>NC_066853.1:2608514-2958455 GCF_001640805.2 Lates calcarifer
TGGAGCGCCGCCAGTTAATTACTAAAAGCTGCGAGTCTCTGTGGAGCCGTTTGTCTAAAATAAAGCTGGAAATAGACGTAAATGTTGAAAATATTGCAAGAATGAAATGGAGTGGAATTGTAGAATTAGCTTTCATGCTGTATGAGCACAGTGTTGGCATCAGGTTTTGGCTTTCGTTCATCGGCGGCTGTGGCTTCATGATGGGCAGATTGGTTTCTCTGTGGTCGTCGTGTTTTCAGCCACAAGCCAGAGATGTTAGAGTTCAACCCGCTACATCTTTTATTTTGACATTTATATAGTCAATGGAGAGCTGCAGGAATGAGTCCTAAAACCAGGAAGTAAGTTAGCATGTTAGCACTTCCTGTTCCCTCGTCCCAAAGTCAGTGTGTTTCTGGTTAAATGTCTGAAATAAGGTCTGTGGTTTTAACACAAGCTCAAGACATTTTCAGGTTTTATTCTCCGACATAAAATGGGTCAGTAAATCCCCCACTCCTGATGTTTGAAGCTTTTACGTGTCTTAAAAAAGGCGGTTGCTAACGAGTGTCTAAATGAGACTACAGAGGTTGTCGGGGACGTTAACATGAAAACCCATCTACTCACCAGTCCACCTTTACAGCCTCGTTGTGTTTCTACTCACGCTCTTTCAAACTCTCACTAACTTTCTAAGAAGAGGCTAAGGCTTTTGTAGAAGAGCTCAGAGCTAAATGAAATGACCAGTTGGAAGCTTAGTGGTGGAGACGTTGACGTCATGTGACCGTGGTGTAGTTGGTTTATAGTCCTAACATTAGTTTCTTACTTCTGGAGGTTGGATTCAGGCTTCAAACATCAGAACAGTGGTGTTCATCTGTGAAGATGATCTGATCAACTAAACCTGGAAGGATCAGAAACTTTTGATGGTCAGTGTATGTTTGAACCCCAATATTACCCATGATCCCCTTCTCCTTCTAGAGCAGGAAGTACTGCTGCTGTAGCAAACAAACCAAATTCCATTACAAATTCTTGATATTTTAAAGTTTCCTGGCTGGATATCAGAGATGAACGCTGGTCTTTAATGACTTCCAAGTCTTTTTAACTGATCACTCAGTTAGCGAAGGGATCGAACCTGCTCACCAAAGTTACACTGAGCAAGAACAGGTGTTACAGATGCTTCATTCTCCCAATTAAAACCATCAAAATGACTCTGAAGCTGATATTTTAACATAAAATAAGTAGATGAGAAAACTGATTCCACTCTCATGTCTGTACGTTAAGCTAGGCCAGCTGCCAGTTAGCGTAGCCTAGCTAAGCTTTAAGGGTGCAAGTAGGCAGATATGGACAGAGCTAGGCTAGCTGTTATAGCAGATGAGCATCTTCCTATCTTACGCCCACCAACAAAGAAAATGTATAACTACATATTTAAGTCTATCTAATGCTTTATCTAGTGGCTGCTAATTTCAAAACACGCCAGAGTAAAAATGAACTCCTCTCTATCATGAGTGGTTTTTGAAGCATTATCTGTGCTCCACATGCAGGTCCACAAGGCAGGACAGGGTGTCTCTGGCTGAATTAAGAATAGGTTTACTTCTCTGACATTCAGGCCCTCGCTGCTTTTTCGACTCGTGACGGCGTTTGAGGGGAATGTTTGCTGATTGCGCGCTTTGCACGGTTGCCACCCCCCACCCCCGATTCAATTTTGGAATCAACTCTAAGAGCTGAAGATGATTATTTTACAAATTGATGTTGAATGTGTTATTTTTTCTCCCTGATGGGTATTTGTAGAGGGTTTCCTGAGTCCAGAAAAATGTGCCTGCAGCCGCCGGTTAAACGGTCATCCTCAGTAATTCTGTCTCTCTCCCGTCTTACTTTCTATGCTCACCTCTTACCTCCCCCTTCTCTTTTTCTTCCAAGTGTCTTCTACCAACTTTCAGCCTGAGCAGCTCCTCTCCCCGAGCCTCCAAACAGCCACCGCTATCACAATATAATGAGATTGGGAGCACCCAAATTGAAAAGAAGCCATTTTCTACAGCTGTCAACTTATTATCGAGGGGAGAGCGGGAAGAGAGAGGGATGAGGAGGTGATGGAGGGATGGAAAGGGAGGTTTTTTGAAGTGAGAGGAGGTGGATTGGGAGCTCAGGGGGTGAGCTGTTTTACATTTTGAATGTTTTCTCCCCCCCCCCCCCCCTTCTCCTGGTTTGGTCACCAGTGCAGCCCCTTGAAGTCCAACTCTTTTTATTCACCATGTTACTCTTAATATTTTAAGAGGCAGAATGTAAGGCTTCACAGACTCGTGTTCTTTGGACGTACACGACCGTTTGAGTGTTTATTCTCCCACTTCATGATTATTTATACGCAAACAGTGGTGGTATTTGTGTCTGAGGGAATGGCCGCCTTTCTATTTTAGCCACACTTCCGCTGCCACAAACTTGGATTTAAAATTCAGGGCGTTTAGGTGTTGCTTTTATCTGCAGCACCTTGTAATGGTTGAACAGTGTCTGTGATTTTTGCTGGGGAGGATCCCTGGCACAGCACTAAAGCAAAGTGAAACGAGATGAGGCAAAGTTCCCTCTGATCCACCTCCGATGTGGCCGTAAAACACCCTAACTGTCGCACGTGCAGCCAACTGCAGGCTCCGAGCTGCAAAGAAACATATTCTCCTCGGCAGAAGGCGAGCAGCTCATTCCCGGTGACACTGGGCGTACAGCATGTCCCACATATTGACGCCCCGATCACATCCTTTAAATGTCACGCGACGAACGACGGCCCGCGAGGTCACAGAACTGGTTTAAGAGGTTTTGAAGATGCCATGCACAAGCTGTCAGACTGGACCAGCATCTGCTGGGTCTGATGGTGGAGCTGAATCTGTCCTTATTTCCAACCAGGATAGTTGATTCTACTTGACATTTTCACAGGAGGGCCCCTTCCCTTCTTCATATCTCATGTGAAACCCCAGCTTTAATCCAGCGTCTAAGGACATTAAACCATAAATAATCTTTTTGTTTGAGTGCCTTGTCAAAAAGTCAAATCCTTAACGTTGCTTTTATTGTAATCAAGGATGATTATATGCTCTGTTTGTACCTTCACAGTGTTGTTGTGGCAGATTTCAATAATTACCCCAGCCAAGGAGGCTTTTAGTCCCCTGAGTTTGTCTGTTAATTAGCAGATATCTCAAAGACTATTTAACAGATTTCTGTAAAAATTTGGCAGAAATTTAGGCCTCGGGCCAAGAAGGAACTGATTAGATTTTAGTGCAGATATGGGATAGGTTTTATTTTTTTAAACTAGAATGGCACCCAGTAGAGCGCATACCTCCACTACAGCCAAACAATCCTACACATGTCTGTCTCACTCATAATATTTTCTCAGAAATGAACAAAAATGTAAAAAATATTCCCTGTTATGATGTCAAGGAAACTGATTAAAAAATTCATGGATCTGCCCCAAAATTTAATGTTTAATTCCAGTACCTTTTCCACTCCTGTAAATCAAACTAATGAGCAGACACAGGTAAAAACATAAAGGAGGTAAATGAGGTAAAAATTTGTTTTTGGGGCATTTTCTCCTGGATTCATTGTGTTGCAAATTTGAAGCTTGAGGCTATTTTTTATAAATTCATCCAATCATTCCAAAATGGCACATAATGGATGATTTGTTCTTGACACACTATACAATATTTAACTCTGTGATTACTGTTAAAACGTCATTGTTAGATGTGTTTCGACTTCTGGTCTTCATCAGGAGATATGTGTAGGTTATTTAAAGGGAAACAAAGTCTGTTTACAGGTGTTGGAGAACACTAATACTTATGTGGTAGAAGTTGTGTCAAGCCTTTTGTGGCTCCAGAGGGAGTTGTCTGGAACCTGATAAATCAGCATCAGTTGGGTCTGAAGACTACAAATTTGAAAATGAAAGGAAATTGGACATATTGGGTTAGAAAGAAGTGAGTTTACCAGACCTCTGTAGCCTCCTCCTCACCTCTGCTTGAGGCTACCTTAGCTGCTTCTATAATAAAACCCAGTTCAGACGAAACAAACTCAGCCTGACTGCGACACAATGTTGTCGAGGCTGACAAACTTCCAATGTTGGGCGTGAATATGAACGTCAGGAATGATGAATGGGCCTTGTAGGTGACAAAATCTAAAAAAGGACTACGCCACACTTTTCCAGTCATATCGACCACACAAAGCACTTTACACCATAGGTCACTATCACACATCAGAGGCAATTTGGGGTTCAATATCTTGCCCAAGATACTTGGGATGTGGCGTCTCGGATGGCAAATCAGACCGCGAAAAAAAGTCTAGCGTGTCAGAGTTTTTTGTATTTTTTGGTGTTTGATGTATTCCACGCAGCAATGTTTGGTCGGGGCCAAACTCCCAAATTTGCACGAATTTATGGCGCTATGATCACCTGATCTGACACGGTGACGATCACGATAAACAAAAAAATTATCTAGTCTGATCCCGGCTTAACACACAATGGTGTGTTCCATTTATATCGGAAGTTGGAACCGGGAGTGACCACGTACCAGTTTAGAAGTCGGAAAAACATGGATGCTCACAGGAAATGTGCTTACTCTTTCCGTGTATAGACCGCTTCAAAAGAAATCTGCACTCCACCTGAAGAACACCTCAGTTGTTAATATTTTAACACTTTAGAACGATCTTGACTAAATTTGACTGTTCGAAAGAAAGATGTAACATTACACCATGAATATGAACCGATTCAGATGTATCTCAAACTAGCCATTGTTGATCACAATGCTCTACACTGTATTTAACTATATTCTTCCAAACAGTGTAAGCAACATGTCCACAGATGTCCACTGACTTGATGTGAAACTAATAAGACAGAGCTGCTATAAACAGTAAAATTAGTGAGTGTATTAATGAGTGTTCTCTACTACTGATGTGAGTAGCAGCCATCTTGTTTTCTTCAACTTTCCATGTTAGAAATCGGACTTCAGGTGGCGTTCCAGTTGAAACTTTCGACTAAGAACTCTGAAATTCTGGAACACACCAAAAGCCTCGTAGGCACCAGGTTATGACAAGGAAGAGGGCGATATCTCTGGCTCTGCTGCATCCATTTTAATCCTTTTTTGTTTTTGTCAAATGGTCAGTGGTGAGTCTCGGATTGTACTGTTTAATACCACAATGAATAAACATATTGTACAATTACAACAAGACCACATCTACTCTGAGTGTTGCTGCAAAATCAGTTAACCAGAAACACCACTCAGAGGATGCACAAACCAAATCCAACAAATCATTATCAGCGACTGCACTGCTTTGTTTCTGTTTTTGTCTGTGGATGCTGTTGGTTTGTACTGTAGCTCTGTGTGTGTTTGTGTGTAGCTGTAGTTTTGTGTGTCCTGTATCTGCTGTCTGTATAGCAGAGTGACCTTGATGTCTGCACTCAGCAGGAAGACACTAGAGAGGAGTGATTAACACGAGAGACAAAGAGAGGAGAGACAGAAGTGGGAAGAAGGATGGAGATTTAGAGAAAAAAAGAAGTGTGAAAGTTAAACATGCAAAAAAAAGAAAGGGGGAAGATAATTCAGAGAAAAGTGAAGGAAAGATGTAGAAGAATGAGAAGCCAAACGAACGGTGGGTGGGATGTAGGAGTGACTCACCACACATCTATTGGTTTTTTCTTTTTCTTCTTCTCCCTACAGGCAATCTGGAGGTGCAGTCATCAAGAACAGGTAAGAGGGAGGATGAGAGATGGGAGGGAGGGAGGGTGGGTGAGGAAGGGAAGGAAGGGAGGGAGGAGCAAAGACAAGAACATTACACTGAATTTTAATCAAACTCACACTTGTACAGGTGAGAAAATTCAGTCTACATTGTCCTCGGAGTGAAAAGTGTGTTAGTGTACTTCCTGTATGTGTGTGTGTGTGGTTTTAAACAGTGTGTAGTTGCCAGCTCATCTGCTGTGACCCAGGTTAATAGGACTGTGCATCGCCATAACTCGCCTACACACAGTCCAACACACACACACACAATAACTGCCCATGACTGTCCACTTACTGCCCTTTTTGACTTACACACATGCATGTGCACAGCTTGAACCTTGTACACCCACACACAGGTAAAGCCTTGACCTACACCTGTCCATGAAAAATCCACTTGAAGCCCTTCCACACACTCACACCTCTACACACACACATAGGTGTTGTCATAGGTCACTTTGGGGGACATTTTCTGTAAGCGCCACCTGTCAAGTCACCGTCACTTTTTAAAGTTATAAACTAGATGAAGGATTTTTGTCCTGAGACGTCTGGTTCTTGAGTAATCAGAGAAACAAGCTGAGCAAAAAACCCCTCTGGACGTCCTGTGTCTGCCCACAATCTCCACAAAAACACAGATTTTTAAGGTGAAATTACTTTATTCTGTGTTTTTTCCAGTTTTAAAAATCAAATCTGTTTGTTTTGGAGCGGAGGAGATCTCTGTGGATAATTTGGTGCACAGTAAAAACCTCCTAAACGATGAACACTAAAGGAATCTTAAACTACAAATAAAATGCAATGAGTTGTGAGTTGTTTAACAATGGAAAACTTTGGACATTGCATAGACTTACTTTCATTTCTTTGGGACTTAAGAACTTTACAGACAATAAACAACATGAAAATGCTAAATACTCACCTGGAAATATACAAAATCTGAAGCCGACCACATCTAGTTCTGGTCATATTTTAGGATGTCAGTGGACAGTTTGACATCAGCAGAGGAGCTCCACTTAAGCAGAGGACTGACCTAGAGTTACTCTAGCATGTGTGCGATTGGTCGATATCTTTATTTGCTGTGTGAAAGCTCTCTGATTTGATTCTTAGTGTAGATGTGCATAATATGCAGATGATGGTCTACTGTGCATGTATAGACCACGTCCTCCATGGGGAGTAGAACGCCTCGTTTCCACAGTTTTGCTTTGTGTCCATAATTCTGTATCATACACGAGTACACCCCCTAGTGTTCAATGCAAGGAAATGCACGTCTTTATAGATGGGTAGAAACACCAATTTAAACACTAATTTATGACAGTGAGGAGGTTGGTCTCCCAGGTGTGTCGTCCAGTTTTGTTATATAAATATTTTGTTGTATGAACCATTATCCTTGCACTCTGCTACACAGCTAGCATGCTAGGGAGGAGTTTCACAAACACATTGGTGATCACAGAGGTTATCATAGGAATAAATGGACTTCTGGTTAGCTTGCATACATACAAATACTTGTCTACGTACATGTGAGTCTAACTGAACCTTAACCACTGACTCAAAAATCAGCTTTTCCCCACACAGGGACGCCTCTTTTGTTCTGAGTTAACTGGTCTTTAGCCTGAAATTGGTCCCCAGAAGTAGCCTATGACAGAAACACACACCATCCTGTTTCCCTGCTGATCTTGAACTGTATTCCCTCCTTCTCCTTCACCTTTGACCTTCCCTCCCGTCTCCCTCTCTCACAGTCTTGGTGAGGAGTTTTATAAGGAGGCCATTGAACACTGTCGCAGCTACAATGCCCGCCTGTGTGCCGAGCGCTCCATGCGTCTCCCCTTCCTGGACTCCCAGACCGGCGTGGCCCAGAGCAACTGCTACATCTGGATGGAGAAGAACCACCGTGGACCGGGTGTGTCTCTCTCTCTCTGTGTTTTATGTGTTCGATACCCGGGCAGAATAAAGCTGGAGTAGTTCTCTGGCGCACCTCCTCTGTGTGTGTTGTGTTTGCCAGCTGTTGTGCTACACAAATTATTCTCTCCAGTCATTTGTCCCGCGGCTTCCTCCCTTCCTTCCTTCCTCTGCTCTGCTTGTATCTGTCTCTCTTCCTTTTCTCCCTCATTTCCAGGCCTCCTACCTTTCACACCTCAACTTTTTTTCTTACTTTCCCCAAAGGGTGTTTTCTCATTGCTTTCTCTTTCTCTGTAACATCAGTGTATTTTGGCAGTGAATCAGACACCCCTGTAGGCAGTGATACGCCGCTGGCACCAACGATTCCTGAGAGAATTTACTTTATATGTGTGTGTGAGTGTGTTAAGATTTGAGTTTGTAGACTTTGCCTTGGTGTCTGCCAGTAAATTCCTCCTGTTTGTTAGTTTGTTTTTAGCTCTAACTTGATTTGCATAAAATAGCACTGAATTAAATTATAGGTGTTCAGTCCCATTTGGTCAATTTAAGTTATTTTTGTTGTTAGAAAGAACCTTGAGATAAAGTTTTGCAAAACCAAGAAAATGTAGTTTATATTTTAAAAGCTATACTAATTATTACACGTTTCAGTTGGTTTAGAAGCTGTTTTGGCTGCAGGGATGGAAATGCCAGTCGGTTGGTTGTTCTTTGACCACAATTAGATAGATTGCGATGAAATTAACATTCATGCTCCCCAGAGGATCAGAGTGTGAATCCTGACTTTTCCTTTAGTGTCATCACCTGGTCAAACAAGTGCAAAACTAATGACATTTCCATCTGCCATAGCTGTACTTGTTTAGTGCTAATTAGCAAATGTTAGCATGCTAATATGCTAAGCTAATGTGTTAACATTTCACCTTACCAAAGCCTCTCAGAGCTGCAAACATGGCTGTAGACTCTTAGTCTTGTTTAATAACACAGAACAGCAAAATTAGCACCCAACAAGAATGTTTGTCTCCCCCTTCTGGCAGTGGAAGTAATTACACAAACACTGTCAGTGCGTTCTTATAACGCCACACCAACGATAATCTGTATTTGTCCTTATCGTTGATAGTTTTTGTTTAGACAGTAATCCTTCCTCTGAACGCCAAGTTTCTGGAGCATCAGCAGCTTTTCTTGGACACTTCCAAACTTCTTTGCTGTAGATTACTCCCCTCTTAAGCTCCAGCAAACCAATCATTGCTGGTTGCCGAAAAACGCATCGCTGCAGACTTTGTTCATATACTCACTAGTCGTGTTAGTATCTGTCCTATATCGAGCTGTGTCTTCCTCTGTGTTCCAGGTCATGCCCCAGGTCAGTTGTACACATATCCTGCTCGCTGCTGGCGCAAGAAGAGACGGCTAAACATCTTGGAGGACCCGCGGCTTGTACCGATCGAGTTCAAGATCGGTAAGGAGTAAACGGGCCGGCCCATTTGAGGAACTTTTACCATTAACAGCATCTGTCTATCTATGGGCTACATTCTGTATGTCTAAATTGTAGAGAAATGTCACTTTCCCCTTTTATTTATTAGTTTTTATTTATTTCGTTCTCTATTAGCTTAAGGCTAGTTTCCCAAAAGTCTCCCCTTGATTAGCTCTAAGTTTTAAGCGGTACTATTTCATAAACATGTCCCCAAAATTCAGCTCATGGTGTTTTTGAAAATTTGAAGGTTCAGATCAGTGGGGGTTAAAGGATAACTCTAGTATTTTTGAACCTGGCCCATGTTTTTGAGTGTTAATTATTGATAGGGACAAAAAAAAATTGCAATCAGTGCAGAATTCAGCAAGAACAGGGTACCTAGCTGCTCCAATGTAATCCTGCTTGTTTGTTTTTATCACTGACAGGCTCAGATTATGGAGAGGATTCCTACAGAGATAGAACTTTTTATTAAAGAGTAAGATCCTTTTCTTTAACCAGAAACAGCCTTTATAATGCTACCAAACTCCACTGATAAAAACTGGAATTTTACTATGAAGAACATGGGGGTTGCTGGAATACAGCTGCCTCAATCAGTTAGTGTGTTTGTGTTATTGTGTGACTTTCAGTGGTGGAAAACGTATTCAGATGCTTTACATAAGTAAAAGTACCACACAATAACACAAACAAACTACAAATCAAGGCAGTGGTATCCCAGCAACTCCTGTGTTCTGCTTGGTCAAATCCCCGTTTTTGTCAGTGGAGTCTGGTAGTGATAAATTTCTGATTAAACAAATGGATCTTCCTTTTTAATAAAAATGTTTCTCTGTAGGAATCTTATCTATAATGTTGTCAGACGCTTATAATAATAATCTGAGTCTGTCCGAGTCTGTAACAAAAACGTACTTTGACATGGACAGTTGTCCATTGGATTTTATTGCAGGAGCTGTTCACGGTGGCCAGGTGCACCGTTATTGATCAATACTGCACCAATTCCAAATGGCTCATGGCTCTGTGCCATTAATTAGCATATTTTGCTCATTGCGACGCCCTGAATCACGTGATAGTTAATACAAATTGCAGATGATCACTTCAGCCTCTGTACACTGTAGAAATCCTTGTGCCGTCATAAACCAGCCAAAAATATTTTGGTTTCCTCAGGGCGTCATCGAATCAAATGAGCGTGTCTGCATGAATATGAAATCTCTGTTGTTTTCTGACGGTAATTGTCTCTTTCCTCAGACTACGAGGCTTCTCTAAAGAAGGAGGGGGGTATCCCGGATGGTCCTGTCCTGGAGTCGCTGCTCGCCGGAGAAACCCTGGACAAGAAGATAGAAACCAAGGAGGAAGAGCCAATGAGCGAGTGTCAGGTGAGACCCTCATTTTCATCTTCGGTCCTTCTTTGTTCTCTCGTCGTTGTCTTCTTGTTTTCCCTCTTATGTCGCCCTGTCTAGCTCTTTTTTATCAGTCTGTATCACCCTCTGTGTTTGTGTTTCTTTGTCTGTCTCTGCCTTTGTCTCTCTCCGAGTGAGTGTTTTGTTGGAGACATACTGTAGGCTCCCGCGGCTCTGACAACTCCCTCCTGGCACAGAGTGATTGTGATTGTACTGCAGCCAGTCTTGGCGTTTTACAGGGAATCCGCTCACATTGGTTTTACAGTCCAACCTCTTCGTGAAGTATTTTTTAAAGGGACATTTGAGGGAAGTTGAGCCACCTTTTTGCTCTTTGCCATTCTTTATACAAACACATAGCACTCTGTAACTTCTAAGAAAAAGCTGGCTGGAGTATTTCGCCAGCTAGAAACCGTTGCTCTTGAACTCTTGAACTCAGATGGACAGCTAATCAATCAGCAGTTGAGTGAATGGCCCTCACAGCCCTTTGAGAGCTGAAGTACTGTTTAGGGCCTCTAATCCCGGGGCTTCCTCTAACTCCAGCTCTCTCAGGTGGGCTTTACTTCAACACCTTACTGCTCTGCTAAGTCTTATAACATGAAGCTGGTGTTTTCCTCAGCTGATTTTACACATGAAGTTGAGTTTATTTGTCATGAGGACGAGTACAAAGCCTGTGAAAGTAGTTAATATCCACTGTGGTTTGGGATGGAGTTTTCTAAAGACGATGAGAGTTATCTTCCCTTGGACTTGTTGTGGCCAACAAATTTCCAGCATCAGGCCCAAATATGGATGTTGGGAATGACGAACAAGCCTTGTCATGTGATATAATCGAAACAGAGCGCTGACGAAAAGTCATATCCTACAATGTAATCCTTCACGTTGACGTTGGTTTTCCACCGTCACGCTCTTAACAGCTCCAGACCTTTGGAGCCTCCTCTTCATCTCTACCTCAGCTGTTTTAGAGTAAAGGTCTTTTCACATTTTTTTTCAGACTGTTGTTTTTGGTATGAGTACTTTCACAGAGTGCAAATATTATGTAGCGAAAAAGCAATGTATTTTTTTGGAAGGAGGTTCATATTTCTCCTCCTCAAACTGTCCCACCAACATCCTAAAAATATGTCCACAACCAACCATGGTGGAGCTTCAGCTGCTGTATATTCATGAGCGAGTATTTCACACTTTGGCATTCTTCATTGGCTCAGCTCAGACGACACAAATTCAACCCAAGTGTGACAAGATGTAGTAGAGGCCAACAAACTTCCAATGTTGGGCGTGAATATGAATGTCGGGAAAGACGAACTGGCCTTGTAGTAGACATAACCAAGGAAAGGGGAGGTGGCGTCTTAGACAGCCAATGACATTGACCAACAGGACAACAGAACACTCTCTTATGGTTATGTCGCCACCTGACACAAGAATTTGAGCAATGATTGGTCGGGGTCAAACATGGTGTTGCAAAGACACTCTTAGAGTGAGTTTATGGCGCCATGATTGTCTAACCTGACATGATAACCATTGCAAAAGACGCAAAAATCAACTGGAGGTGAGGGGTTTGAAAGAAGTGAGCAGTAGAAGGTCTATGGGAAATGTAGGACCAAGTGTTTTTGGGGCTTGACCCTTTTTAGGGAGTAAAAATCAGGATATTTCAGCCTTTGCTGCTTCATTTTGTTGTTTCTTTCTTCTCTCGGGCATCCCCTGGCTTTATAGAAGTGGAATGCTAAATTGCATCCTGAACTCCTTCAATTGAGGAAATTGTAAATTGAATTGTTTATTTCAATGAAATGGTGACACATTTGGCTATATTTAACGTTAACAGCTCTGCTCTTACAGTCGTTTTCCCAGCGCTGGGATTAAGCAAACACCCTCAGAATCAGCAGGAGGACATTAGGCAGTTTCATGACCACCCGTGGGTCCACGAGCAACAAGGGAATAGAAAGACTGGTTTACTGAGAAGAACAAGAAAACAGAAAAAACTAACTCATCTTTCCTCTCCCCTCTCTCTCTCTTTCTGGATCTCACCCGTAGAAGTTGCTCGTCGGGGATTTCCCTCATGAGCTGGAGGTGGACGAGATGGAGGAGGACGTTCCGAAGAGAAAGAACCGTACCAAAGCGCGGGTAAGACGACGACGACTACTTTGAAATTTCATACTTCATCACATAAATGCAGGAAAGCAAAACCAGGGAAGCCAAAGTCTGCACAAAATGAGCCGGACTGAGTTCACAGGTCAAGTTCAGTTCAGTGTTCTGCCTGTCGGACTAACAGCTCTGAATTAGACAACAGATTTTCTGAGGTAGAATACAAGAGTGAGTGCAATCTGGGTGCGCACCGGAGTTTATATTAGACTTTTTTTTGATGGCTAATTACGGCCATGTATAACAACTACCGGACATATGTTTTAAACAGCCATATAACAATGTACATTTAAACAATAAAGCATAAATGTTATGATCCAACAAATGTATTTTATTAAAAGTAGTCAGCACAACTCCTTGATGTTTGCTTTGTCATGTCAGAGTCGTGCTAAATGATGATATGTGTGTCGAGCCGAGTCACATGGCCAAAAACTCGGTGAATAAAACAGCGGAAGTAAACTTTTGGGCTCTTATTGCTATTATAATTATCTGGCAAAATTATGAATAAGTTTCCTACAGAAATAAACCTTTTTATTGACCAGAAACATTGCTTTTTATCTCAACTAGACTCCATTGACAAAAACAGTAATTTTACCGAACAGAATACAGCAGCTGGTGAAACACTGCTGACTCGATCTTTTAGTTAGTGTGGTACTTTTATTTGTGTAAATGGTCTGAGTACTGCTTCCACCACTAAAAGTCAAATAGTAACACAACAACAGATGGAGGCAGTGGTATTCAAGCATTTCCTGTGGTAAAATTGTTGTTTTTGTCAGTGGAGTCTGGTAGCAATTCCCGGATACATTGTTCTTGATCAATAATGCACCGATTCCTAAGACTTTTGTCCCTATCAATCATTTACATGGGAAAATAAGGTTCAAAATACCAGTATACTTTCAGTTGTCAACCAATTATTATATACGTCACACAATAAACTATTTATTCTGCATATTTTCCTGTATATAACCTGTATATTGGGGTTAATGTAACTCCGGCGTTCAAATGAATTTTCAGTAAAGTTAGAACCTGAAAGTCTTGGGGAAAAATCAGATATCACATCTACATGAAAGCCTTTTTTTGCAAGCCACAGTCTTGACACACTTTTACATCAGGAATAATTCAGTGCTTGCTTTGTATACCAGACTCTGTAATGAAATTTTATGACGAAGACAAGATGCAAGCAGATCAGAAATTGAAATCATGCTGAGACGACCTTTTTTTTTTTTTTTTTACAACTTTGATTAGATCAGACAGCTTTTTTCCCCTCACTCTTTTCGTGCATCCTATGGGAAGATAATCAAGTGTTAACAATGTATTCTGGAAAGCATCACACACACACATGCTCACACACAGACACCAGGGTTGCTAATTGGAGCTGTTGCTCCCCTGCTAGGTGTCATCAGCCCCCTCCTGCTGGAAGTGGAGCTTTACACTGAGAGCAGATGATTAAAATGCAAACGTGAACGTGTATATGTGTACACACTCGAACGCACAAACAGGGAGCGTTGTGCCATTACGCTGCCTCTCATTGTGTATGTGGACTTGTGCGACAAGTCTGAGGGGGGAGTTCAAACTTTTGTGTGATTTTGCACGAGTTGTTTACAAGTGTGTTTTTGCTGCAGGCCTATGGTGTCGGGGGCATGAGAAAGAGACAAGAGCTGCCTGCCATTGAAGACAGAGACAAGCCTTACGTCTGCGACAGTGAGCTCGACTTTAACGTCTTTACTCTACATGTTTCTATTCTCAGTTTACTTGTACAGGAAGTTAATGTTTGTTTGTGTTTGTGTTGCAGTTTGCGGAAAGCGCTATAAGAACCGCCCAGGGCTGAGTTACCATTATACTCACACCCACCTGGCGGACGAGGAGGGGGAGGAAGACTCAGAGCGACACACGCTACCCTTCCAGCGCAAGAACAACCACAAGCGTGAGTCCACCGCCTGAATATTAAACTCACTCACAGTCGTCTTTGTCATCCATTTTCATTCATCGTATGACCCTGGGTTTGGTTTAGCAGCTTCAGGGTCCAACGAGGCTTAATAATCAGAATATTATGAAGAACTATCGATCGTCCCCACAGTTCTTCCTGCAGCGTTATAGATAGTTGCAGTGCTGACTGAGCTAAAATCCAAAGTTTGCACTCGAGTGGATGAAAAGATAAGATTTCTCCCAGTGGAGTAACTTGGGTTTAGCTGATTTCCTCAGCTCCGACAGACTGATGCAGTGAAGTGACGCAAGTGGTTTGAACTGTGGTTTTCTGGTGGATTAAAATGGGTCAGTGCAAGTCATCTGACCTGTGTTTAACCCAGGTCGAGAACTGGGTTGAGAAGCCAGTGTGCCAGTCTTAGATGTCGATATCCCGAACACAATTTCTGAAGCTTCAAACAGTCAGCTGTTACTTACAGTTTTCCTCTGGCATATCAGGCACTCTTCTCATCTTCCTCTGTGTTTTTGCAGCCACAGTTGAAGACGGTGACACAGCAGCCTAAAACAAACGGGGACAAACGGGGGGGAAAACATGCACTGAGTAGATGTGCAGTACATGCATCTCCTCCATGAGAAGTTGGTGGTTTTACTCTGATTTCTACAGAGATAGAACTTTTTATCATAAGAATTAGACGTTTTATCACTACCAGACTCCACTGACAAAAACAGTAATTTTACCGAGCAGAACATAGGAGTTGCTGGAATACCACTGCCTTAATCTGTTAGTTTGTTTTTGTTATTGAGTGACTTTCAGTGGTAGGAGAAGTAATCAGATCTTTTACATGAGTAAAAGTACCACACAACAATGCAAGCAAACAAATCAAGACCAAGAAGTATTCCAGCAACTCCTGTGTTCTGCTCTGTAAAATTACTGTTTTTGTTAATGGAGTCTGGTATTGATATATAGCAATGTTTCTGGCTAAACAAAAAGGATCTTACGCTTTTATAAAAAGCTCTATCTCTGTTGGATTCCTATCCATAATGTTGTCAGACAATTAAAATAACAATCTGAGCCTGTCAGTGGCAAAAACAAGCACTTTAGTGGACGTACTTTGACACAGACAAAAGCCAATTGGATTATATTGCAGCAGCTGTTCACCACTCTTGATCAATACTGCACCAGTTCTGAAGATTTTAGTCTTGATCAATCATTTACAGATTCAGAAATATTAGCGTTATCCTTTAAGTCTGTTGTCTCCAATCCATAGCCAGAATATGCGACCACGTCACTGGCGGCACTGATAACTCATTATTTGCATAGATGCCCCAAAGCTAATTTTGCCCAGGGGTAATTTTACCTTCTCCCACCTTTTATTTATTTATTTTACAATGTAACATTAAACCTTTCACTGTCTGGGCTGCTTTTGCCCCAGAGCTAAAGTCAGACTGCTGAGTCAGCTGCCAACACATCTATTCTGATAATAATACACAGGAAAAAAAACTGTTTACATGCAATAAAAGGACAAGTGACCGTCACTGGGCAGGAATACTGTATAATAAAACACTCACTTCACATTACACCAGTCTAGTGTTTCCATCAGTCGTCGCACATCTGAGTTAATGCAGCACTTCAGACGGTTTCAACAGCTCCTGCGAAGACACATCAGCTCAATGGGAGAACAAACAACTCTTCAATCAACACTCATCAGCATCAGTGAACAAACACCAGTCACACACTCTGGGAAATTTGTACCTTTCAGTGCACCTTTCAGTTTACAACTCGCAGTATGGCTGCAGCTATCAGCGGCTTAATGAGTATCCATTAATGTGCTGATCCAGAATATCATGATGTAGCTATAATGAAGACCCATGGTATTGCTTGCTAATGCCTCCAGCACTTCTTGCCAGACAGTGTAGGAATGTATGTAAATGCAGGGAGACTGGGGAACAGGTGTTTTTGTCCTGAAGTAGTGTGGCAGTGCTGGTTTGTTGGTTGGTCTTTTACCACTTTGGTCCAAGCTTAAATATCTTAACGACGACTGGATGGATTGGTGTGAAATTTGGTACAAACGTTAATGTTCCCTTTAGGCTGAACTGTACTAACTCTGGTGATGCACTGATTTTTCCTTTAGCTACATTATTGGATCAAAATTAGTTTCTCCAAGTCTTTAGTTTATCACCAAACCCCAAAAAGTGAATGGGTTTCCCATCAGCCACAGCTATACTTTGTGTTTAGTGCTAATTAGCAAACATTAGCATACTAACAAGTTGAATTAAGATGGTGTGTATTATACCTGTTAGCCCTTAGCTCAAAGCTCTACTACGTTCTAAGCTGACAGTGTTCGAGTACAAGTCACATTTTTTTTTCCATACTGGTACGGTTAGCCATTGTTAGCCACTGTTAGCAAGACCAGTTGATAACAATCCTTTATGTAGTGTTTTGTGCATACAAACACTGTAGCAACATGTCCACACATAGAAGTTGAACAGTGGTATGTGACTGTGTGACTGATTTGAGACATAAATACAACAAATATGCTAAATAAACAGTGTATTACTGCCACTTTCACGACTGTTAATGCAAAGAGCGGCCATCTTGGATCTTGAGGTCAGGGTTGGCGAGGTTCTTCCAACTTCAGGGGGCGTTCCAATTAAAATTTCCCACTGGGAATTTGGAAATTCCAACTTCTTGGTTCAAATGTAACACAACACTGAGTAAAGCCTCACAGACATTTTGCCAGTACCAGACTGCCATTGAGGAAAACAGGAATTTTACCTGAGCAGAACAGACCGCTAAACACAGCCTCAGAGAGCAGCTAGCATGAGTGTAGACTCTTGTCTTGGTACTAACTGATCCAAGATTTGAAGGGATGCAAACTTACTTTATTCCACAGTAATAAACCATCAGTTTATCTCATCCTGAAGGTTCCAGCCCAGTATTACCGGAATTACGTGGAGAATTCCACATCTCACGATTTATGTCCAGTAACAACGTTCAGTTTCAATGCAGGGTGCAGAGTGTTTAAACTAAGGTTGTGGAGACTAAGGTTTTGTTGTTGCTTAACCTTTAACTGTACTTTATTCACCTTTTACTCGACTTTAAACATTTTGTAGAAGGTAGAGTACAATCTGCAGTTATCCCTTTAAGCAAATTGAAGTCTTCCTTCCTCTTTTCTCAGGTGAAACTGCCATTAATGATGGTTCTGTTTCATTTATGTGATCCAATAAGCTGGTGTTTAGAAACCAAAGTCCTGTTTCTCTAAAGCACCTTGAGGCTAAAACGCTCTAAGACCACGTGCTACGATCATCCTAACCTTAAGATGCTTCTGGGGAAACAGAGCCCATTACTTACACCTGAGTTTGACAAGTCATAGCAGCCGTCCTGAATAATGTCTCATGTCCATCTGGCTAATGTCAGTGTTGATTTCACCTCGTGCCTCGTCGCTGTTCCTTCTGTGGCTTGTGGCTTGTATTTAATCAGATCCACTGCGGGAAGTTAAGTGCTGGATGTTGGCAGACGTCCTGAAGCTGTAAAGGGGCCTGAGGTTTGTACAGGTATTTAAGTAGTAGAGCGAGAGACTGTCCGAAAGCACTGAATGGTAGTACGAGGGTAGGCTGTAGGCGTCCCAAGACAGCGGTTCTCACAGGGCTACAAAGGTTCTGCTAATGCTCAAGAAGGAAAACAAATATTTAGGTTTCCATACACAGGTCTGCTGCAGCATCCAGCGCTCGCCGTCTTTGTCTCTTTGTGGCTATTTATTTCACCCTCCAGGGCCGGTTTTCTGTCAGCATGTGGTTTTTGTGTTCAGTGTTGTCGTCCGTCTGGGGTGTTTGTTTGTTTGTTTTATTATAAAGCACAATAGTCTGCATTTATCCTGCGGGAGATTGTGTTTTTTGGTCAGTAATCGTCAACAAAATGGCTACAGTTGTTCACGCTCATAAAAACCACAAGACATAGCTATGGACATTTTGAAAAGAGAACACACGAGATGATTCATCCATTTTTCTTTGTTCCTCGTGGTCTTAAAACAAGCAATTTGCTCGGAATAGAACACAGATAAATGCACAAAAAAACAAAAAAAAAAAAAAAACACACACATATGCACATTATCGGCGTTACGCTGCGCTACAACAATGTCCGCACTGAAACTATGCCGCCTCTCAGTTAATTGGCAGTGTGTGTTTTTAAATTGGCCTGTCTGACAGAACAGACTGGCCCAGAGTGTGTGTGTGTGTGTGTGTGTGTGTGTGTGTGTGTGTGTGTGTAGATGTGTGTGTATATTTGTGCGATTGTGTGTGTGTGGCCATGCTGCAGTCTTAGGTCTCTCCAGTGGAGGAGAGCAAGAGAGACAGCATTTGAATCGTTTAATATCCCCCATCACTCCCTCCCAAACAGTCAGTAATCACACACACACACACACACTACACACTTCTACACACACTCACACACACTACACACTTCCACACACATATACACACTTCTGCACACACACACACGGCCTCAGAAAATGCAATCTTCTCTGCTGAAATGAAAAAGGAAGCTTAGCCCCTTTCAGTTGGTGTATATGTGTCTGCACATGCATTTCTGAGTGTGTATACATGTGTGTGTGTGTGTGCACATGCATGTCTGAGTGTGTGCACGTGTGTGTGCCATTATAGCTTTCCCCTAATCTGCTGAGTGTCATGAAGGAGACTCCACCACCCTCCACCCTCTCCAGCCGTCCCTATATCACCACATATGTAATAACATTAATATGGCTCCCCTCGCTCTGCATGCATAATTCATGCCTATATTCTTGCGCAAAACGCCGTCTAGACGTCCACAGTATGTTCACGGCGAAAACTTAAAACACAAAAACTATGAAACTCTGTCGTTTTCCGAGCCTCATCCAGCTCCGTCCTCACTGCCCTGTTTTTCCATCAGTGTGATAAATGGCAGATTATTCCACCAGGAGATGAGATTTTCCTTCGCTCTCTTTCTCTTCGTCCATCTTTCACCACTTCCCCTCTTCTGCCTGCATCCTCACTTAACCCTCCTCTCTCGCTTTATTTTACCTACATCCATCATCCTGTTTTTTTCCCCCTCCTCTCTC
The DNA here is from genome assembly GCF_001640805.2 of Lates calcarifer. Taxonomy (NCBI): domain Eukaryota; kingdom Metazoa; phylum Chordata; class Actinopteri; family Centropomidae; genus Lates; species Lates calcarifer. The sequence continues at coordinate 2,628,103 of NC_066853.1, forward strand.
TCTTTTTAATTCATTTCTTTTGTTTTGCACGATGTTAAAACCTCTGGATCCGAGCCGATGTACTCAAAATTCACGGCTGCACCACAGACTCTTCTTCTTACTTCTTTTCTCCTAAACAGGAGAAGAAGAAGGTTGGGAGGTGGAGAGGTAGGGAGGGGAGGAAGGGGTGAGGGGGAGAAGAAGAAGAAGAGGAGGAGGAGGAGGAGGAAGAGGAGGCTGAGGACAAGTGGATGAATAAGGGGGATGTTTACTTTAGAGGTCGGCCATGCAGCGTCCACCTGAAAATTGGTTTTGTGAGTATGGAGGGGGAGGAAAGGGGGAGGAAGAGGGGAGAGGGGGAGGGAGAGACTGAGGGACGGAGGGGGGAGGTAGATGAGAAAGGGGGAGAGAGAGTAAAATAGCAAAATAGCTGAAATAAGATAAACAGATTGTAACAAATGAGAGAAACAGCAACTGTGAATGAATGAGAGAAATAAAGGAAAGAGAGAGAGAGGGAGGGAGGGGGGAGAAGGGGGGAGGTAAAGGGGGGGGAGGGAGGAGGTAGATGAGAAAGTAAAACAGCAAAAAAAAAAAAGAAATACTGCAAGAAACGAGAGAAACAGCAACTGAGAGTGAATGAGAGAAATAAAAGAAAGACAGGGGAGGAAGAGAGAGGGAGGGGGGAGAGAGGAGGGGAGGAGGGGAGGAGGGGGGAGGACAGTTGTCATTAAATCCCTCCTTTCTCAAATCAAAACTGAGATTCAGAGGCCACTTTATCTGGACGGACAGACGGTCCTACGGTGTGGAGCAGCAGGGACGCTCTGAGTGTGTGCGTCTAAAAACACACAACACAACACACACATGTGCATGTCTTTTAGTGTGAGTGTGTGTGTGTGTGTGTGCAATCATGCCCAACTTTGAGTGTGTACATGTGTGTGTGTGACATGTAATTGAGTACTTTGAAGGTCAGCGTCCCTCTGTTCCTACTCACCATTGTTGGTTGTTGTGTTGTTTCCCTCTTTCTTTCTTCCTCTCTCCATTTTTTTTGCCTTGTGTCTCAAAATGGCCTCCCTGTCCTCCTCCTCCTCCTCCTCCTCGCTGTCTGCAGACAGAGGAGTGAAGGACGAATTTTGATCAACCGACATCAACATAAACCAACGCTGACCGATCCCTAAAATGGCCGCTCCCTGGTCCCTTTCTCTTTAAGTCGCTCTGTCTGTCTCCTCTGAATAAAGTGTTTTAACAATCAAGCTCTTGGGTTTTCAGCTCTAGCTATCACCACAGTACCGCATCTGTCAAATACTGTCAAATTATTCCATTTAATTCGCCATTTGCTTTAAATTTTCTCAACGTTTCCACAGATTTCTGATGAGTACAATATACAATTTTATCTCCCATTGCGATAAAAAAACACTCAAAATAAGGTGACTGTAGTGAATTTCCATCATCAGGATAATCGTTAATATCTCCACAAGAAAAAAAAGCTTTCTAGCCGACATACAGTCCTGTATGGATTTATTTTGAATCGCCACAAGGGGGAGCCCTGCGTCTTTTGAGCTCCAGTCTCCATGACAACCATCCAGCTCTGTTTCACCAAACCCCAGGATAAAATTAACTAACTGGTACTGTCAGTTCTTAACGTAGCTTGTGTTGGTTTAGTTACACTGACGTTTATCTAAATGTTTTGGTCATCAGTGAATTAAGCTAAAGTTAACCCGGTAACATTAGCTACGTAGCTAAACAGAGCGGAGCTGCGATCTCCAGCGAATTGAAAGCAATTTACTCCAGTTTCTCTTTTAGCATTAACATTAATTTGGCCACAGCCCATAAGGAACAGTTCAAATCATCCTGAGAGTTTAAGGCATATTTTCATGATTATCGCAATAATATTGTTCATCGCAATGAGACCCTGCGCTGTAGTACGGGGACATTACATTTTGATTTTCCTGCACCTTGTACTTCATTTTTACTAAACATAGACCTAAAAAATGTAGACAAAAAGAGTTAAAACTGTTGTTTGTAGCCGGTTAGTAAATGTTAGCCATTTTTTTCCTATGAACAACAAACTTTTAGTAGGACTTGATAAAAACTTCCTGTAGTTTCTCAATTTGATTGATCTGAGCAACTGAAAACAACACAAACCACAGATATTGTAGTAGTTTCCCATGTAGAGAATCACCACCAGCAAGTTAGCATGTTAGCACTTCCTGTTCCCTCGTCCCAAAGTCAAGACATTTTCAGGTTTGATTCTCCGACATAAAACTGGGTCAGTAAATCCCCCACTCCTGATGTTTGAAGCTTTTACCGTGTCTTAAAAAAGGCGGTTGCTAACGAGTGTCTAAATGAGACTACAGAGGTTGTCGGGGACGTTAACATGAAAACCCATCTACTCACCAGTCCACCTTTACAGCCTCGTTGTGTTTCTACTCACGCTCTTTCAAACTCTCACTAACTTTCTAAGAAGAAAGGCTTTTGTAGAAGAGCTCAGAGCTAAATGAAATGACCAGTTGGAAGCTTAGTGGTGGAGACGTTGACGTCATGTGACCGTGGTGTAGTTGGTTTATAGTCTAGATTGGATTGAGGCTTCAAACATCAGATTATCTTGCTGAAGAAGAAGTTTAAGTATCATAAACTTTTGCTACAATAATCCAAAACCCAATGAAGAAATCTCATTGGCTTTTTGTCAGCATGAACCAGGGTGATGCTAACTACTTCCTGCTCAAAGACATGGTTTATGTTTTATACTAATCAGGTTCGTACTGATCCCAAAAATCAACGCTCAGGTCTCAGGAGGTTTTTACGCGAGCAGCAACTTTTTACCTACTCTTCCTCCTCTGCTTTTGGATTGGCTGATTGTTGCCGCCGTCGTCCACCGTTGCCGTTGCTGCTGCTGCTGCTGCTGCTGCACGGCACGGGGAAAAAGGAAAAGGGAGAAAACGGCTGTTGCCTAGCAATCCGGTTGCCATAGATACCGCCAGGGCTCCCTCCTAAAGAGTACACTGTTATGTACATTGAAAAGAGAGAGAGAGATGGAGATGGTAGAAGAGGGAGGGAGGAGAGGAAGAAGAATGGAAGAAGTTGAAGTATGGAGGGGGGGAGGAGGTGGAGGTGGGGGGGGGGGGGGGCACACAGAGGAGTTCATTAAAAATAACATAAAGAATGGGAGGAGAGAGAGAAAACAGACAAAGAGAGAAGCAGAGCGAGAAGCAGAGAGTTGTACAGAAAAAAAAAAAAAACTCTCTTCATGATTCATCATATAGATTCCCCCAGACAGTTGAGATGGTGAAGGCAGGGTAATATCAGAGTCTGCTTCATTTGGTATTCTGTCTTAAGATGTGGTGGTGGTGGTGGTGGTGCTGTGGCTCGCTGGCTTGGTTGTTTTGTGGCTCCCTCAGTTGTCTTCTTCTTCTTGGCCATGTTTGGATAAACCCTCCTCCTCCTCCTCCCAAAATCCATCCTCACCCTCCATCCAGCTCCTGTTTTTTTTTTTCTTCTTTCTCTTGTCTGTGATTGTAAAACAAGAAGACAAGAATCAACACGATTTCTACCGCAACATAAACGTCAAAATTATCAGTCGTCGTGATGCATTCAGGGTCTAAACTCATCCTGGTTTTTCACGGTGCGTAAACACTATAAAAAATATTAAAAATGGGGTGCAGATTTCCACTTTAAACATCCTTTTTCCCCCCATTTCCACATGACACATGCAGCACATATGTAGTGGACGATGTGATATTTGGGCCACAGTTCAAACAGGATTTCAGAGCCACATTCCCAGCCTCCCTCTCCCTCCCTCTCCCTCTCTCTCCCTCTCTCTCCCCCCTGAAAATAGGATTAATAATTTGCATTTTAACTCTTCATCGACGGGGACACGAGCCGGGATAAGTGGCGTTTTTTTGTTTTTTTTTTAAAGTGCGTGTGCACAAAGTATAAGCACAAGCTGTGTGTTTATATGTGATTTATTGGGGGTGTTTGTGAGTGTGTGTGCACATATCTGCAGACTGCAGAGCCTGACAAATTGTGTGCGTCTGTGTGTGAGTGTGTTTCCGCGGGTCAGTGTGATTACAAAGCAGCCATAGATCAAGTTTTATTATGCACCAAAAACTGCCTCTGTCCTCTTTCCTTTGCAATGTCATCTCTGCACACACAAATGCATGCATCCAGACCCACAATGCACTGGGAGTTATGCAACCTGCTGACTGGACATGAGTGAAAGTGTGTGTGTAAAAAGGGTGAGGGTTGGGGTGAGGTTTTCGGTGGGTGCAGGGGATGCAAAAGCAGCAGAAAAAAAAATTAGAAACAAGAGCATGGCACTGGTGCAGGCATTAGAGTGACAACAGATGGATTGCAGGAAAGAGTTCCAATTTCCTCTTTGAGAGTAAAAAAAAAATAGATAAACGAAATAAGGAAAGAGGGAAGAGAGAGGAGGGAGGAAGGGGGGAGGAGAGGGGGAGAAAAAATGAAGCACAATGAAGCGCAGAGAGGAGATCGAATCAGAGGCAGAGAGAGCAGCAGCAGCAATAATGAGAACGCATGAAAGTGCAAGGAGGAAGAGGACGGGAGGAAGAGCGAGGGGAGGAAAGACAGAGAGGGGGAGAGAGAAGGAAAGGAGAGGAGAGGAGAGGAAAGAGAAGGGAAGGCAGTGACTTTTCATCTGTGACTGACGGTTTCCATCTGACTGCATCTCTGCCTCCTTGTCTGCATTAAAAAAAACCTGAAGATGTCTCGTTGAGAATTTGGGATTTGAGACAGTGTGAATGTGGATGCATGTGTTTTTAATGTGTGGCCTGAATGTGTAGGATGTGTACAGTGTTGTGTGGCTGTAATTAAATGTGTGTGTGTGTGTGTGTGTGTGTGTGGCTGGACTCACATTCATCACATTAGAGCAAAGTGGGGGGATGGGGCTGAAACTGGACGGTAAAAGTTATTATGCAAAGGCTTGGTTGTAAATCTTTGAGTGAGTGAGTGTGTGTGTGTGTTACAGCACTGTATGTGTGTGGTTGTGTTACATCTGTGTGTGTGTGCGTGTGTGTGTTGCTCCTGAGAGGCTCTCCTCATTAAGCAGCGAGGCGACAGGAGTGCAGAGTGTGTGTTTTCACACACCGCTGCTCCGATACAACGGGAGCCACTTTTTTTTTTTTTTTTGTCGCGTCCCTTCTTCCTCTTCCTCCCCTTCCTCCCCCCTCTTTGTGCCTCCTCATCTTCCTCCTCCTCCTCTTCTTCTTCCTCCCCATCTACACCTGCAGCCTTCAGTAATTGTGCAGGAACAGATACGCTCAGGAGTGAAAACATTCACACTCACAAACGTTGGCTTGTTAATTCCCCCCCCCTTCTCGTCTAAACCGCAGCCTTGATTAACCAAGTTTGGTATTTTCTTTTCTTTTCTTTTTTTTTTGGTGATGCTGGTAACCATGGCAACTATTTCTTTCTTTAACGGCCCGAGCTCACCTTCATCGACACAACGGAAAAATAAGAACATAATAAAAGTTAAAAAAAGGACGTTTTAAATCAGCTTTGATCAGATCTTCGAGTAAAAGGTCGCTGAAAATGTCAAAAACGAATCAGGGAGGAGGAAACGAGGAGAAAGTTTTTTTTAAAAGTGAGGTGGAGGAGAAAGGGAGGAAAAGTCAACAGGTAGGTGGAGGAGGAGGAGGAGGAGGTGGTAATTCCCCTCAGACGGACGCACTAAGTCGATGAGGCTTCGTGGAAGGAGGAAGAGATTATCGACCGGCCGGAGTCGGCCTGTGGTTTAGTTCCAGGTCAGAGTCTGAGGACGGGGGGGAGCAGAGGTCGGAGGTGTCGAGAGAAGCTGGAGGAGGAGGATGAGGGAGACAGACACAAGGTCACAACTTTGTAATTTTTGTTGGCCCTGTACTTTGTCAAAGCCGCATCATGCTGCTTTTCTTAATTACACAGTTGTAGAAATATTCTTTTTTCCAGGTCACCATTAGTTACAGATTCTGCTAATAAACCTTTTCTTCAGACACAATTATTCTGTCAGAGAATTCACTTCCAACAGTGTCCACCACTGGCAACTTTAGACTCAGTATGAAAACTAACAGAAAGAACTGTTGTTTTCCCCATTTACAGACAAAACTATAGGGACATTCCCCGCTAACTGAGTGATAGTCAGCGACTTAAAGGCGCAGCAACTTCAAAAGTAATACTGAAAATATCAAGTTATATATATAATTAATGAAAACAAATCAACAGATCACAAAATATATTCAATTAGAATAGACTAAGAGTCTGCAGCCATGCTAGCATGTTAGCATGCCAGCATTGGATAATTAGCATTAAATACAAAGAACAGTTGTGGCTGATGGGAATGCCATCATATATTTGGTCATAAACCAATGTAGTGAACAAAGGAAACTTTATTCCTTCCAGGGTAAAACCATGTTTAGGAGACTTATGGATAAATATCACGATACTAAACTAGCTAGCTGAACCAGCTAGCTTAAAGCAGTACGCCTTGACAGGTGGCTTTTAAAGCAATATTATGCAACTATTTTACCTTAAAGTAACAATGTCAGAATCTTTTTGATGGTTCACTGACTTGTAACAGTTCTTACAGTTCTTGATAAATGTTCTCGCTCTTTGTAACTTGGTGAGCAGGTTCTATCCCATCGCTAACTGAGTGATAGTCAGTGGCTTAAACTGCTGGAATCAGGTCCAGGGATTTCAAGAGTAATGCTGAACTGTAGATCAGTTAAAAAGACTTAGAAGTCATTAAAAACCAGCGTTCATCTCTGATATCCAGCCAGGAAACTTTGAAAATGTCAAGAATTATAAATGGAGTTTAGTGTGTTTGTTACTTCCTGCTTCAGAAGCCGGGGATCATGGGTAATATACACTGTTCGGCCATGTTTCAGTTCAGTGAAATATAGATATACATAGTCGCTCTGGTTTTCTGTACATGAAAACCACTTCCCAACAGAATTAATTACCACTCATGGCTGCAGAGGGCGCTGTTGCTCAGAAAAAGTTACGTTTTGTTGCTTTAAATATAAAGATTTTAGCATTTGGAGTTTCACTGTTTCTCCGTCGTTGGTCTTTTCCACCGCTCTGAAAGCTCAACCATAAAAATTCAAAATCAAACCACCGAACGCATCAGTAATAATATTAATACATTCATAAAATAAATAAAATAAGAAATGTGAGAATGTACAATTACTTTATTAAAAGTGAGGAGAGACGAGAGGCGGCTCAGAGAGCAAGATAACAATGCCAGGTAACGAGGGAGCAGCATGGAGGAGGAAAAAGGAGAGAAAATGAGACGGGGGGAGAGATTCTAAAGCAGGATGGGGAAGGCTGGTAGGTGGTTGGTGGGGGAGGAGGGAGGAGGGTGAGGAGCATTTGAGGATTCATCTCTTGCTGGATAATTCCCAGGAGGATCTCTCTCCAACACTTGAAAGCTGTGAAGTGTGCGGTTCTGCTCATACTCCTCCTGGTAATTGGAAGAGGAGAGGAAGGAGAGGAGGGGAGAGGAGGAGGGAGGGAGGGTCAGGTAAAGGAGGGGAGGAGGGTGGCTGAGGCAGGTAAAGATTTGGAGACAGCGAGGGGCAGGAAGGAGGTGAGGTAAAGGTAACGAGGGAGAACCACCTGACTTGAGCCTTCTCTCTGTTTTTCAGTCTCTTGTTTTTCCACCCAACCTGGCGTATATATCTCTTTTATTCTTCCTCATTAGCTCACTCTTCTTTATTCTCTCTATCACTGTCCTCCCTCCCCTCCCTCCCTCCCTCCCTCAGCCGGCGATGGCGTGTCTGTGGTTGCAGGCGGCTTCTGAAACATGGCCGCAGGCGTTTAATCATTGATGGAGTTTTTTTTTTTTCCTCCTCCATGCAGGCAGGCCAGCGGGCAGCCCCGACTCACTCACATGCGTCAGGACCTGCTGATTCACTCTCTGGGGCCTCGAAGCACGCACATACACACACAAACACACACATGGGCATGAATACAAAAGGCAGAGGTGCACACACACACACACACACACACACACACAGATAAAATGAAGCCTGGATGTGTGTGTGTTTTTATCCACATGTGTGTCTGAGTAGTTTATCCCACCAGGGATTGTGAGGCCCAATCAGCAGCACTGAGCCCAAATAAAAGCAGTGAAGATAAAAGCAATTTGTTTGACCAGCACAGGAACACAGAAACGTGTTTGCATTGGCTCCAGGGCTGCACGCCACATACGTCTCTGCAGCTTTATACATCCTTCTTGCTGTGCTCAGTAAACATCTGGCTGTGTTAGTTTCTTTAAAAAAGGGTAAATATCACTTGTATAGCTGCTGTATGCTCACAGTGGATGGTTAAGCTCACGGCCGAACCGTGGATATTACCCATGATCCCCTGAAGTTCTGCTGTAACAAACACACCAAACTCCATTAACAAAACTTGATATTTTCCTGGCTGGATATCAGTATAATTTAAGTCTTCCAGATGTTCCAGATATTCCAGAGGTTTAAGCTGCTGACTATCACTTAGCGAGGGAGCAAACCTGGTCACCGAAATTACAAAGAGCAAGAACTGGCAAACAACTCAGTGCACCTTCAAAATGACTTTGAAGCGGTTACTTTAAGGTAAAATAGTTGCATAATGTTGCTTTAAAAGCCACCTGTCAAGGTGCATTTGATCTTAAAAGGACATATTTTGGAGGGGAGTGCTGCTTTAAGCTAGCTAGTTTAGCAAAGTAAAGTTGTTGCATAATGTTGCTTTGAAAGCCACCTGTCAAGCCATACTGCTTTAAGCTAGCTAGTTCACCTAGCTACGGTACTGCAGTAACATTTTGCTACTACACTGTAAGTGCCACTACTACTGCTACTACTGCCAGTACTACTGCTACTACCACTGATACTACTGTTACTACTGCTAATGCTGCTACTATGCTACTACTGCCACTGCTACCGTTACTACTACCACCGCTACTACTGCCACTTCTGCTGCTATAGCCACTAGTGCTGCAACTACTACTACTACTACTACCGCTACTACTGCCAGTACTACAGCTACTACTACTACTACTGCTGATACTGTTGCTACTGCCACTACTGCTAATGCTGCTGCTACTACTACTGCCACTGCTACTACTACTGCCACTGCGACTGTTACTACTACCACTGCTAATACTACTAGTATTGCTACTGCTGCTACAAATGCTAGTACTACTACTGCCAATACCACCGCTACTACTGCCACTTCTGCTGCTACTGCCACTACTGCTGCAACTACTACTACTACTGCTGCTACTATTTATACAGAAGTCCTCAAACCTAAACGACCCTTAGATAAGCTTCTGGAATGTCATCGTCATGGTAACAGTAATAAACACACAGTTAACGTTGTGGAAGAGTCTCAGTGTTTTCAGCATTAAAACTACTTGGTTAGGTCTGAGAAGATTGTGGGTTTGGGCTAAAACTGGTCACGGATTAAAGAAGCAATAACGATTACTAGGTTCAAACGTCACAATAACTAGACGTTGCTTAATAATAAGACGTAACTGTGAGCCGTAATAACGAGCTGCACAGGCGAGGACAGTCTTACCACAGCACGTAGACCTGATGATGTGCAGGGGGGGAAAAAAAAAAAAAAACCTTGCTGACACCGGCAAGATCTCATAATATTATCACTGGCAAAAAGAGATTATTGAGAATTATGAGTACGGAGCCATCTGTGTTGAAATACACTGTGACTCAGTTCAGTGTATCCACCTTTTTATAGTAAATGTGTAGCACTTCCTGGGAGCGAGTTTATGGTTAAGTGCATTTGATTATTATTTCTATTGATGGCTGAACTATAGCCAATACTCACCCACCTTGTTTTTTTCATCTCTGCACCACTGTATGAAAGTGCACAGCCCAGCACTAAAGTCCTGTGCAGTTACCTTCTCTCAGTGTAAATGAATGACAGCCTCTTTCTCATGGTGTCTGAGCCCTGTTGAATTCTGCAGTAGCAGGTACAGCTTATCACTTCCCTCCCTCCTCTGTCCTCTGTCTTCTGTCTGTCTGTCGGTCTCTCATCCTGATCACAGAGGGTTTTTTTTTAACTATTATTATTATTTTATTTCTCTGAGGATTAAAGCCAGACCCTGTGGAGTAGAAACCCAATCTCTCTCCCTCTCCTCCTTCCCTTCTCACCCTCTTTTCCATCAAATTCACCCACCCTCCTCCTCCCCGTCCTCCCCCTTCCAGCCAAACAAGACTCCACCCTGAAATGGATGGATTAATGACCTCTCTCTGTCTCTCATGTGAACACACACACACACACATACTAACAGTATCACCTACAGCGCTGTCTGTCTGCACGCCTGTTGTCTTTGTCTTTCTGTCTATGCCTGTATATGTGTGTACACTGAGTATTGGGGAGTAACGGACCACATTTAATAGAGCTACATACATAGAAAACAAAATATTAATACATTTAGTTAGCTGCAGTTTAAAGGGGGATCACTTTTTAAAATCTGCATTATTCACTCTGAAATTTAAAAGTAGTTTTAGTCGAACACTTGACTTGCATAACGGGCTACCCACTAGCCGACTGCAGATCAGCCTGTTAGCATAGCAGCTAGCGTGCTAAGTGGGTCCAATTTACAACACAAATGATGTGTACTGTATTTTAGGCCAATTATTTATATTCCAGTAATGTATTTACCTACAGAAATGTGTGGGAACTTTTAAACAACCATTTGAAAACTACAACTTTTTGGTAGCGAGTTAGCTTCCTCGCTCAGTGCGGCACGACTAACTGTATTGCGTTGCAGTCAGATTTTTAAAGGAGGATTACTTTTTAAAAATCTGCATCATTCACTCTGAAATTTAAAAGTAGTTTAGTCGAACACTGTACCTGGCGAGCTAACAACTTAGCCAAATTGCTTGGCAATTGCAGATTAGCCCATTAGCATAGCCTAAGCAAGTCTAGCTAACAAACAAACCACCAATTTACAACATGCATGGTGTCTACCAGTTATTTATATCCAGTAATATGTACCTACATAAATGTCTGGGAACTTTTAAACAACACATTTGAGAGCTACAACTTTTTGGTAGTGAGCTAGCTTCCTCAGTCTGTGCAGCATGTCTAGCTGTATTTAGTTATATTTACATTCTTAAGATTTTTTTATTCTTATTTACTCTGAATTTATGTTTTTTATTATACACTTGTATCTGTTGAGTACATTAGCCAACTGCTATACAGATTAGCTTTAGCATCACGCAACAACACAATTTGCACATATGTGTCTGTATGTTTGCAATATTTTATCAGTACTATATATACAGAATGTATATATACTATATTACAGTTTTTCATTACTTTTCTTTGTACATCATTTTATTTATATCTTTTGTAAATAAGAGTAAAAACTGCCTTTTTTAGTGCTATTTTTATTTTAAGATGATTAGTTGCAAGGAAATAGAGTGTGGTTTTAACACAAGCTTAAGACATTTTTACGTTTCATTCTACGACATAAAATACGTCAGAAAATACACAATTTTTTGAACCTTTTATGCAGTTGCTAACAAGTGGCTAAATGCCAGTGTGGAGATTGTCGGACATCCAGTCCACCTTTACAGCCTCGTGTTTCTACTCACGCTCTTTCAAACTCTCACTAACTTTCTAAGAAGAAAGGCCTTTTGTAGAAATGACCAGTTGGAAGCTTAGTGGTGGAGACGTTGACGTCATGTGACCGTGGTGTAGTTTGTATATAGCCTAGCATTGCAGTTATTTAAAAGTAACCCTCCCAATTCCAGTGTAATCCACTCCATTGTATTCACCATCTGCCTGTTAGTGAGTCATTGTGAAGGACCTGTCCGATGCATCACATCTTAGAGAAGAAAGCGCACATACAGAAAAAAGTCTGCAGTGGTTATGTGATTGCTTCCATTAAAGAGATTATGCAATCAACAGTAGCACTTCCTCAGGCAGGCTGTCAGACAGACAGACAGACAGATAGACAGACAGGAGGAACGGGGGGATAGATGTGTAACGCACACACACATATATATACAGCACTCAGGCAGGCGAGGGGAATTTCTCTCCTGTTAATAATTATTATGAAACGGCTTCACGTGGAGCACTTGCCTCTCTGCGCTCAGCATGACGGCAGGTCTGTCCCGTCAGCCTCCCTGCACACAAACACTCTCCAATCCCTCTTCTTCCTCCTCCTCCTCCAATATTTACCAGACTCCCATGGGCGGACATCTCAATGGACATCCCCCACTCCCTCTATCCCCTCTCACTTCCTGGGTGAGCCGGGGAGTTTGGTGAGTCCCAGGCCTGTAACCAATGCGTGTTTTTTTTTTTTCTTACCAAAGCAAACAGATGGAAAAAGAGAAAGAGGCCCAGCTGGGATGTTGCGCAGCCTGGCAACAGGGACTTAGTTACAGATCTTTCTTTCTTCTTCTTTGTCTTACATCTCAACACTTTACCTCTAATCACTCTTTGTTAGTACAACGCTCTGTCGATGATGTTTTCCGCCTCCCTCTCTCAGCGCACCTCAATGGCGGCCGCTCTGTTGATATGTTACGACTTTTATAGACTTCCCTTCTCTCCCTCCAATCTGTCTCTCTGTCTAGAGATTGATACAGCTCCCTCACTCCAGGGCAACATTTCATAACACTGACTTATGAGTTTACACTCTTCACCCCCCACACACCTCCTCCTTCCAAGAGCCCAGGAGGGATCAAGCTAAAATCCCCCATTTTCCTTACCAGCTTTCTCTTTTCTCTTTCTCCCTCCAGCCAAGAAAGCACCGGACGGTTCAGTGATCGCCAACGGCTACTGCGACTTCTGCCTTGGAGGCTCAAAGAAGACCGGCTGTCCTGAAGACCTTATCTCCTGTGCGGACTGTGGACGCTCAGGTAGGGCACCGCTGAAGGGGATGATTGGCAGGAGGAAGGCGGTCCTCTGTTGATGCACAGTTTTTGAAAATGCTTTCTTTGTGGAGAATACATTTCATAGCTACTACATAACTAAATACAAGCTTCACTTCTTGTAACGCTTAAAATGGATGGACCATACCGGTGTTTCTTTCTTTCTTTGATTGTTTGTTTCAGCCCATCTACTACAAATCATGTACAGTGATCGTATCAGTAACCACTTGCTGTAACGATTTTTGAGCTTGTTGACCCTTCCAGTTAGCCATAGGTTTACATTTTCTTACCGCAGTTTGAAAACCAATTTGCAGAGGATTGACACTGACCTGAGGCAAATGTTTTAACTACGGTGGCCCTGAAGGACAAAATACATACAGTGGAAAGCCTGAATCCTATTAGAAATATTTAAACATACAGAAGCAGATAATTAAAATTGATAATGCTAACTCTTTAACAAGTTAGCATCACCTCAAGAACACAATCTTGGTGACAATCCCTTTAACGTCATTTTTCATCGTCCAGGGTTGTCCGATGAGTTGTTTTATGTCAATACGACTAAACTACAACCGCAAATACATTTTGCATGTAATGTAATTAAGTTTTTTTTAATCACTATAATGAGAAAATGTTTATTTACATATTTGGTGAGTCATAAACATGTTGATTCTGAACGTATCATTAAACAGATTCGTTTGAATTTGTTTTTAATAGCTATGTTTAGACTCTCGCAGCTTTTGGTTAAGGTGACAGTGACACTGTCACCTTGTTATATTTAACCTAAAATACCATCTTTTACAAATCTTAAAGGACCAGTGTGTCAGATTTAGTGGCATCTAGTGGTGAGAACGCAGATTGCAACCAACTGAATACCCATTCCCATCAGGTGACAAAAATCCACCACATCAACTAGTCTATCAAATGAAGAGGTTCATTTATATACCTATATTTCACTACTAAAGATAATTTGTCAGCAACCGACTCTCTCCTGTCTTCCTCTCCGTTTCTTTGTAAAAGAATGTAAAAACTCAAAAGGCCACATTTTGGTTCAGTTTGTCCGTTTTAGGCTGCTGTAGAAAATGGCGGACTCCATGAAATAGGACCTGGTCTCTAAATATAAATCTAGATGTAAATTATTCATTATATGGTTAATAGTTTTAGGTGATTATACATTATATATATATATATATATATATATATATATATATATATATATATATATATAATAAAAACATACTCAAGTATTTTCTGCCAATAGATGCGTAAATATTACACATTAGTCCTTTAACCAAAGTGATGTTGTTGGCTAACCACAGATACGATGCTAAATGCAAACCCCTGATCTTAGGTGTAACAGTCTTGCCCTTTGTACGCCCACCATCCACCCCAACTACTCCCTGGCAACTGGGCTAGTGTTAACAAATATCACACTTCATTCATGCTGTCATGTACCCTGAAAAAAATTACGCTAAAGAGGTCCAGACCAAGCGTCAGTGTGTGATGAGTTAGCAGTTAGCTTAACACCATTAGCCCACAGGAAGTATCTACAATGTTAGAATTGGTAATTAGGGGCTATTACATTGGTTGGTTATTGTCCTTAAAGACCGCCGTACACAATAAAAATGCCTGCTTTCATTACTGTAAGTTAAGTTTGTGTAGTTGGGTTAAATGCAGATTTTGCTGCACTACTTAACTTACAAAATATAAAGCCTTTTCTTACCTTATTCGCTGCAAGTTGACTTTCCCTCTGCTTGGAAAGGAACAGAAACCTTTTGCTGCCTGAAAGGTAGAAAACACATTAAAACTTCATAAGAAACAATATGGCATGCTTTGGAAAACAGTGGCTGTTATGTAGCATTGCAAGAAGAATTTCTCATTTTCTCAAACACACATCTGTTGCTGCTCAGAGGTGAAAAAAGGAGGAAGTTAAATCAACTTCAAAATCTTAAAATCGGTTTCTCATGGTTTTAAGTAATAGTTAAGAGCAAGATTTTGGATTTTGTACAGTTTTGTATGATACCAGATGCACTACAAATTGCATGCAGCTCCCAGTATATGCAATACATGTGATGATACTATGCCAGAAACAAATAACACAAACAAACAAACCTCCACGCTCAATCTGGCACTTTAACATGGTCATGTCCATCGATCACAGTGTTTCTTGGATTCAATAAAATGTAATTTTGGTGTGACCTTGTTGTTTGGCAAAAAAAAAAAAAAATCTTGCTGCACACCTTTCAATCCTGGCTTTTTGTACATTAACCTACTTTACATTTGTGATATTATAAACCACTGTCTTCTTTTGAGAGAGTCTCCCATGTACTACAAGGAACTTTTGGTTGTGGAGTAGAGTTTGAATATGATTTTTTTTAAATATATGGTTGTATTATTTTTTGTTTATTCTGGTTACATGTATACATGCAGAGCTTGCAGTGTATATAATGCAGAATTTGTGTATTTCTCATTGCATGTACTGTATATATTTTCCCCCACATGTTTCTTTTCAATCTGAAAAATAAAAAAGAGAACTAAAAAGATGTACGTGACTTGTAGTGAATGGGCTAAAGCATGCAAAACGTTGGTATGGTCCTCTCTTCTTTATTATAACCACTCACAAAGATGACAAATGAAGGCTGGGGAAATGAGGATTACATAATATTTCGATTTATGTGATCACGTAACAGCAAATACCAGGAAAAACTGAAGTGACAGGAGTAAGAGGAGACATAGATTCTTTTTAAAATGGCAATTTAAATGGGCTGCATTAGCAAAGGACAGTTTATTTTCCTGTTATACTTGGAATTTGTTGAATTTTTTTGAACATTCTTTGTAGTTTTCAAAACCGAATCAAATGCAAACTTGCTGGAATATTTCCTCTTTTCCAAAACTCATTATAATTAGTGCATTATCTGAAAAATGCTGTTCAAGTAATGTGATGTTTACATTTACAAAACACCAAACTGCTGAAATACACATAAATCCCACATATGAAGCAAACAAACTGATGGACAGACAGAGCAGGTGGATGACGGATGACTGTCCTCAAAATACAGAAAGTGAAAGTGAAAAACATTGTGTGGGCGTGTGTGTGTGTGTGTGTGTGTGTGTGTGTGTGTGTGTGTGTGTGTGTGCACCCAGGCCACCCATCCTGTCTGCAGTTCACAGTGAACATGACGGCTGCGGTGAGGACTTATCGCTGGCAGTGCATCGAGTGCAAGTCCTGCAGCCTGTGTGGCACCTCTGAGAACGACGTAGGGATCTCACTTTATACTACATGTTAACACATGTGGCTGCACACACACACACACACACACACACATATACACAAACAGACACACACATAACTGCTGCACTGCTACACTGATGAACCACAACTTTAAAACCACTGACAGATGAAGTGAATAACATTGATCCTCTCATTACAATGTCTGTAGGTTGTCAGTCGTCCAGGTCATGGTAGTCTTAAGAGTTAGAGTCAAAGGTCCCTGGACTTCTTTTAGGTTCCTTAAAGACATTTCACCTTTAATCTGAAAGGTTTCTTCAGTTCTAAAACCTGATGGGAAAGTCCTAGGTATTTAACCTTTGGGGTTAAACCACCAACTGAACAGAGAGGACAGACGGTTTGAGAAACGAGTTGAGGAGGCCATCTATGCCCAACTGGAACGAGTATCGCTGTTATGACACCAACTATCAGCCACCTATAACATAGTCTTGAGATCCTTCATGTGATCCTAGTGACTAACATGATGGCAAGGTGGGTCAACAACTCTCAGGACCACCTCCAAGGTGACAACGCCAACAAAGGTTAGATACCTGGGACTCTCCGATCAGCTTTTAGAACTGATGAAGCCTTTCGGATGAGAGGTGAAACATCTTCAAAGAACCTAAAAGAAGTCCAGCTGAACTTTAGACTCATTACAGTGTTCTGCTAGGAAACCTTGGGTCCCGGGATTCACCTGGATGTTACCACCCAGCACAACCCCCCATGGCAGCAGCACTCCCCAGTGCCATTGGCCTCCAGCATAAATGGCTCGAGGAACACGACCTGACTTCCAAACTCCCGAGATCCCAATCTAATTCAGTATCTGTGGGATGATCCAGATCCATAGAGGCCCCACCCCACTGCCTACAGAACCAGAACCAACAGCAGAGGCCTCCCCCAGCAGGGCTATTCACCCAAAAACTCCTCAAATCCCAATTTGATCCTGCACCTGTGGGACCTGCCAAATATTGTGCAGGTCCCCTTTGTGTCCCATGGACATGGGACCTCAGGAGGTGTCCTGTGGCATCCAGGACATTGGTAGCAGATCCTTTAGGTCCTGTGGGTTGCGAGGTTGGGCCTCCATGTATCTGGCTTGTTCCACAGATACTGGATCAGATTGGGATCTGGGGATTTTAGAGGCCAGGTCAAAACCTTTAGCTCTTGTTGTGTTCCTCGAGACATTTCTGAGTAGTACTTGTGCCGTAGTGGGTTTGTCTTGCTGGGAGAAGCCCCTGCCATTGGGGAGTGCTGTAGCCATGGGGGGTGTGCTTGGTTTACAACAATGTTTAGGTGGGTCATATGTGTCAAAGTAACATCCAGATGAATGTCAGGACCCAAGGTTTCCCAGCAGAGTATTGTATTGTGATGAGACATTGACATTCACTTCATCTGTCAATGGTTTTACTGTTGTGGCTGATCAGTGGGTATGTTCCACTTTTCAAACAGTGATTCAGGAGCTAGTTCAGATTCAGTGTCTTGTTCTCAGAGTGGGTGTGTAAGAGTGGGTTCCTCTGGCTGAGGGATGACGTCTAACAACTGGACTTTACTGTTGCCCACTGGAATAAAACAGTTTTAAACCCATGAGAAAAATTTTTTAAGTACATAGATGCAGTGCTGGACCAACACTGTTATCACAATAAAAGCTTTCATATCAGCTGATCAGTTATTTCTTTCAAGTTTAAAGACTTGATTTTAAACTTGATTTTTGCTCTTGCGAAAAGGTTAATTATGGTTTCAAACTTTTCTTTATGGTCAGAACTTGACAAACATTTGAGAAACAGTGGAACATTGTGCAAACATGAGATAGAAAAACAGTAAATCTGACCTTACTAATCTAAAACCAAACCACACCCTAACCCTATTCCTGCGACATGATTGGCAGTTCGTAACTCATTTTTGTCTTATCTAAGCACAGGAACTCAATTATATCAAACATTTATTGACCATTTGTTATGTTTCTATCAAGTGGATCATTGTGACTTAAAATTATAACTTGATAATTATTGTTATTTTTTCATCGCCCAGACCTACGCAGATGTCAACCTTTAATAAATGCAGTTTAAATTAAGTTGTTGAGTCCACAGCTGTATTTACAAGTTAAAATAACCATGAGATTATCACACCTGTAACCCATTGATTTATATTATTACAAACTCATATCTTCAAGTGTTATACACATTAAATTAATGCTGTTCTTTGCTCAGCTTTGATTTCCAATCTGCCCCCTTCATAACGACATCTGTTTATCTGAATATTCTCTTCTGTTCTAGGACCAGCTGTTGTTTTGTGATGATTGTGACAGAGGTTACCACATGTACTGTCTGAGCCCTCCCATGTCTGAACCACCAGAGGGTATGTATAACAATGAGCAGAATATATGCATTATAAAATCCAGAGATACATAGGAGTTCGCAGACCTGTATTTGGACAGACTCCACAGCCCTGGGAAACTTTTGTTTTTAGGACAAAATTATGTAACTGTCTCTACTGTAGGTGGAGAGAGTGAAACCTCAGGTCAAAACAGTCAGACTATATGATTAGCTGATTTTTAGGTCGTGAAAAAATAACAGAACTTTAACCCGTCACTGTTTCTTAATCTGAATAAAACTAGACTGAACAAACCCTGATACTGTGCCTATGATCACAGAAAAAGGAGCAAGTACATCTATGTAAAATCAAGCTGTCATTTGCCTTCTAACGCATAAGATGGCTGCCGTCAGGATGGATGTTTGACGGCGTTGCCGCGGGAACCAGTAGTAGAAAAGATAATCTGTTTCCATGGCAAGAGTGTCACTTGGCTGAACATACAGTAGCAGTGCCACTTGTGTTCAACACTCAGTAACAGTGTCATGCTCTGCCCACACATGCAACACTTTTGATTTACAAGAAACTCAGCAGCAGTCAGTTATTTTAGGTTTTCTACTCAAGCAGAGACCTTTAAGAGCCGTAACATGGATGGTGAATGTATATTTTTATACATACTGGACTGTGGTTGAAGGATAACTCCAGTATTTTAGGACCTGGAACCTTTATTTTCCTATGTTTTTAGGTGTAAAAGGTTGATAGAGCTGGAATCAGTGCAGTATTGGGCAAGAACGGTGAACAGCTGCTGCACTGTAATCCAATATGCAAATGTCCACTACAATGGATATCCACTAAAGTGCTTGTTTTTGCCACTGACCAGCTCAAATTGTTATTTTAAGTGTCTGGCATCATCATCGATAGGATTCCTACAGAGACAGAGCTTTTTATTAACGAGTCAGATCCTTTTTCTTCAACTAGAAACAGCTGTTATATCGGCACCAGACTCCATTGACAGAAACAGTAATTTTACAAAGCAGAACATGGGAGTTGCTAGAATACCGCTGATGTGATTGGTTAGTTAGTGTTGTTGTGCAGTGATTTTACTTATGTACAGTCTCTGAATACTTCTTCCACCACTGAAAGGCACACAGTAACATAACTGATAGAGGCAACGGTATTCCAGCAGTTCCTGTGCTCCTATGCGATAAAATTCCTGTTTTTGTCAATGGAGTCTGGTAGTGATATATAGTGATGTATCTGGCTAAAGAAAGGGGATCTTGCTCTTTAATAAAAAGGTTTGTCTCTGTAGGAATCCTATCCATAATGTTTTCAGACACTTACAATAACAATCTGAGCCTGTCAGTGCCAAAAGCAAACGCTTTACGGGACGTACATTGACATGGACAAATGCTCATTGGATTACAGTGCAGCAGCCGTTCTTGCTCAATACTTCACCGATTGCGAAGATTTTTGGAGGGAAAAACATGGGAAAATAAGGCCCAGGTTCAAAAAAAAAAACCCACAATAATCCATCTTTCACCTTCATTTTCACCTTTAGGTGCGATAGAGCAGCGTTTACAGTCTCTTTGAAGCATAAAGGGAGTTGAAAGTTCCAACATCTGTCTCAAGTAGATGTTTAATTAATGTTACAAATCCCCCAAAAAACTAGTTGTCAAATCCCCTGCATCTACAAACTACAGGCACAGCATGTGATCACCATGGGGCTTTAATTTACAGTGTTACTTAATGCTCGGTCTGAAATGAGGGATTAATCCACAAGGCTTTACAATAGCAGTGATTGAACTGATCTGTGATGTGCTGTGTGTGTGTGTGTGTGTGTTGTGTTGTACAGGGAGCTGGAGCTGTCATCTGTGTCTGAGACAACTGAAGGAGAAGGCCTCAGCCTACATCACCCTCACTTAATCTGCGAAGCTGCGCCTCATCCTCTCGGCCCTTCATCCTCTCCCCAAACCACCTCTCCGCCGTCACCCTTCCCCCTTTCTGTGCCTCAGCTGCCCTCCACCCTTCCTCTTCTGACCAACTCGCCGCCACACTTCCTCTACAGTTTATACCCGTGACCTTTGACACGACCGAGCACACGGCACCCACAGCGCCGTACCCATTCGTGAACCCATTCTCCAGCGGCGAGCCAACCTCCGTCTTTTTGTGTCACTCACATTCCCCTGTTGTGCTTCAACTAACCCTCCCCCCCCTCTTCCTGCTCTGTCTCAACAGAGGAATTCATCAGCTGGCAATAAGTTTGGTTTGCTAGCGAGACACACACTCCAGCCTGCCAAGGGCACTTCAGAGGCATACTACTCCACAGGAACCCTCTTAAGGGCCCTCGGAAGAGCCCTAATGATCTTCAGCTGCAAGTCAGTCAAGAAGAGATTGAGGATTCATGAGATGGATAGGTGTTAGGCCGAGGACAGGGGCTTGGAAGACCGTGGATAACCACGGAGCAGTATGTAAACCAACTGTGAAATATACACCGAACCAAAATTTCATATACTCCCTCTGTCCTTTGTCTGCAGTTTCAAAAAAAAGGCTTGGGAGTGAATTGTACAGAATTACGACCGATCCTCCATCTTCACACGTTTGAGAACTCCCGCCCTCACGACGAGCAAACCTGGTCAGGAAACCCCCGGACCGATCTTCGACCTCACCCCTTTCCCTCCCCCCTCTCCCACCCTCCAGTCCTCTCTCCTTTGCATGAGGTTTGCGCAAAAATTAATGACGCAGTTTTCGGGGGATTGACTCTGAAAGGTTTTAGTGTTCGGATGTCATCCGCGGATGAGAGAAGAGATGGATTTTTTTTTTCTCTCTCTCTCTCTAAATCAGCTATCTCTGATCAAACAATGTATTTAAAAATGACAATTTAGGCTTAGCATCCCCCATAAATCCTTTACCCGACCTCTATTCACCCTTCCCTTCGATGAAACAATGACTGTGAAGCCAATGCAAGACTGAAACGCTCCTGGTGCTTGGTGTGTATTATGTGTGTTAAGAATGTAGGATTGATGTGTGGACAATGCAGATCTTTGTCTGGCCCGTGCCACGGCCTAAAAACTCCTTTTTTATGATTCCTTTTTTTATTTTATTTTTTTCATTTGCATGTTGTTATCTCAATTGTTTTTAAAGACTTTTAACTGAAATTGAAAAGAAAGCACACTTAATTCGCAATAATGTGTTTGTGATATGAACTGTTTCTGGCCAAACTGGGTGTGTTTTAAACTCTGTGTGTGCCTGTGTGTCTGTTGGTGTGAGTTTATCTAAGCTGTAGCCAGCTCCGTGTTAGCTGGGAGAGGATTTCTGAACAGCAGGAAGGTTTTACGAATGTGAGGAAAGTCAGCGTTTTTCTGTTGGGACTAAGACATTGTTATGCAAGTCACAAGTCTCAGCATTGTAGTTCTAAGTCAAGATGATTAAGTTTTAAAGGAGTAGTCTGGCATTTTTTGGGGGGCAGGAACATGCAGAAACCAAAGAGTCAAAAAAGGCAAGTTTTGGTTTTTTTCGGTGGATTATGTGCCAGGCTATTTCCTGGAAGTGACTCCAGGACGTTCCAGCACTCAGCCAAGTCATAGTCTGGCACATTACCCTTTTTAAAACCACTACCTGTCACTTTTACCCTTTGTGCAGATGAAATAAACGATATAATGTGTTAATTAGTGAGCTTTAGGGGTGCTGGTAGGCAGATTTTGTAACCTTTGGACTGAGGCAGGGCAGAAACCTGCTTTCTAGTATGTATGCTAAGATAAGCTAACTGTCTTATCTCCTTATCAAACTGTCGCCAAAATAGCTAATTAGCATATTTCCCAAAATGTCCAAGTCCAAATATGAAACACTGAGTTCTGAAAGCTCAAAAGTCACGATCTCCTCAACAACTTTAATAACATTTAAAATCATCAACTACATAGTAACATCTACATTTTATTTCTTCCTACCATGAATCCTTAAATATCCCAAAACTAATCTCTACTACTCTCTACTAGCTTAAAGTGGTACTTTGTACAAAATGTCCTTTAAGAATCAATTACGCCTTGAAAGACACTAAACCACCCCTGAAACTTAACGCAACATAATCTAACTTTTTGCTAAGCAGCAGCGCCCTCTGCAGCCGTGAATGGTAATTACTTGTGTTGGGCTCCATGTCTGAACAGTTAAGTGGTTTTTATGTGATTCTGACCAGAGCTTTGACTGCGTAGTCCCATTCACTGAACTAAAACATGGCCCGAACAGGGTGTAAATTACCCCAGCTTCTGGACCAGGAAGTGCACACACCAAACTACTCATAATTCTTGATATTTTCAAAGTTTTCTGGCTGGATATCAGAGATGAATGCTAGTTTTTAATGACTTTTAACTCATCTACAGTTCAGCATTACTCTTGAACTCACTGGGCCTGATTCCAGCAGTTTAAGCCGTTGACTATCACTCGGTTAGCGAGGGACCAAACCTGCTAGCCAAAGTCACATAGAGCAAGAAATGTTAGAGGCTCCATTTCCCAATTACAAGTCAGTGAACCGTCAAAATGATGCAGAAGCTGTTATTTTAAGGATGAATAGTTACATAATGTTGCTTTAATCTTGGATAAATATGAGACTAGATTCTTTGTTACTCCCTTAAAGTGGTACTCCATTCAAAATAACCCCTTCAACAGACACTTAAACCACCCCTGTAACCTAAACCACCTCCCTTCTTTATATTTATATGGTCTAAACACATGCATGCTCTAGCAACATACAAAAGATCTTTGGCCTTGGTTCCAAAGTTACAAAGCATCAGTTGTATGAAGTCAAAGTCAAAAACGTCAGGTTGAATCAGCCGGCTCAGCTCACCAAGTGAAACTAGTTGTTTTTATCACCTTTGTGTCCCGCAAAACACAAGGCCGCCTGTTTTTTGAGAGTGTGAAACATTGCTGGGAGAAAATGCCGCTGCCTGCCAGTCTGCTCTGCACGTTACAAGCCGGTTTAATAAATCAGCACCTGAAGACCGGGCTGAAATGTTAAGGCTGAGTTCTAGCCACCCAGCCAGCATGCGTTTTTTCTTTCTTTTTTTGAGTTTGCACTAAGAAAAATGTTGGTTTTGTTGTTTTCTTTAAAAAAAACCCAAAGGCCCATTAAATTACCCTCAACCATTTTACTGCAAGACAATTCTCAAGGCAACTTTAATAGGCACATTACAGGATAGCTGAGGTTTTATGTGCTGATTTAGGAGGATGTTTTCAGCATTTCTGAAGTGTTCATATAATATAAAGGAGGCATCCATCTAGTGATTTGTGAGCTTTAAGCTTGGAGACAATAGCTGTAAATAGAGAATTGAATTAAGGGCCATTTCATACACTGTTTCATATTCTTTTTAGGTTCGAGTGAGCGTCTCATTTTAATGCTGCATCACGTCTCTAAAAAAGGAAAATTCGCCAGATCAGATGGCTTGTGAGAGAGAATGTACCTGATCCTGTAAAATGTGTTTGTTTGTTTGCACCATCTGATAGAGAAAGACATGAGGTGCAAATACTGTGCTATCCCCCTTCAAATTCAACGTAACTCCACTGATGCATGAATGACACCTGGAAATGTTTCAGATTTCCATATGTTGATATGGTTGGTATTGCTTTTTTTTTTTTTTTTAAATAACGATGAGAAATAACCTTTAACTGCTGTTCATTTCCTGTTTGTTTCCTTGCTTGTTTTTTTTGTAATAATCTGTGGTTTTTCACATTTTGCACAGTGTGGCTGCATTTGTGTGTGTGTGTGTGTGTGTGTGTGTGTGTGTAATCACTGGAAGGTGAAGGAAGAGAAAAGCAAAGCCAACCAAAATAATGATTCATTATTCATTGTTCTGCATTTTCTTTTCAGGTGGAACCACTTGCATGGCACAGCACTGCTAGAGGATTGTAATGAGTACAGATTACAACACAAGGCACTTGGATTAAGAAGTTTCTTTCTATGTGTAATATTTGCCAAAAAAATCCAGCAGTATTCTACAGAGCCACTGTGGTGACATTTAAAGGAAAAAAATATTGATGACTTTCTTAACGTGAAGGAACGAGATCATTAAGCAACAACCACAATGAAACAATTATCAGTTGTTTATTGACAAACAAAAGGGGTATCATCAGTGGCAACTTAGAAACACAGACAATTCTGACTTGATTTCATTTTATTTTAACCTTGGAATGAATTATGAGATATTCATTCACCATGAGGCATGGAGTAACTGTTAGCAAGAGATCTTGTTCCTACGCGTTAAGGAAGTTGTGGTCACGAAACAGGATCTTGTCCCTGTGCATTATAAAAGTCGTAGCCAAGTTAAGAAAGTCAAGGCCAACGGAATACGATCTCGTTCCCAGACATCAAGTCGTGGCCATGAAATAGGATCTCGTCCCAAGAAAGTCATGATCACGGAACAGGATCCTGTTCCCATGTGTTAAGAAAGTTGTGGGATCTCGTCCTCATGCATTAAGAAAGTCGTGGCGATGGAATAGGATCTTGTTCCAAGATAGTCGTGATCACAGAACAGGATTTATCTCCACTGTGTTAAAAAAGTCAAAGGATGTCATTCCCACACCATTAAGAAAGTCGTGGGCATGAAATAGAACCTCATCCTCAGGTGTTAAGAGTTGTGGCGATGGAATAAGGATCTTGTTCCCACGCATTAAGAAAGTTATGGTGGAGGAGGATCTCATCGCCACAGGACAGGATCTCATTCCCACATAGTAAGAAATAGACCACAGAATAAGACCTTTTTACCATGTGTTAAGAAAGTCGTGGCCACAGGATAAGATCTTGTTCCCACACCTTAAGAAAGTCATGGCCATGGAACAGGATCTTGTCGCCAATGAATCTTGTTCCCATGTGTTAAGAAAGTTGCAGGATCTCGTCCTTATGCGTTAAGAAAGTTGCAGGCATGGAAGAGAACCTCATTCTCATGCGTTAAGAAAGTTGTGGCGATGGAATAAGAATCTTGTTTCCCTGTATTAAGAAAGTTATGGCGGAGTAGGATCTCATCGCCACAGGACAGGATCTCGTTCCCACATGTTACTAAAGTTGTGGCCACGCAATATTTATTTTTCTTTCAGATGTCCCCAGAGGAGCTGCAGTATTCAATAAAAAAAGTTTATTTCCATTAACCAATCGGAGCTAACGTCTAGATTTAAAGTGTGTTTGAGTGGGAACTGTTTGGATGCTGATGACGATCGTTACAATGGATATATTTGTGTGGATGGACGACGATGATGATGATGATGGTGACTGAAAAGCCTTTATATTGGGAGCCTTCTTGGCGGCACTTAATAGGAGAAGCATGGTGGAGTCAAAACCAATTTTTTGATTGTACTATCCGAGGAGGGTGGGGAAGCCATGTTGTGTGGTGGTGGCGGCATATCGGTGTGAGCCTTCCCTTTGTACAAATGGACAAAACCAAGATGGTGGTGATGATGGGGGGAGGAGGGGCGGCTGCACCAGGAACCTCCAGGGCCTCAAACTGACGCCATAAACCCCTGTCACCGCCGCCATTTTTGGCTGTTTGGGGGCAGCTCAGTCTGAGGGTTGAGACTTTTTAGGCCGTTCTTGGCCTCTCTTGTAAATTGTTGTCCTGTGATCTTGCTTGCACTTTTTGTTTTCTTTCTTTTTGTTTTGTTTTTTTTTTTATTTCCCAAAAACAAGAAACTAATTGTAAGTATGTGCGTATGTGTGTGAGTGCGGGTGCACTTTTTATTTTTAATCAACATTTTTTCAACGTGATTGTCCGTTGTAAACGACACTGGATAAAGATGAGTTTTTAATTTGTATTTTTTACCTTGAGAGGAAGATGAAATCTTCTTGGACATTTTTTAACCCCTCTCTTTTCCTCCCCCTCTCTCTTTCTTTCTCTATCTCTCTTCTTTCTGGTACCTGGGAATGCTTTGAAATGTGGACTGTGACCGCATTGCTGTCATCACCGCTGTCAGTCATTCTCTGTGAATTCATCCGGCTTTCTCAATTTACCCGGTTTTTTCTCTCTCTTCCCTCGACTCATTTTTTTCCATTAAAAAGATGAGATTGAAAAATGACCTCTACCTTTGTGTTGTCATTGTGCGCGCACACGTCTGTCTGTGTGTGTTTGTTCTAGTTCCTGTGGTTTAAATCACGCTGTATTTGTGTGTTTTTTTTGGCGGTAGTCAGTCTGTCTGTCTGTCTGCTCGTCTGTGTTGTTGCCAACTAGGGCAGCTTACCAGTCAGTTTAACATTTTTTTTCCTCAGGTGGGGAGGACTTTTCGAGCCCACACAATTCTTCCCTCATATATTTGCAGGCTGGAAGCCGCGACCATTCCCCCCCCTCATCTTTTCACTGTTGCAGATAACAATCTATCAAAGCAGCGTGTTCAAAGTCAGCTTCCAAACCCTTGAATAACTAATTATCATTTCCAATTTAATACACTTTGCGGCTAAAATACATTCACCAGAACCATTCTGTTTTCTTTCTTGCAAAGCACTCCAAAAATACACCTTTTTCATGTGTTTTAAAAAGGAACAAATTGGTGATGAATTGACAAAAGATTAAGAGGACGGCATTGTTTTGCTTCTGTAGCCGGCCTGAGCAACTGGAGGGGTGGGGTGGGGGGACAAAAGAGCCCCCATTGTCCAGAACTGTTTTCACTGCGGAGAGGAATACACTTAGCTATTCAGGGCAGGTATACAGTTTCGCTATTTGTGATGTATTCCTGGAGATGAGACATTCATCATAGCTGCTGTGTTGGCCAGACCTGGCTGAGCAACAGCAGCAGGGTGAAGTCAAGCTGATCAACAATTCCTTTTTTTATTTTTTTTTCCCTCTTCCCTGCTTCCAGAAGCCAGAAAACTAGTGCACACACTCGACTCCTTGGGGGGAATATAGGTATTTTTAACAATATGCTCCGAAAAAACCAATTCCTCCATCCATCCTTTGGCAGAGCTCCAACCTTATCCAAAATCCTGCACACCCACCTACTCCCCAACCGCCCCCCCCCCCCCCCCCATGCCCCAAAACCCCCGCCGTCCTGTGCATACAGAAACCCACAGACATGCACTTTTACACACATACTGTAGCGTCCATGTGCACACATACACAGCCTAGAGCCGCCGTCTTCTTATGAGCTTCATTACTCTGACCCCAGTCTGCCTTTCATATCTCTGAGGATGTTTATGCAGTGTGTGTGTGTGTGTGTGTGTGTGTGTGTGTGTGTGTGTGTTTTCCACTCAATACCCAATAGAATATGTGTACATCTATTTATTTAGACCCAGAGTAGGCACAAGTGTGTTTATATGTGTGTGTCTTTGTGTGCATGTGCAATGACGTGCATACTGTATGTGACTACTGTACTATGTGTGTGTGTGTGCGTGTGTGTGTGTGTGTGTCTATGACTTCCCAGCCAATTACCACATCTCCCAGACAGACTGAGACTGCCTGGGCCCTGCCAGCCAATCAGAGAGGGGCTGCGCACTGCCGGGCCGGAGGTGGTTGCTATGGAAACCAGGAGGCCTGTTTGCATGGTGGCTGATGGAAGAGTGATGGATTACAGTAATAGGATGGATGGAGGGAAAGAAGGAAGGGAAGGGAAGGTAGGGAGGGAGGGTTATAGGAAGAGGTGAGAGTGCGGGGGAGAGAAAGGGGAGAAATTAGGGGAGGAAGAGGGGACATGGGGAGGGGGAGGTGAGGAAGGAAGGAGGGAGACAGACTCATACATAAAGATATTGGAAATGTATGAATGCATCTGAAATGAAGCGACTTAAAAAGATGGGGGAAAAAAAGAATGAGAGAAAATGATAAAGGGGGGGGGGGGAGTGGGGGAGGAATGGGGGGGGGCATCTGTGGCGTGTGACTGAATTCCTCTCTTTCCTTCTTCTGTCTGGGCTGAGATGTGTGTCTGGCCATCTGTCCTTGGAGCAGACAGAGAGGTATGTGTGTGTGTGTGTGTGTGTGTGTGTGTGTGTGTGTGTGTGTGTGGAGAAAGATGCAGTCTCACCTTTTTGCCTCCTCAGCAGCACTGCAGTCAGACTGTACCAGAACCACCTCAGTGTTCCCGCCCCAGTCTCTAAAACCTGCTCCGACTGAAACCACAACATGGTGGGGCCGAGATAACGCACTTCAATAAGTCATACAGAATCACACAACTGAGCATGTTTCACCAAAAAACTCACAAAGCAGCGTTACGGGGACCTAGAACTGCGACTGTACAGAGGTTGCTAGATTTTTTTAACATGTTCGGTTGCCGCTGTTTAATTGTTGTCAATTTAAGTAACTGCAATTTTAATTCACAGACTCATGAATCATCGTTGGAAATAAAGGATACCTGTGAACATATTTCCAAAAACACGATCGCTTCACAAATTGTAACATATGCTATGCTAGGTAAGTAGGTAGCTAGGTTATTAGCATGGCTAGCGGCCAGACGGTGAATTAGCAAGACACTACAGAATTAATTACCTGACTTATCTGGTGATTTTAATATCTAAATCTCTTGTGTTTGTCATGTTCACATCTTAGCGATTGTGCTTCTTTCCCAGAAATAGCCATTTTATCAGTACCAGACTCCATTGACAAAAAAAGCAATTTTACAGAATAATGCTGCCTCTATTTGTTAGATTGTTTGTATTATTGTGTGGTACTTTAACTTCTGTAAAGGATCTGAATACCACTGAAAGTCACACAATAACACAAACAAACTAACAGATCAAGGCAGTGGTATTCCAGCAGCTCCTGTGTTCTGCTTGGTAAAATTACTGTTTTTGTCAATGGAGTCTGGTATTGATATATAGCGACGTTTCTGGTTTAACAAAAAAGATCATACCCTTTAAAAAAAAGGATTATTTCTGTTTGAATCCTATCCATAATGTTGTCAGACACAATAACAATCGGAGTCTGTCAGTGACAAAACAAGTACTTTAGTGGATGTACTTTGAAGTGGACAATTGCATCACTGGATAACATTGTAGCAGCTGTTCTTGGTTGCCAGGTACACTATTCTTGCTCAACACTACACCATAAGCCAAATATTTTTGTCCCTATCAATAATTTACACCTAAAAACATGAGAAAATAAGACCCAGGTTAAAAAAAGAACCAGTTATCCTTTAAGATTAATGTTCACAGACAAATTAAAAATGATGACCACTACTTCTACATAATCAGCCAATAACAATAACCTTCATTATCCACATTGGATCTATCAACCAAAGAGCCCAAAGGCAATTAACAATCAAACTGGTTAATTAGCAGTCTAACTAGCCAATTAATCAAGTGACCAGGCCCAATGTAAATCAAAGAATGTGAATTGACTCCAGAGTCCCATTTAAAAACATTTAAATGGTGATTTTTTTTTTGTTTCCTGGATCTACAGTTTTTCCTGTTGAACCACTCTGAGCTCCCTCTCACTGTCAGACAGTGACTGTGGATGCTTTTGAGGCACAGATTAGGGCTAAATCTGTGTCTGGGGAACCCAACTCCGTGTGATCTTTTCTGGCGACAAAGCGCTATTCACATCAATTAAAGACGCAGTCCACTCAAATTAACTCCTGGGCCAAATCAAAAACATGAGAGATGTTGCTTAAAATCCATCATAGCTGTGATTCAATCCACTCTCTTGTCATTCAGTGTCATCTTTAATGATTATCTGCCACAATCCACACTTTGAAGGTGGCTCTGTGGCTTTTGAAGGCGTCTATTGAGACAAAACTGGTAATTTGCTTGTTTTGAGTATGTTGATAACACAGCCCCATCAGCGACTGGATCATCAGCTTGCAGAGTGAATATTTTCCAGGTGGATGAACACTTGAATAATCTGCAATGTGTTCAAAAGAAGAAGGGAACAAGACTTCAAAAGGTGGAACTTGAAATCATAATTCAACACTGCGACCTAGTGGCAGACTTGAGCAACAACATCTGTCTTTTACCCCCAATACAAATACAGACAGTGGCACAAATCAATCAAATATGCACAGAAAAAGGGTGGATTTATGACTTTATAATTAAAAATCTAAAATGTATGGTTTATTTATTTTGCTATTGTTTGAATTTACACGCTCATACTTTCTCATTTTCACTGCCTTTCCATCCCTCTCTGGCTGTTTACACAATTTACATCTGAAATTAGATTGAAAACCAAACAGTATATGGATCATTAATTACCACATTTTGTTTATTTCCCTTAATAATAAAACAATTACACTGAGCAAACATGACTATAACGCTGTGTGGAGTTGTTGCAGTCGTGTACCTCGAGATATGCGCTGACTGGCTAATGTGAAAAATGAACGCCAGCAGAGTAATGGGAAAATACAAGGCTGATTAAATAAAGCCTCAGTCTCTTTATCTTATCCCTGATGTTTTCTGTGTTTTTTCTGGCATCCACCAGCCTCTGTAGCTTCACTCCAACTCAGTATTATTCAACCCTTAATGTCCTCTTTTTACCCTAAAACAAATTTAAGGACTGACTGACAATAACTTTATTAATGCCGTGGTAAAACCATGTAGTCAGATTTCTTTTTAAGTCTAAAAGTTAAGTCTTTATTCTACAAGTGTTATTGGAGTTTGGATTTCCCCTAAGTCACCAAATGAATTTACAAAATCAAATATTGAGGCTGAATTTATTTTGTTTCTCACTAACGCTTTCACTTTCTCATTCACAATTGCTAAAAGCGCTTTATCTAAATTATAAAAGTTATTAAAAGTGAGAGTATAATCAGTCCATCCTCTATGTTGTGCTATATACAGTGGTGAATAGGTAAGTAAATTTACTTTAAGTATTGTACTTAAGCATAGTTTTGAGGTACTTTATACTTCTATTCCACTTTAATTATTTGACAGCTTTAGTTACTTCTTTACAGATTTTTGCTTACAAAATGTATTAACTGCATATAAAATATGATGCTTTAAAAAAATCACAAAATTTGACCTCTCTGAACAACCTGGTCTCATATGACTGCAAATGAAAATCAGTTGTTTCAAATGTCAGTTTTACACGTTTTTTCCCCCAGAGTGTCAGTTCACACTACATTTTTTTAACCCCTAACCTCGACCAAAGGGCCGTTAAATGACACACAAAAACCACTTTACTTGATTTACTAATTTTATTTATTCATGTTACTTCATTTTTATATGTATCTGTTTATTTGATTTTTACTTAACCAATTTTTGGGGACAGCTTTTAACTAACTCTAACTTTTTTTTTTTTACTGCTTTGATAGTTTTATTTTCATTCTATTTCACTGATTTTTAATGTCAGCATTTTCATTGTTTCATCTTCTTTAATTTGCTCTGTCTTATTACCGGCTTAAGCTGTATGAAAGGTGTTTGATTGATTGACTGATTGATTGTTGTCCTGAAAATGACTTGGTAATCACATTACTCTAAACATCTCAGTTGGTTTCATTGAAATAATAATAAATAATTGTCCAATATTTCACATCCACCAGATGAAAACAGATTTGTGCAGCAAAACTTTTTTTCTTGTTTTTTCTTTTGTCCTACCCCATTAATCATTTCACAAATTCTTAGATTTATCTGTAGACCCTTTGAAAACGACACGACCTTTAGGTTGGAAACCACTGAACTGAACAACCAAACAAAACACTAGACTACTTACACATGAATGCATCAGTACTAACAGTCATCATGTAACATATAGTGACTCACAGGGGCTGTTGTTCTGCAGGACAACAAATCCACCATGCCATAAGTCTCGTTTAGAAATGTCTCAAAGAACAAACTCCCTGGATCATTATCTGATCCAGCATCTGTGGAATGTGTAGAATAAGCTAGATCCATGGAGGCCCCCAAGGTGCAACCCATTAGGACGAGGACCAACAGCAGGGGACTTCCCCAGCAGGACAATGCTCCTACCACACCACAAAAACTGTTCAGAAATGTCTAAAACATGACAAAGAACCCAAGACTATGACCTGGCCTCAAAACTCCCCAGACCCCCAGTCTGATCCAGCACCTGTGGGATAAGCCAGAACCATGGAGGCCCAACCCTGCAAGCCGCCAGGACCAGGACCAACAGCACGGGCCTCCCACAGCAGGACAACAAACCCACCACACCTAAGTACTGCTCTGAAATGACTTGAGGAACACAACAAAGAGCCCGAGGTGTTTACCTGGCCTCCAAACTCCCCAGATCCTGATTTTCTCCAGCATCTGTGGACCCAAACCCACAAGACCCAAAGTATCCACTGTCAATGGTTTCACTCCCTAACGGGTCACAACCCTAACCCTAGTAAATATTGCATTTTGTGAAATCAGTTAAAAAGATGATCTTATGTCAATGGCATCTATGGTGATCTATAAGCCACATGACTGATCGACAGACTCTATATAAGGAGTTGGAAGAAGAGTCGTGCGACATGCCTTAACTTTGGGAGGCCTCTTGTCTCTCGATGTGTCCTTGAGCAAGAACACAGATCTTCTTACAACCTCCAGCAGAAACATTTGGAGCAGTTTTGTGTTACCGGAGTGTGCGAAGCCAGCACAGTGGCCAGAGGAGTCCACATGTTCGGTTTGCACACTCAGCCTGTGGCCCGAGTTCATGGGAAAAACACCACATGAGGAGTTTATCTGAGTGTTACCTAACCTACAGCCAGCTGCACAAGAGTGTGAAGGCACATGATGAACTTGATCATCAAATAACAGGAATAAACATCAGTGTTAAAAAAGTTAACAGTGACTCATCAAATACACTGAAACTCACTCATCTTAAATATCATCAAGAGGCTTTAACTCCCGTCAGTAACTGAGTAAAAAGATCTCTGTTTCCAAAGAGATTGCACAGCAGCTAAAAATAGACAGTTTATGTATTGGAAATGTGTTTGATTTCATACAGTGTGAGCAGGCTTTAAAAACTAGTGGGTGGAAGAAGCTTCAGGTCTTTACTTTGGTAAAAACAGCAGTACCACAGTAGAAATACTTTACTACAAGTTTAAAAGCCATTTAAAGAGTACTGTTAGACGATATGGTTGATGTACAGCTTTTGTTGTTGTTCATTGTTTTTACTTTTTAATTTGATATTTTACACATTTTACTGTTTTTATTGTTTTTGCTTCCTTTCCAGCAGACTTGTTTGTTAATTACTTGTTTTTTTACTTTACTTTTTCATAATTTCATTGTACTGTTCTTTAAATAAAGAATAAAGAGTGGTTGATGATACACAAAATATACTTTAAGTACCAAAAGTACAAGTATTCATTATTCAGAATGGTCTAATTACACTTTAATATTATAGCTTGCATAGGTGAAGCTGATTTTAACTGTACTATATACTGATCACAAGCTAATGGACATCATAGTCTATTTCTGGTTATTTTAGGTAACTACTAACTCAAGTTGTCAAATAAATGCAGCAGAATAAAAAACATAATATTTGCATGGACATTTATTTGTAGGTTAAGTCCCATCTTATTTCTAAGGGGGTCCTTAACATGAAATATACAAAAAAATACAATGCACCACTCCCACACTCTCTGGTTCACCTGTGAAGCCAAATTAATACCCATACAGAGCTTTATACATGTACCTTAGGTCTGAACTATAGTGGAGCAGATGTATATAGCTGCAGAAAATGGAAACACTCAAGTAAAAGTACCTCAAGTTTTACTCAAGTGAAGTACTTATGATAAATCATAACAACGTCCTAATTCACATACAGGATATTGTCACATATCCGTCCCATATTTCACCAAGGTTTGCACCTCAGACGTGCTGGGTTTAGCACTTATCTAAAACACTCATTCTTGTGTCATCATTGATGACCCAAGTGGTGGTTATTTTCAGAGGAACTGCCCCCACACACACACACTTCACGTGTTAACAGGAATCCAGATAAAAACAAACAGGGTGAAAGGTGATGAGAAAGTCACGTATAAAAGCCAGATTCAGACTGTGACATCAGTCAGGTGTAACCAGCGGGTGAGTGGAAGCACAAACAAGCTGTGAAGGATTTTACAGAAGAACAGCAAACTGTACTCTAAATCTGTTTTGTTCTGTTCGACTCTAGAGGGCAGTCGAGAATCCATAATGAAGACTTTGGTAACTTTCAGCGCCCTTCTCCCGTTCCTCTTTTCGGTCCATGCAGATGTTGTGCAACGTTTTGAGGTTTGTGTGATCAGTTTCTTTACAGACCTGTGTGTGTGTTTTATGTTGTGTGAGTGGTTTTTACTCAACTATTTTTAATATTTTTAATTACAATTTTTGTTATTTTGTACCAGGACGAGCCAGAATGTGTGAAGTACTTTTATAAAGGGAAGGT
This sequence comes from Lates calcarifer, assembly GCF_001640805.2. NCBI lineage: Eukaryota > Metazoa > Chordata > Actinopteri > Centropomidae > Lates > Lates calcarifer. The sequence continues at coordinate 2,662,782 of NC_066853.1, forward strand.
GCCAGAGTGGGGGGCCTCTACACCCGGTGCTGCTCGTCTCTGTCAGCGTTTTGTCAACAGGTAATTAAAGCGAAGCAGTGAGAGCTTTTTTAGCTGAGCGCTGACCAACAGCACCCTCTGCAGCCACGAGTGGACCCCAGGAGTTTTTAAGAAGGAACAAAGCTTTATTTATTTATTTATTTTTTGTGAGGCTCAGGTGAGGAAACACAAACACTGGTCACCAATCAAACAACTCTGTTTTCTCTACCAGCCATCTCAGCTTTTCAACAACCATCACTGTTAAGATACACTCATCTGAACCTCTAAAAATATCTACAGGGCTGTAGGTGTCTTTGTTGGGCAGCATTGAAGAATTCCTTTAACTTCATGCAGTCAAATCACTGTTTAGGCTTTAAATGACTTTTAACTTGATGTTCAAATTAAACCAAGCTGTTAACAAGAAAAGATTGGCCTGGTTTAACCCCGTCTTTAAAAACTCTAATGATCCCATGAAGGATGGAACGATATACGATTTTATCGTCCATCACACTAAAAAACACTCACAATAAACTGACAGTAGTGAACTTCCATCATCAGGATAATCGTGAGTGGGGACAATCGTTAATATCCTCAAGAGTGACTTTAAAAAGAAGCTGTCTAGCCAACAAGTGTTGATTTATTTTAAACCACCACAAGGGGCAGCTGCATCTTTCCAGTCATTCCAAAATACTAAGATTGTCATATTTATATGCAGTGCTAACGTTGATGTTTATCTAAATGTTTGTGACGTTATGGTGCTGTTTTGGTCACCAGTGAATTAAGCTAACGTTAGCCAGGTAACATGCTGTGGTCTCCAGCGAATTGACTGCAATTTACAACAGTTTTTCCTTTAACATTAACCATAACATTACTTTGGCCACAGCCCAAAGAAACAGTTCAAGTCAATTAGAATTTATTTTATTTTATTTGATAGAAAATTCCATCTTCTCGTTTGATGTAGCCTATTGTAAAACAAAGTATAAGGTTGCTATTTTTATTTATTTTCCTTTATGTTTGCAGGGGGACCTCATGATGTATAATTACCTAAATATTGTTTGATTGATTTTCACTAATAAAGGCGTGTCCTATCTGTGACGCAATAAAAAAATATTCATTTCTTACCAAAATGTAATGTAAAGTCATTTCAGTAAGGTGTGATTTGGGGCTATTTTAAGAGTTTAAAGCATATTGTCACAGATCATCGCAATAATAGCATTAATCACAATTATTTTGGCCTAATAGGATAATCAGCACATTAAATTTTCATATCATCCCATGCCTAGATCCCACTTTAAATGCAGAAAGTTATCACAGATGTTTCTTTTACTTCTTTCTGTCCAAACTTTGGCCCTGTGTTCATCAAAATGTCTGAGAATTACACTTACAAATGCTCCAAAAGGCTGATTTTGCTTCAGATAATGAATAGTCCATCATGACCAGTGATGTTTTGCATAATCACTTAAAACAAGTCAAAGAGGATGTGTGCTCTCCTTTGATTTTGTTGTCAATGATCTGCTTTAAACCAACTTTTCTCTAAAATTTAAGAGCGTTTTTACATCAAAATGTAACTTTGCTCTGCACACGAGTGGTTATTAATTCTGTTTAGCTCTGACTCTGAGCAGTTAAGTGGTTTTCATGAACAGAAGATAAAGCCTAACAACCTCTGAATGGTGTATATTCGCCATGATCCCCGGCTTCTGGAACAGGAAGTGCTGTTGCTTTAACAAACACTCCAAACTCTGTTTATAATTCTTGATATTTTCAAAGTTTCCTGGCTGGATATCAGAAGAAAGTACATTTTACTAACTTCTAAGTCTTTTTAACTGATCTACAGTTCAGCATTACTCTTGAACTTGCTGGGCCTGATTCCAGAAGTTTGAGCTGCTGACTATCACTCAGAGGGAGATCGAATCTGAAAACCAAAGTTACATAGAGCTAGAACAGGTTAACATGTCAGTGAAAGATAAAAATCATTCTAAAACAGTTATTTTTAGGGAAAATAGTCACATAATGTTGCTTTAAACGGTTGAAATAGGGATTTAGACCTTGAAACACACAGACATACACACTATTTTCAGCACTAAATGTTTCTAAATGCTTCACCCTCCTCCATCAGGTACCACTTTGCCACGCTGTATGACACCAACCATCGTATTGCCGTCTACTCTGCCTATCATTTCCAGCCGAGCAATGGAGGTGGCAGGGAGAGGAGGTGGTTTGTGGAGCCTCAGGTTGGTGCCACATGCGTTTTATGATTTAAGTTTATGTCTAGTTTATGATGTGAGCTTGGGTTGTAAAGAATCATGATGCACTTGATGTGCATCATAGCTAGTAGACCGGTCCTGGCAAGCCTGAGATGAAGGACGGCTACTGGCTGGGGAAGGACCACCCTGAGGTTTACCTGGGAGAGAAACAGGCCCTGAATGAAGACTACACACACTCTGGCTTCGACCGTGGTCACCTCAACCCCAACGGACACCATGCAGGTAGGAGAGGTTGAACACTGGTGCAGTGAATGTTGTGTGGTGGAAGAAGTTTTCAGATCCTTTACCTAATCCTTTAAAATAAACCTTTTTATTAAAAAGTAAGCTCCGTCAGTGGAGTCTGGTATTGATATATAGCAAAGTTTCTGATTAAAGGAAAAGGATCTTACTGTTTAAAAAGAATATCTCTGTAGGAATTCTATCCACAATGTTTTCAGACACTTATAACAAGCTGAGCCTGTCAGTGACAAAAACAAACACTTTAGTGGACGTCCGCTGAGATGGACAATTGCCCATGGGATTACCAATCCCAATCATTTACACCCAAAGACTTGAGAAAATAAAGCACAAGTTCAAAAATACCAGAGTTAACCTGTAACTGTAACTATCCGTCCCTCTCTCTTACAGTCCCTAGCCGCAACGCCACTTTCACCCTGACCAATGTGGTCCCTCAGAACCCAAAACTGAACCAGAACGCCTGGAGGATCCACGAGTCCCAGCTCACCGACCTTTTCCGGAGCAAGTGTTCCAGAGCCTACGTGTTGGTCGGCGCCGTCCCCTCTGAAAACAACTGGATTATCAAAAACAACGTGAAGCGCGTCAACATCCCCGACTACCTGTGGAACGCCTACTGCTGCGTAGACAACAACGATAGACCCATTCAGAGCGGTGCCGCCACAGCAAGGAACACTGAGGACAACTGGGTGGAGAAGCTCTCTCTGGATGGACTGGTAGAATTCCTGCAGCAGTTCTCCAACCAACCAGTAGGGGAGCTGTTTTACAACAACTGCATGGCATGAAAGATCAGCTGAAGGGACGATGATAAAAGAACTTTAGGTGCTTCTACCTTTTAATTTTACATTATATTTCTCTAACTACCAAAACCTGTTCTGGATATTGATTCTACTGTGGTAATTTAGTCACTGTTGTCAAAATGGCATGGATTAATGCCTCCATTATCACTCCTCTCGATTAAACGACAACAGATGAATAAAAATAAGTGACAGAGGGAGCAAGTGACTGTTTATTTAAGTGTCTCTTTTCAAAAGAAACATCCATCTATCTGTACGACTATTAGAGCTTTTTACTCATTAGCAGCTCAGACCAGTAAGTTTAATTTAGAAGCTATTTTATCAACACAAACAAACTTATAAATGATTAAAACGCAGTGACAGAAAATATATACTGGAGAAAACAAAAATTCAATAAAGCAGAAAACACAAGAGAATGGTTTCGTCTTACCTTTCCTGTGGTCACACCTGCTGAATATGGCTCTGCACCGGACACCTGTAACCACAGAGAAACTGTGATTTTTGGCGAAAATTATTATGTAAATAGCACAATTTAAGGCGCCGCCTACCTCTCCAGGTGTGCTCCACCCCGCGAAACATTTCACTGGAGTTATGCGCACCTGGCGTTAACAAGTACGATTTAACGTGAGTTTAAACTTCCTCTCAGCTCGTTAAACGTCGTTGTAGAAACTCGTTGTTTGTAACAGACCGTAGTTCCGCGGGAGGTATTTGAAGTGTAACCGGAAGTGCCGATTCTTCTTCTTCTTCGATTGTTTTGGCGGTTGAAGAAGCAGCTCATACGCGCATTACCGCCACCCACTGGAAATAAGTGTGGAACACAACAAACAAAAATATATAAACGAATAAACTCTTAAAATTAACACCGTTATTCTTAAATTAATAAATGGTTAGAAAATATAGTATGTAATAAGATTATCTAGTGTAAAACTGTATTTCCATCATTTAAAGTTGATATTAATTCCTCCTTTGTCATCATACTGTTGTGATATATCTGTATGTCTATTGCAGTGTGTGTATAATCCAATACTCTAAAGTGTGTTTTTGAATACTGTAAAGACGTCTTCTTGTGTCACTTAAGTCTCAGTATTTCTGCCATGTTTTGCACTTATTATCCTTTATGATAGTTTAACCTGACAATACTTGTACTTCGCCAAAATATGTACCTTCTCATTTATTTCCATCCAGTTGCAGAGGCTAGAAAAAGTACAGTTTTTCCAGACCAAAACCCCATGACAAGCAGAAGTACAATTACAGATATCCACAAATGGATATAATTTTAGTTAATGATAACTTCTCCATATGTTATATTTGCTGGAAGATATTTAAAAGTGTTTTAACATGATCAGTTCGTTGTTCTGATTTTAAAGCCCACAGTCTTGATATTTGAAACACTGGTTTTTAATACAGTGCAAATGTACTTTTATGTGAATGTTCATTTTTGGATTCTACAGAAACTCACAAACAACCTATATTCTTTATGACCCTTCTGGTAGATTATAAAAAATATCAATAGGTCTTGACTACTGATGTATGCTTTATTTAACTGATACAGAAGCAAACAGGCATGATCAGTGAGAATTGCTCATGTCAAAAACACAGTAAGAACAGACTAAATGATCATTTGGAAAAATATTTGACAGATTTCTTGCTTTAGAGTGATGCAGTTCAATTAAAAGTCTATTTCAGCATCCAGTGCCACCAGAACGATGTGAAAGCTACATCAACAGTGCAGACAGTTGTTATTTGTACATTTTTTTACTGCACAATGTCCAGGTTGTAAACTGAATGATTACACTGTTGTAGACCATTAGCTCAGTATTAAATTCTTTTAACTTTTCTTCAGTTATCTCCATGCTTAACATTTAACAGTAGATCAATGCCACATGAATGCATTTTCAATAACAAAAATCAAACCACACACAGATAGTTAATTACTGATTATCAACTAACACCAATCTCCCTGCACTTTAATCAGCAGCAGACTGAGGTTCAGTTATACTGGACCATGGGGTGGTCACACCAGGGAGGCAGGTTGGAGAGTTTCTCCTCAGTGGTTGTTGCAATGGGCCAGCCCCAGGCCTTAAAGAATCCAGCCAGGTTCATCCCCACAGTCTGGGAGAAAGTCTCAGCGTACAGGTTCATCTTTCCTTGGTTGTCACTGGGAAAGTTGCTCATCTCGTGGTAGGCAGCAAAAACCTTCTTAAAGGCATCCCAGCCGAACTTCTCCTGGAGCTACATGGAAGGAAACAAAGGAAAATGTGAATTGGCAGAATGTTTCACCTCTTGTGTCAGTGCATAGGCTCTGAAGTTTTGTGGTGAGTGGTTTTGCACCACCCAAATTTTTGAGTTTTCATTTCAAGATGGATATGTTTGAAGGTGGACTGGTCATACCAGGACTCAGGTGCAACTGAACACACGTCTATAGGACTGACAAGCACAGGATTCACCCATGTTTTATTATTTATTTATTTTTTTCAAGACACTTTTCTGGTTTCTTGTTGCTTCATCACAGAATGTTTTAATTGGTTTCCAAGAACTCTGCATGGGAGAACAAGTTAAGTGTAAAAGCCCCTTTGCACACTCATAGCTTGCACACATAACAAAGCTTTATAGCAGCAGGCTACAGACTGTCTTACTTTTATTACTTTGCCTGTGTAGCAAATGCAGACTCCAGTGTGACTCAAGCATTTTTCTCTATAGACTTTAATATACAGTAATCCTCTCTCACCTGCAGGTATGTCTCCAGGGCCACCCACACCAGTCCAGTCACTGAGGTTCTTGCCACCTTTCACATACTTCTCTACAGTAGTCCTCCGACTTGTTGGGGTCATAGATGGATGAGCCTGTATTCAAGACATTACACTCATCCTAGTATAATGTTAACCAACAGGAAACATTGTGATGACAGTGTGTGAAAGGGTAAATACTGTGTTTTTTATTGATAAGTTAAGTTAAGTATAATTAGCTGATGCATTATTACAAACTTAGAGATTTGGCTTTGCTTGTCCTTGATCATCTGTACAAATTAAAATGGATATACTCCACCTGTGCCCTGTTGACCCCCAGCACCTCTTCATGCACATACACAGACCACAGGTTGCATGTGGCCTCCGTGGTGTGTGGTCGAAACTCCCAGCAGTCTCTCTGTTGGTTGTGTCCAAGTTCGTGAGTTTCTCCCCACAATCCTTTGATCCTGGCATCGCCTGGTTTGACCAGCTCAGCTGCTATAGATGAGTGCATCATGATAGGATAGCCTGAATGCATCCAACCTGGATGGAGAGAATTTAGTAAACCTAGTTAGCCTTCAATATTATACTACTTTGGACAATATTAAAGGTTCTTTTCCTGGAAAACACATTTACCAGCAGAAATCTGCACATCTGCTACAATGCGTTCTTTGCGAGTGAATTTGCGTGGTATGACTGCCAGATCTGCAACACCCTTCATGATGCCATTCCAAAGGTCCGCCACCTCATCAGGGCGCTCCAGGTCCTGGACGACATCCGATGGTACAGTCAGGACGATGTTGTCAAACTCCAACTCTGCCCAGGGCGAGGGAGCGGTGCGCAGCGAGGACCAATCAGCTGCTGTTGTCACACCTGGAGTGAACCAAGGGGTGGGTGTTGGGGGCAAATCAAAACAGAGCTTTGAATTATTGGAATGATTCTCCAGTAGACCCATTGTAGGCCTTCTTCATGCTAAAAACTACATGTTTCTCTTTACCAGTGGGTTTCATGAACACATTGCAAAGGGATTATGGATGTAATTATTGTACTAGGGTTAGAGTGATGGCCCAAGATGCCCAAGTCCCCGGTATCCCCAGATTAACTGCATGTTTGTTAGGTCTTGCTAATTTAGGTATTGCAATGTGTCAAAATAGAACAACCTTGTACCAGTAATGATCAAAGAAATTCATTAAATTATACTTTCCACATCCATGCACAGCCCAAAATGACACACGTAAACTATACGTACTGTCAAACACGTGAGCCCAAAGGCTGCCAAGGTACTCAAGAGGACCGGGTATGAATCCACCACACATTCATTTGAGGAGCATGAGCAGATAGTCACACACACTCACCAGACTTGTAATAAGGAGCAGGCATAGCAATCTGCACTATGATCTCTGCCCCCTCCACCTTTACGTCAGGAGGAGCCACCAGGTAGATGAGTCCACCCCACAGGTTCCCCACCTGCATCTTCATTGCAGTAATAGGGAAACTTGCATGAACACTTGGAGCTCTCTTCAACTCTTCAGCATCCAGGTAGTCTGTTTGACAGCCTATCTGAATCTGAGAAAAAAGAAAATGTGTTATTACTAAGGCTGAAAAGGTCTTGGTGACCTCAAAAATGGCAGTGCAATGTGAAAGGGTTGATTTTTATTCTTCAGGCTTTGTGTGAAATAAAACAATGGATACCATACTAGAGTGCCTAGTCTTTGCTTTAGTTTGAGTTGGTTCATGTCAATGTTAGTCTCGCATAACCATGGGCTGCGACCATTATCATTCTGCAAAAGGTCCAATTTGGTGGAATACTGGTGGAAACCCACTAAAATTAAAGCTCAGACTAAGAACTTTAATGTAGTATCCACAGTTTTATTTCAGGAGGTGCAGGGCATGCAGAATAAGAAATGCACAAGACAAGACATAACTGTGGGCTATGTGGACAAAATGGACTTGACTTTCTAGTCTGAGTGGCTAGACCAAAAATAATGTGAATTCAGTGTTATTTAAATTTGTGTACCGAACCTTCCATCTCTTGTTGACGATCTCTGCTGGTAAGATCATTTCAGTCTTCATACCAGGAGAAAGGTACAAACCTGTACTAAGCCACTCCTTCACATCTGACACACACAGAACAACAACTGTTACTCAGGGGTGCATATAAAACAGGACCCTTGTCTTAACTCACTGTAATACTGCATATACTGCGATCTATTAAACTGCACTGAGACAAATGACAGGTCTGTTAATTGAAGGTTCGTTGTGTTCACAACAACAAGGTCTGACCTGCTGTGTTGATATTGATCTTTATCCTTTGGTTGTAAACAAAGGGTATGGGATTGTGCTTGAAGAGGTAGGGCAGGAGAGCATCAGGATCTGGGGAAACATTATACAAGGCTGTCCCCAAACTGAGGAGTAGGTGGTCTTTGGGACTCTTCACAGGGTTCTTCTCACTCACCTTGAAACAAAGCACATATGAATTATCATAAAACAGATCCCAGTAACAAAACCTGAGTTGGTGATGAGGCTGCACATCTACAATTATATGAATGAATAGGTTTCGCAATTCAATGAAAATGAGTTTGTAATAAAAAACAGCCTTACTGGATTGGTATTTTTGAACCTGGGCTTTTCAGTTTTGTAATGATCAATAAACAAACTGTGAACAGTCATATGAAAATGATCATCGTAAAGCTGCTGCAATGCAATCAATGATCAATTGTCACATCAAAGTACATTCACTAAAACACTTTTAAGTGAATACTTGACATAGACAATACACTGTTTGTTTACATTGCAGCAGCTCTTCATGTCGCAGTTACACTGCTCTTGCTCAATAGTGAATCAATCCCAAAGATTTTTGTCCCTGTAAATCACATACTACTCTCCAACTCACTGATACTGCTGCTAGCACATGCAATGTCTATGTCACTTATCATTAGATCATAAAATCATTCACTGCCCACCTGTGGCATGCCCGTCTTCTTCAATATGTCAGTGAGGATCGACAGCACCTGTGTGTAGTTGAAGGTGTCATAAGCCTTCATCTTCAAGAAACTGGCACACTCCATGCCCAGTTTTCGAAGGTGTTCCTCCTCATGCTTGGTAAGTTCTTTGCCCTGGATAACATGAGCAGCAAAACGGCGAAGAAGAGAACGGAAGTGGAGGGTGTCTTTCACGGCCTGGCTGGGCACAGGGGCCTTGTAGGAACCTTCACTGATTGTTGCAGGCAGCAGGCTCAGGCCCATTTTGTTAAGGATTCTGTTTCCTGAAACACAGTTTTAAGAAATCTGGTTTGATGTGCTATTCTGCATGCTGTCAATTACCAAGCAGCCATGCCCAAAAGGTAAGAAAAACCTTATTTATATAGTACTTTTAAAAAAAAAAACAGGTTAAAGTTAAAGTACTTTACAACAATATACATTTTAAATAATGTACAAAGAAACAAATAGATGCAATACAACACATAGTCAAACACACAATGAATTCAAACAAAGATCCATTAAAACCTGGAGTGAGCCTCAAAGATTATGGGAAAGGCAGTCTAAAGAAATGTGTGGTTATGTTTGCTTGTTGCCTGAGACAGGAATCACTCCATAAACTTCCATTGCTATGCAGATGATACACAACTATATTTGTCATTGAAGCCTAATGAAATCAATCAGTTAGCCAAACTTCAGGCATGCCTTAGGGACATTAAGGCAGAGCCTTCAGTTATCAGGCTCCTCTACTGTGGAACCTTCTCCCAGTCTGGGTCTGGGAGGCAGACACCCTCTGGACCTTTAAGAGTCAGCTTAAAACCTTCCTTTTTGATAAAGCTTATAGTTATGGTTGGCTCAGGCTTGCGTGACCCATCCCTTACTTATGCTACTATAGGCCTAGATTGCCGGTAGATTTCCCATGATGCACTGAGGCACATGACACTTCTCTCTCCCTCTCTCCCTCTCTCTCAGTATGGATTCATATCCCATAAATACATGTTACAAACTAAATATCTCCCCTTTCCCGTAGTTTTGTGCTGTTCTGTCTCTCTCTCTCTTCTGTCTCTTTCTGCAGGTATTTCTGCCTCTGGAGCTGTAGAGTCTGATCTGTGATGAAAAGTCTCCACATGTTGTTTTTTTTTTTTAATTAGTAGTTCCGCTTCTTGTATTATTACTACTATTACAATTATGACTTTAATTGTCATTACTATTATTACCTCTTTTGTATTACTGATACCACTTCACATTTTTACATGAAATCTGCATTATGCTATGTTCTCCTGTCCCTACTCTCTGTAATTATGATAATCTAAAGAGTATCGTCTAGACCTGCTCTACATGAAAAGTGCCTTGAGATATCAATGATGTCATGAAATCACACTCAACCATACACACATCATCCTACGCCTGCATTATCGTCTACCTTGGGATGAAATGGGAACCATAGAATAAAAGTCTTGTGGTGCATCAACATACCTGAGAAATCTGCCATCGAGTTTTGCCCACTGTGATTATGGGCCCAGTACCAGGCATGCCCACCAATCACCAGGCCTCCTCCCTCTGCCACAAAGTCTTGGATTTCCTCCAGATGTTCATCACTGTAGGCTGTGCACACAAACACACTCAGGTCTTTCCTGAACTCTGTCTTCTCACACTGTAACCCTGACATAGGGAAAACGTCCAGGTTTGGCACTACACCAACAACCCCCTTCCGGTCTTGATCCAACCAGTTAAGGGCATTGTTCCAAAATGAAGCCAGAGTCTGCAATGAAAGAAGTGATTTCAGAACAGAGAAAGTAGTTAATCAAGGAAAGACTTAAAGAAATTCCAGGTCTGTTAATGACTGTAGACTCTACCTCTTTTTGCAGAAAAGCTTCATGTGACACCACAATGACCCGTCCCTTCCCATAGTAGGTCCCTGCCAGGAACGGCCGTCCATCCTCTGTGGTCCCGATGGGAAAGGCCAGCGGGCCGTGGACCAGTATCTCAGAGGCTACTGCATCACCCCGGATATCAAACTCTGAAACCCCCTCAAGTAAGAACTCCAAGTCATCCTTAAAATTCTTACGGACTCTGTATAGAGGGAGGAAAGAGGTGGGTGGAGTAGGTCAAGAGACTATGTTTAACTTCATACCCAGAATCACTGTACTTTAATTAACCTTTTAACTTAATAAAGTTTTCAGGGCAGACAGACATGTGGAGCAGTTTTCAGATTGACAGTAAAGTCCAAATTTAAAATGAAGAAGTATATACTTACTTTAAAGCCTTCCAGGAGGATGGGATCTGAGGGTGGACATGCAGGATCTCTATTTTCCCGTAATCTGTAAAAAAGTAGATCCCTGCCACACCAGACACCTTGTTCCCTGGAAAATCAAGGATTGTGTTCTTCTTTGGGTGCTCTGAAGCCCAGTGCCACGCCTGCCCCCCTATCAGCACTCCTCCTCCAGCTTTCAGAAATGCCACCAGGTCCTTCGGGTCTTCACCCACATTGTAGGCATCTGTCACGTACACGCCAACCTCTGGATTGTCACTAAAGGTCCCCACCACTTCGACCTGGAAGCTGGATTTGCTGAGGTTCGTAGCAACTGCCTTGAGGTCCTTTTGGACCCCCACAGACAGGTTGTCAGATCCATTTCCTCTCAGCCAGGTGACAGCATTCTCTACGAGAGCAGGGAGGGTCGACAGATAGGTCTCATGAGCCAGGACCACAATCTTTCCACGGCCGTAGATAGAGGCAGCCATCAGGACCTGGCCATGGCTGTTCATTGCCAAAGGAAAGGCATGGTCTCCACTCAGAACCAGGTCACAGGGAACACTGGAACAATTTATATCCAGCTCTTTTAAACCTCTCATCAGAGAGACGTAGGCCTCTTCATAGTAGGACTGGGTGCGCTGAGTTGACATGGTGAGTACGATCGATGCTCTGAAGGTTGGATGAAGAGGGTGGAGGGCACAGGAAAAGTCTACGTCTGTAGAGGTAAGTTGCTTAAATGAGTGATGTTAAATAGTTGTAGATAGATGGAGGTATGTCCTGTGAGAACAAAAAGAGAGTTGACAGCACTTAAAATGTTTCACACATCTACAACAATAAAGTAAAAACATTAAAATGTCAGAGATGAAATGAAACTTCAGCAGCTCTCCGTCTGTTGCCTTCAAGGTACCAGAGTCTCCAGGTTTTCTTTCAATCCAAACACTACAGACAAGGAAAAAGCAATTTTTACCTGAACAGCTGTTTTCTACCCAGAACTATCTGATGGGATGAAAGCAAGACTGTGGGAGAGAAACAGACAAGAGGGACAATTTAAAAGGTTGAGAATAAGAGGAGGGACTTCAGTGAGTATAGCCCAATAAGGAGTGAAAAACATTTCACCAGAAGGATGAGATCAGCGTCAGCCATTACCCCACAGAGCAGCAACAGTTAGAACACCAATATTTTCTCAGAATATTAGGGATTACAATAAATAAAATAAAGAGGAACACTTTACTAGACTTATTTTGAACGTCCTTCCCTTATTATGAAACAGAACAATCATCAGTTTATAACGTGAACTGTGCGATCTATGTGACTGCCAACTCTCACATATTTTCACACTACTTCCTGGCATGTAGGCAGGTGGTATGGGTTTATCAGTAACAGACAATAAGTAATACACACAAATTGCTGCAGTATATTCAATTAGCAAATGTGTTTTGCATTTAGCAGTGTGGACGTCATTATATGGGGTTGTGTTTGCATGCTAGTTGTCTGGCTAAGTTTCCAGTTTAACATCACACATAGACATGCTCAGCATGCATACATCATCCAGCACCTGTGTTATCATCTTGCTGCGGTTGAACTAGGAGCAATATAAATAAAATGTGGTGCGTTATCATACCTGAGAAATCTGTCAGGGAGTTTTACTCACCAATCAGCAGCAGGCCTCCTCCCTCTGGAGTGTGTCTGAACATGAACACAATGTGTATATTAAGGGACAGCAGACAGTGTGGAAACCACCTCTTACCTCAGTAAACCACACTAGTGAAGGAAAGGTGAGTATAGCTGTAAATGTTCTGAAAAACATTGTGGTTTAAGTTTCTAAGAAAGTGGGCCGTGAGAAATAAACAACCTATATCAGCATCTAAAAGATGTTTATTTACTGAATCATTACTGTGTTTTTGTACATTATTATTACAACTGTGTTGAAAACATTTAATATTTGTTGAATTTCAACATATTCAAACAGAATCAAGTTTGATTCCAGCTTTCAGTAACTCTCAATATACTTAAACATTAGCTGGTGAGTAGTAGCAAATGCATTCATGCTAATTCTTCTCACATAGTTGGGCAGCACCAATAACAAAGGAGACAATGAACCATGGTGTTAAGCCTGTAGACCCACCTGCTTTCTGACGCAGTGGCTACAAGGAAATGCTGCCACAGAGGAAAAGCTGCATTAACAGAGATTAATTCTGCAATAACACAGGTGAAAGTTGTCTCAAATAAGCACTGTTCTCTCAAAGGGACACTATTTTATTGTGAAGCACAGCTGTAGAGAAAGTTTGGTTCTTCTATTTTCAATAAGAAGTACATTTGTTGTTGGAGAAAAAAACAAAAAGTTGGTGATAGTTGGGGAAGAAGAAGGGGATTGATTATACTGATTATAATGAACAGTCTCCATCTCCATCTCATGTGGGTACTGTTTGTTCCATGAACAGTGGACAGTGTGGGAATCAGTTTGTACTTGTTACACCATAAATTCTTCAGAATTAAAGAAGAAAATGGATGTGCAATTGTCACATCACATTTAGGATCTTGTGGTTTAATTTTCCAGTGAAAGGAGGCTGAGGAGTAAGTGTAACGTAATAAATTTAATGTGCTAAACTTGCATCATCATGTGAGGTTACAGGAAATCATTCCATGAACACATGGTGCTGTCTTCAGTCAGTCAGTCAGTTTGACAGCCGAGGGGTAGAGGTAGAGAACTGTACTGATCCACTCTTTCACTCCTAAAACTCAAAAACACACACACAAGATTATTATTGTAATAAACACAAATTGCTGCAGTATATTAAATTGTAAATGTGTTTTTAATTTAGCACTGTGGATGTCATCATATATGGGGTTGTGTTTGCATGCTTCTTGCCTAATAAGTGTCCAGTGCATCATCACATGTAGATATGTTAACCATGCTTACATCATACATTGTGGTTTAAGTTTCTAAGAAAAGGGACAGTGACAAATAAATAATATATTTGCATCTTAAATTTATGAGTTGTTTATTTACTGAACCATTACTGTGTTTTTGTGCATTACTACTGGAATTTAAGTCAAGTAAATGAAGGTTGATTTCAGCTCTCAGTAACTCATTATTCTTTAAAACAAACAACACTACCGGCTGTATGTGTCTGCCACTGCTCTTCACACTAATTCTTCTCATGCATCCGGGTGGAATCAGTATCAAAGGAGGCAATGAACCACGGTGCTAAACCTTACCTGCTTTCCAGTTAGGGGTGGCTACAAGCACACGTTCAAACAGAATCAATCAAGTTTATGTTGTGGTGGATTCTTGAGAAATCCATCAGTGCCCACTTATCCGAAGGCCTCCGCCCTCTGCCACAAAGTCTGAACATGAACACAAGCTGTGTATTAAGGGACAGCAGAGAGTTGGTTCTGAACTATTTCTTCAATCTCATAGTTTACCTGGCAGGACCAGTAGAGAGCTTTGCCTTTCAATGTGCAAACTGAACACAAGAAGGAAATGAAACCCACACTGCATTCTCAGAAGAAAACCGTTTCCTTGTACATATGATTTTCACATCGTCTAATTATGTTTTTATTATAACTGTGTTGTAGACATTTAATGATGGTTAAATTTTAAGATGCTCAACTAGAATCAAGTTTGACTACAGCTGTTAGTAACTCTCAAAATATTTAAACATTACTTGCTGTATGCGTCTGCCACTACTCACATTACTTGAAGCTGATTCTTCTCGTGTAGTTGGGTGGCATCAGAAAAAGGAAAAGGTGCATTAACAAATAACAATGCAATAATACAGGTAAAATTGTCCCAAATAAGCATTGTCCTCTCACTACTTAGGGTGATCTTTTTGAATATTTTATTGTGAAGCACAGCAGTAAAGAAAGTCAGGTTCTTCTATTTTCCATAAGAACTACAATTGTTGATAACAGCCTCATATTGGGACTTATCTTCAAAATAGACGACCATACATGTCGTTTGTACAACAGCTTGTTAATCAAACAGAAACTTTCACACAGGATTGAGTTCGGGTTCTGTTTGAATCCAATAGCTACTGTTGTTTCTTTCACAAGCAATTTGAGCCAGAAACACGATCTTGTCCTAAATCTAACCAAGTAGTTTTAATAGCTAAACCTGCCCAAACAGAGACCGTTCCATTATTAGGTGCGTTCCTTATTAATGTTACAAAGACGACGAACCTCCGGTACAAGACCGTTCCACAATCTGAACTGGGTGTTTATTGCTGTTACCATGGCGACGCTTTTATGACACGCTCATGTGGGTCCAACAAACGATCTATACTATGTGGGATATGTGGGTATGCAATGAGAGATTCTTAAAACATGCAAATAATGAACCACTTGAGAACTGAACAGTAGAAGTTTCTTATGGATAATAACCACAAGTTAGCCATCTTCAAACATGCATGATAAACACACCCTGAGTTTGTGAATACACAACAATGGATATACCATTTTCCATTTTCTCTGTGTACCACGGCCTGTATAGGAGCTCTGACAAAACTGAACAGTAAGAGAGTTGATTCTGAACTATTTCTTCTCTCTCTCATAGTTTACCTGGAAGTCCCAGTTTAAAACTTTGTTATTCAGTGTGCAAATTGTTGCATTCTTAAATCAGTGAGTTAGCACACTGAAAGGAAAAGACCCATACTGCACTTTCCTTGACCCAACTTTCCTTGGAGCTATGACTTTCACCATCTCACCATTTCAACATCTACAACTTACAAGATATGTGTTTCCTGAACGGTTACTGTGAAAACATGTAATGTTTGCTGAACACATTCAAACAGAATCAAGTTTATTTGACTCAAATGCTCAGTAACTCTTAACATACTTAAACATCTATATATGGTGTGTAACCAAGTCAGATATAATACATATTATTTGATTAACATTCAGCCAATCACCTTATTTCATTGTTATTTGAAATCACCCCTTAAATCATAAATCAACCCAGTTATAGAGATAATACAGATCATCAACTAACACCAATCTCCCTGACTAAAGTTCACTTATACTGGACCATGGGGTGGTCACACCAGGGAGGCAGGTTGGAGAGTTTCTCCTCAGTGGTTGTTGCAATGGGCCAGCCCCAGGCCTTAAAGAATCCAGCCAGGTTCATCCTTCACAGTCTGGGAGAAAGTCTCAGCGTACAGGTTCATCTTTCCTTTTTTGTCACTGGGAAAGTTGCTCATCTCGTGGTAGGCAGCAAAAACCTTCTTAAAGGCATCCCAGCCGAACTTCTCCTGGAGCTACATGGAAGGAAACAGGTGAGTGGTTTTGCACCACCCAAATTTTTGAGTTTTCATTTCAAGATGGATATGTTTGAAGGTGAACTGGTCATACCAGGACTCAGGTGCAACTGAACACATGTCTATAGGACTGACAAGCACAGGATTCACCCATGTTTTATTTATTTATTTATTTTTTTCAAGACACTTTTCTGGTTTCTTGTTGCTTCATCACAGAATGTTTTAATTGGTTTCCAAGAACTCTGCATGGGAGAACAAGTTAAGTGTAAAAGCCCCTTTGCACACTCGTAGCTTGCACATAACAAAGCTTTATAGCAGCAGGCTACAGACTGTCTTACTTTTACTACTTTGCCTGTGTAGAAAATGCAGACTCCAGTGTGACTCAAGCATTTTTCTCTATAGACTTTAATATACAGTAATCCTCTCTCACCTGCAGGTATGTCTCCAGGGCCACCCACACCGTCCAGTCGCTGAGGTTCTTGCCACCTTTCACATACTTCTCTACAGTAGTCCTCCGACTTGTTGGGGTCATAGATGGATGAGCCTGTATTCAAGACATTACACTCATCATAGTATAATGTTAACCAACAGGAAACATTGTGATGACAGTGTGTGAAAGGGTAAATACTGTGTTTTTTATTGATAAGTTAAGTATAATTAGCTGATGCATTATTACAAACTTAGAGATTTGGCTTTGCTTGTCCTTGATCATCTGTACAAATTAAAATGAATATACTCCACCTGTGCCCTGTTGACCCCCAGCACCTCTTCATGCACATACACAGACCACAGGTTGCATGTGGCCTCCGTGGTGTGTGGTCGAAACTCCCAGCAGTCTCTCTGTTGGTTGTGTCCCAGTTCATGAGTTTCTCCCCACAATCCTTCGGTCCTGGCATCACCTGGTTTGACCAGCTCAGATGCTGAAGGCCATTGGATCATGATAGGATAGCCTGCATGCATCCAACCTGGATGGAGAGAAATTAGTAACACAAATAGTGTTGGAGCAATGTATCTGTACATTTCTGTTAGTGTTAGTTATGGCAATACCTTTCAACCTCCAACCACGATTGTTGGAGAGGTACAGAATCATTTAGACAAGAGACAGTGAGAAAACACACCTTACATTAAAAACATCATCAATCCTGGCCCCTGGCCTCCTATATTATAGTACGTTGGACAATTTTAAAGGTTAAAACATTGCCAGCAACATTCTCCTTCTTCTTTTACAGGAAAACACATTTACCAACAGAAATCTGCACGTCTGCTACAATGCGTTCTTTGCGAGTGAATTTGCGTGGTATGACTGCCAGATCTGCAACACCCTTCATGATGCCGTTCCAAAGGTCCGCCACCTCATCAGGGCGCTCCAGGTCCCGGACAATATCCGATGGTACAGTCAGGACGATGTTGTCAAACTCCAACTCTGCCCAGGGCGAGGGAGCGGTGCGCAGCGAGGACCAATCAGCTGCTGTTGTCACACCTGGAGTGAACCAAGGGGTGGGTGTTGGGGGCAAATTAAAACAGAGCTTTGAATTATTGGAATGATTCTCCAGTAGACCCATTGTAGGCCTTCTTCATGCTAAAAACTGCATGTTTCTCTTTACCAGTGGGTTTCATGAACACATTTCAAAGTGCTTATGGATGTAATTATTGTACTAGGGTTAGAGTGATGGCCCAAGATGCCCAAGTCCCCAGTATCCCCAGATTAACTGCATGTTTGTTAGGTCTTGCTAATTTAGGTATTGCAAATGTGTCACAAATAGAACAACTTTGTACCAGTAATGATCAAAGAAATTCATTAAATTATACTTTCCACATCCATGCACAGCCCAAAATGACACACGTAAACGATACATACTGTCAAACATGTGAGCCCAAATGCTGCCAAGGTACTCAAGAGGAACGGGTATGAATCCACCACACATTCATTTGAGGAGCATGAGCAGATAGTCACACACACTCACCAGACTTGTAATAAGGAGCAAGCACAGCTTTCTGCACTATGATCTCTGCCCCCTCCACCTTTACGTCAGGAGGAGCCACCAGGTAGATGAGTCCACCCCACAGGTTCCCCACCTGCATCTTCATTGCAGTAATAGGGAAACTTGCATGAACACTTGGAGCTCTCTTCAACTCTTCAGCATCCAGGTAGTCTGTTTGACAGCCTATCTGAATCTGAGAAAAAAGAAAATGTGTTATTACTAAGGCTGAAAAGGTCTTGGTTACCTCAACAATGGCAGTGCAATGTGAAAGGGTTGATTTTTGTTCTTCAGGCTTTGCATGAAATAAAACAATGGATACCATACTAGAGTGCCTAGTCTTTGCTTTAGTTTGAGTTGGTTCATGTCAATGTTAGTCTCGCATAACCATGGGCTGCGACCATTATCATTCTGCAAAAGGTTTGTTTTACTTCAATTTGATGGAATACTGGTGGAAACCCACTAAAATTAAAGCTCAGACTAAGAACTTTAATGTAGTATCCACAGTTTTATTTCAGGAGGTGCAGGGCATGCAGAATAAGAAATGCACAAGACAAGACATAACTGTGGGCTATGTGGACAAAATGGACTTGACTTTCTAGCCTGAGTGGCTAGACCAAAAATAATGTGAATTCAGTGTTATTTAAATTTGTGTACCGTACTTTCCATCTCTTGTTGACGATCTCTGCTGGTAAGATCATTTCAGTCTTCATACCAGGAGAAAGGTACAAACCTGTACTAAGCCACTCCTTCGCATCTGACACACACAGAACAACAACTGTTACTCAGAGGTGCATAAAAAACAGGACTCATGTCTTAACTCACTGTAATACTGCATATACTGCGATCTATTAAACTGCACTGAGACAAATGACAGGTCTGTTAATTGAAGGTTTGTTGTGTTCACAACAACAAGGTCTGACCTGCTGTGTTGATATTGATCTTTATCCTTTGGTTGTAGACAAAGGGTATGGGATTGTGCTTGAAGAGGTAGGGCAGGAGAGCATCAGGATCTGGGGAAACATTATACAAGGCTGTCCCCAAACTGAGGAGTAGGTGGTCTTTGGGACTCTTCACAGGGTTCTTCTCACTCACCTTGAAACAAAGCACATATGAATTATCATAAAACAGATCCCAGTAACAAAACCTGAGTTGGTGATGAGGCTGCACATCTACAATTATATGAATGAATAGGTTTCGCAATTCAATGAAAATTAGTTTGTAATAAAAAACAGCCTTACTGGATTGGTATTTTTGAACCTGGGCCTTATTTTCCAGTGTTTTGGGTGTAAATGATCAATAAGAACACAAACCTGTGGAACAGGTGCAGTATTGAGCAAGAATGGCATTCATCGCTAACAGCTGCTGCAATGCAATCCAATGATCAATTGTCCACATCAAAGTACATTCACTACAACACTTGTTTTTGCCACTGACAGGCTCAGATTGTTATAAACATCTGACAACATTATGGATAGGATTGCTGGGAACAAGTTTGTAAGTGGACATACTTTGACATAGACAATTGCACTGTTTGTTTACATTGCAGCAGCTCTTCATGGTCGCCAGTTACACTGCTCTTGCTCAATAGTGAATCAATCCTAAAGATTTTTGTCCCTGTAAATCACATACTACTCTCCAACTCACTGATACTGCTGCTAGCACATGCAATGTCTATGTCACTTATCATTAGATCACAAAATCATTCACTGCCCACCTGTGGCATGCCCGTCTTCTTCAATATGTCAGTGAGGATCGACAGCACCTGTGTGTAGTTGAAGGTGTCATGAGCCTTCATCTTCAAGAAACTGGCACACTCCATGCCCAGTTTTTGAAGGTGTTTCTGCTCACGCTTGGTAAGTTGTTTGCCCTGGATAACATGAGCAGCAAAACGGCGAAGAAGAGAACGGAAGTGGAGGGTGTCTTTCACGGCCTGGCTGGGCACAGGGGCCTTGTAGGAACCTTCACTGATTGTTGCAGGCAGCAGGCTCAGGCCCATTTTGTTAAGGATTCTGTTTCCTGAAACACAGTTTTAAGAAATCTGGTTTGATGTGCTATTCTGCATGCTGTCATTAAGGTGTACCCAAAAAGATCTGCAATGTAACAACAGAGCTCAAAACTAAAAGACTCTGTAGCCAACTGGGCAATAGACAGTAAATAATTCTCTAAATTTAATATCAAAATCAAATTTCTAATAGTTCTTATTTAATAGCATATTTTCTACATTAACAAAGATGAAATACCACATTAAGAAGGTGGATACTGAGTAGTCTCAGATCCATTTGGATCAACTCTGATATTAGACATATTGAAACACAAATACAGGTTTCAGTTTCTCTGAACCAAGCAGGCCACTCTTTTCTTTGTCATTGTTTCTCTGGTCTCATATATGTGTGCTTCCTTGTTTGTTCTGTCATTCTTAACTTGCCCTCATGGTGTCCTCAGTGTTCTCCACTGCCTGACTCAATTCCTCAATTCAGGTAAATATTACATGTCTTTTGTCTCCGCTGCAGATTCATGAGCCTGAACTGTATACTCCCCTCTTTGCAAACACCATCACACTACAACATTTGTCTTCATCATTATGTGGGGTACATCATCCTGTACTTATATTATCATCTTGCTTAGGATGAAATGGGAACCACAAAAACCAAATCTTGTGGCACATTAACATACCTGAGAACTCTGTCAGTGGGTTTTCCCCACCATGTGTCTGTGCCCAGTACCAGGCATGTCCACCAATCAATAGGCCTCCTCCCTCTGCCACAAAGTCTTGGATTTCCTCTGCATATTTGTCACTGTAGGCTGTGCACACAAACACATTCAGGTCTTTCCTGAACTTTGTCTTCTCACATTGTAACCCTGACATAGCGAAAACATTGAGCCTTGGCACTACACCAACAACCCCCTTCCGGTCTTGATCCAACCAGTTAAGGGCATTGTTCCAAAATGAAGCTAGAGTCTGCAATGAAAGAAGTGATTTCAGAACAGAGACAGTAGTTAATCAAAGACAGACTTTTAAGGCATTCAAAGAAATTCTATGTCCATTAATTAATTCAGACTCCACCTTTTTTTGCAGCAGATGTTCATGTGACACTACAATGACCCGTCCCTTCCCATAGTAGGTTCCTGCCAGGAATGGCCGTCCATCCTCTGTGGTCCCGATGGGAAAGGCCAGCGGGCCGTGGACCAGTATCTCAGAGGCTACTAAATCACCCCGGATGTCAAACTCTGAAATCCCCTCAAGTAAGAACTCCAAGTCGTCCTTGAAATCCTTACGGACTCTGTATAGAGGGAGGAGGGAGGTACACCGAAGGAGGTGGGTGCAGTAGGACAAGAGACTTAAGGGATGTCCATCTTCATGCTCAGAGTAAGTGTACTTTAACTAACCTTTTAACCTAATAAACTCTGTAGGGTGGTACTGTTTTTTGTAGTATCCAGTCAAATGTTGCTAAATGAAATATAAAAATTGTTATTGGTTCCTGAACCTACTAAAGTCAGATGTATAAACATGTTGCATCATGCCACTGCAGTGGATTATGGGTTAGAATATTATATTCCACTTGCCAAACATCTCTAGGAAGCACTGGAATACATTTAGTAACAATGCTGAGAGAAAAAGCTGAAAATATAGCTGTCAATAGTAGTTCTACAAACAGAAGAAAGGATCAATGTGGAGCAATTTTCAGAAAATTTTCAGGAAAAGACTTAAATTTATGAAGGAGAAGTATACACTTACTCTAAAGCCTTCCAGAAGGATGGGATCTGAGGGTGGATGTGAAGGATCTCTATTTTCCCGTAATCTGTAACAAAGTAGATCCCTGCCACACCAGACACCTTGTTCCCTGGAAAATCAAGGATTGTGTTCTTCTTAGGGTGCTGTGAAGCCCAGTGCCATGCCTGCCCCCCTATCAGCACTCCTCCTCCAGCTTTCAGAAATGCCACCAGGTCCTTCGGGTCTTCACCCACCCTGTAGGCATCCGTCACGTACACGCCAACCTCTGGACTGTCACTAAAGGTCCCCACCACTTTGGCTTGGAAGCCGGATTTGCTGAGGTTATCAGCAACAGTCTTGAGGTTCTTCTGGACTCCCACAGATGAATTGTTGGATCCATCTCCTCTCAGCCAGGTGACAGCATTCTCTACAAGAGCAGGGAAGGTTGCTAGATAGCCTTCATGAGCCAGGACCACGATCTTTCCACGGCCGTAGATAGAGGCAGCCATCAGGACCTGGCCTTGACTGTTCATTGCCAAAGGGAAGGCATGGTTTCCAGTCAGAACCAGGTTGGAGGGAACATAGGGACCATTGAGATCCAGCTCTTTCAAGCCTCTCACCAAAGAGACGTAGGCTCCTTCATGGTAGGACTGGTTGAGCTGAGTTGACATGGTGAGTAGGATCGATGCTCTGAAGGTGATGGAGGTATGTGAGAACAGAAAGAGAGTTGATGGCAACTGAAATGTTTTACACATCTACAACAATAAAATTAAAACATTAAAATGTCAGAGATGAAAGGAAACTTCAGAAGTCCACCATCTGCTGCCTTCAAGGTACCAGAGTCTCCAGATTTTCATTCAATCCAAACACTACAGAAATGCAAAATGTAATTTTTACCTGAAAGTTAATTTGTTCTCAGTTGAGGTACAGCAGCCTTCTGAACAGAATTCTATCAGATGGGATGAAAGAAAGAATGAAGGAGAGAGACAGGCAGGGGAGACTACTTAAATGAAAAGTTCAACAATAAGAGGAAGGACTTCAGTGATTATAGCCTGATAAGGAGTGAAAAACATTTCACCAGAAGAATAATGAGATCAGCATCAGCCACTATCCCACAGAGCACTGAACAGTTAGAGCACCAATATTTTCCTCAGAGTACAATGAAAAGTTTCCTTCCCTTTATTATGAAAACAGAACAATCAGGAGTTTATAACATCAACTGTGAGATCTTCTTTCCTGGCATGTAGCCAGGTGGCATGGGTTTATCAGTAACAGGCAAAGAAATGTTGTGCTTTTCTTTCTGATATGATATGTGTCTGTCTGCTTCCTTGTTTGTGGCAGTCTGACTCATTTCTTCACCAGCCACAATTCAGGTGAACAGTCACAGCCATAATTATATACTGTTCCTGTAATACACACAAATTGCTGCAGTATATTCAATTACAAATGTATTTTGCATTTAGCAGTGTGGACGTCATTATATGGGGTTGTGTTTGCATGCTAGTTGTCTGATAAGTTTCCAGTTTAACATCACACATAGACATGCTCAGCATGCATACATCATCCAGCACCTGTGTTATCATCTTGCTGCGGTTGAACTAGGAGCAATAGAAATAAAATCATGTGGTGCTCACCTATCATTGAGTTTTACTCACCAATCAGCAGCAGGCCTCCTCCCTCTGCTACAAACGTCTGAACACAAACACAAAGTGTGTATTAAGGGACAGCAGACAGTGTGGAAACCACCTCTTACTCAGAAGACCACACTAGCAAAAGAAAGGAGGATATAACTGTAAATATTTTGGAAAACCCCTGAACAGAACTTTCGGTTTCTCTTTGAATCCAACAGCTGTTGCTGTTTCTTTCACAAGTAAATTGCCACTAGCATGCTCTTATACTCTGGTACACTCGTGCCGGTCTATCTGTGGGTAGGAACAAATGATCTGTATGATTGTTAAGGTTGGAGGGCCTGGTGAAAATATACTATATGTGGGTGTGCAAGGCATGCAAATAATGATCCATTTGAAATCAAGTGGAAGTAGAAATCACAACCTTTGAAAACAGCAGCAGGTCAGTCCTTTGTCGAAAACCAGAGAGCCTTTAATAAGTTTCTTTTGGACAATAACCATAAGTTAACTAGTCACACTAACATAAATACTCTGAGTTTGTGAATATGCAGCAATGGACACATCATTTTCTATGCTTACAAGGGCCTGTATAGGAGCTCTAACAAAACTGTGGATGACCAAATTTATTTAGAATACACTATGCAGCAGCAAGAACAGATTCTGAACTATTTCTTCTATTACAATATTTACCTGGCAGGACCAGTTGAAAGCTTTGTCTTTCAGTGTGCATGTTGCATATTTAAATCAATGAGTTTCACATCTTTTAGTTATGACTTAGTAACCCATAATTTCAATATCCACATCTACAACTTAAAAGATATGCATTTCCTGAACTATTAGTGTGTTTTTATACATCTACTCAATTATACCTATGTTGTAAACATATGTTTGCTGAATTTTAACATGTTCAAGCAGAATCAAGTTTATTTGACTCAAACACTCAGTAACTCTTAACATACTTAAACATGTATATGTGTGGTGTGTAACCAAGTCAGATATAATACATATTATTTGATTAACATTAGGTACATCATCCTTATTTAATTGTTATTTGATATCACCCCTTTAAACATAAATCAGCCCTGTTATCGAGATAATTACTGATAATGAAATAACACCTATGCCTCTGTACTTAAATCAGCAGCAGACTGAAGTTCAGTCATACTGGACCATGGGGTGGTCACTCCAGGGAGGCAGGTTGGAGAGTTTCTCATCAGTGGTTGTTTCAATGGGCCAGCCCCAGGCCTTAAAGAATCCAGCCAGGTTCATTTCCACAGTCTGGGAGAAAGTCTCAGCGTACAGGTTCATCTTTCCCTTGTCGTCCCTGGGAAAGTTGCTCATCTGGTGGTAGGCAGCAAACACCTTCTTAAAGGCATCCCAGCCGAACTTCTCCTGGAGCTACATGGAAGAAGTAGGAAAAAATATCAGTGTTTGTCTCACTGTTTTTCATCCAGTATTTTTGTTGTCTCGTGTGTAATGAGCAATAAAGCTTCATAGGGTCGAATGGGGTTACGAGTCTTACTTGTCTTTTTTGTGTGATTTTGTTCAAAAAGTGACTCCGGTGTGACTCAAACATAGTTTGTCTATAGGGTTTAATGTAAAGTAATTCTCTTACCTGAATATATGTCTCCAGGGCAACCCACACGTTCCAGTTGCTGATATTCCTACCTGCCGTAGCATAATCCGCTGCTCGCTTGTTTCGTTTTTCTAAAGTCATAGCTTCGTGAGCCTGCAGTGAACAACATGATTATGGAACAATATAATCCAGAATGCAAAGAGTCATTGTCTTTTGTGACGTCTGTTAATATAAAGATGTGTTATAATACTCCTTAAGACTTAACTTTTCTAGCTAGTGGTCTCAAAAACAAAAATGATATACTCCACCTGTGCCCTGTTGATCCCCAGCACCTCCTCATGCACATACACCGCCCACAGGTTGCATGTGGCCTCTGTGGTGTGTGGTGGGAACTCCCAGCAGCCTCTCTGCTGGTTGTGTCCAAGCTCATGGATGGGGCCCCACAGGTCTTTAGTCCTTGCATGTTCGACGCTGACCAGCTGAGCTGCTATGGGCTTATGTGCCATGATAGGATAACCAGCATGCATCCAACCTGGATGGAGAAAAATAAAAAAAATAGTCCTACAGGAGCAGGTGGTATGTAGCCATCAAAAGAAAGCAAAGCACACATGCCTTAGTCTGGCCTTTGTTGTTGCCAAAGTTCTCAATTCTCAAAATGATAATAAGACTGAATACTGGTACTGAACAAACAAAAGGCCCAACACACTTACCATGGGAAATCTGCACATCAGTTACAAAACGTTCTTTGCGAGGAAATATTTGCGGGATGGCAGAAAGATCAGCGACAGCCCTCATGATGGCATCCCAGTGAGAGGCTAACTCATCAGGGCGCTCCAGGTCCCGGACAACATCCGATGGTACAGTCAGGATGATGTTGTCAAACTCCAGTTCTCCCCAGGGTGCGGGAGCAGTGCGCAGCAAGGACCAATCAGCTGCTGTTGTCACACCTGAAGAGAAGAAAGCAGTATGTGTATTTAAAAGTGAATCTGAGTTGTCTATTTTTTAACTTTGAAAACATGCATGGTAAAACAGGCTGAAATAAAAATGGCTTGACCTGACTCAGTAAAAGCATGGGCTCCCAGTTCTGGAGACAGAATTCTGAGATCAAAGGCAGAATTCTAAAAAAAAAAACAAAAACAAAACTGGCATTCCAGTCCTTTGACCTTCCCTCTGTGTATACCCCACCTGTAATACCACTTTCCATATCCAGAACTAGGTGGAGCTCATGCTGCTGCTGTTCCTGTCAGGTCATTTTGTTTTAGCTTTTCCAGCAAAAGGAAATCCCGGAGGAGATCCACATTGTGGTCAATCAGCAGAACCATACAGTGAGAGCAGAGAAGTTGCAAGTTCTGGCTGTTCAGAAACATGTAGTGTGAGTTAACACAACATACAAGATACATGAAAATTACAGTGTATGCCCAGCTTTACGCATGTATTAGTGTCATCCACCACACACTTACCAGATCTATAATATGGCGCAGGTACAGCCATCTGCACTATGACCTCCACCCCCTCCACTTGGGTTTTGGGTGGGGCAATCAGGTAAATGAGTCCCCCCCAGAGGTTCCAAACCTGCATCATCTCTGAGGTGATAGGGATTCGTTCACAAACATGCGGTGCTCTCTTCAGCTCTGCAGCGTTCAGTCTGTCAGTTTGACAACCTATCTGGACCTGAGGAAGACAATGAATATGTATTTCTGCTTTGAAGACCTGGACCATGTAGTAAATATAGTCTTTGATACCAGTCCTATTACATAGGAACCTATTACTTATTACATAGTCCTATTACTTAATTTTAAGTCTTGTGCCAACTTGTACCAACAGTATCACTCTATCTGATTTGGTGGACTGTACCTTCCATCCCTTGTTGACAATCTCTGCTGGTATGACCATGTAGGTCTTCATGCCAGGAGAGAGGTAGAGACCTGTACTGATCCACTCCTCCCCTCCTAACACACAAAAGCACACACAAGATTATTATTGTGATAAACACAGATTGCTGCAGTACATTTAGTTGTTTCATTTGTCCATAATAATGTGGCCTGACCTGCTGTGTTAGCAGTGACCCAGATCCTTTGATTTTTGACAACTGGTGACGAAGGGTTATCCTTGATGAGGTAATGCAGAAGAGCATCGGGATCCGGGCTAACCTTGTATACCTCTGCCCCCAAACTAAGGAGTAGATGGTCTTTGGGACTCTTCACAGGGCAGCTATCACCCACCTTGAAAATTAATGATGAATGTTAGATGATGCTCACAGTATCACAGTACTGAATCTACAGATAAAAAAGAACGTCAGATCCAAAGCAGCCATATGGTCCTATTGGTAGTTCTGTTACTATGGTGCAATCATTTGAGTGTGATAATTATTGCCCTGAACCTGCTGTGAACAGACCATTAGCCAGTCAAGGCAGTGAATGCCTGAAACCAAACTGCAAAGGCAGAAACACAGGGGACCTTCCTTACATACAAATGAATAATAATCATAGATTATAAAGTCATTAACTCCCCACCTCTGGCATGCCCAGTTTCTTTAAGATGTTGGTCAGAATGGACATCACAAGTGTATAGGAGCAGCTGTCATGAGCTTTCATGCACAAGTAGTTGGCACAGTCCCCACTCAGTTTTTTAAGGCCTTCCTCCTCGTGCTTTGTTAGTTCCTTCCCCTCATTAACATGACCAGCAAAGCGATGTAGAAGGTGGCGGAAGTGGTGGGTGTCTTTGATGGCCTGGCTTGGCACAGGAGCCTTGTAGGAACCCTCCCAGATTATATTCTCCAGCAGACTTAAACCCATTTTGTTCAGGATCTTGTTCCCTGAAAGAAAGTGCAAGAAACATGACTTCATCTATGTGCTGCATAGTTCAAAGAATTACCATTTTTGGACTGATGGTGCAGCCTTCAATTAATAAAGCTATGGCATACTGTAAATTGAGGGTTGTATTATCATTGAGAGTTACCTTTTCATGTACCTCTATATAGAATGTTTGTAGAGAACTTGTGTGGATGTGGGCAAGGCCTATTGCCAAGGCTGTACCTGACTATTTGTTTGTCTGTCCTGAGCCTGACTCAGTAGCTGTTTTCTGAGACTCAGACTGCAAATGTGTTTTCACTTTCACCTGTAGTAGTTACTGATGTGTGCCATTGCCAACTAGCAACTGTACTGTGCACATGCTGATGTAATATCATGATATCAATCTTGCGGCACATTAACATACCTGGAAAATCTGTCATTGGGTTTTGGTCACGGTGTGTCTGGGCCCAGTGCCAGGCATGTCCACCAATCAGCAGGCCCCCTCCCTCTGCCACAAAGTCTTGGATTTCCTCCACATGATC
Source organism: Lates calcarifer (assembly GCF_001640805.2). Classification (NCBI taxonomy): domain Eukaryota; kingdom Metazoa; phylum Chordata; class Actinopteri; family Centropomidae; genus Lates; species Lates calcarifer. The sequence goes on from NC_066853.1 coordinate 2,691,540, forward strand.
ATCACTGTATGCTGTACACACAAATACGCTCAGGTCTTCTCTGAGGTTAGTCTTCATACAATTTAAGTCTGACTTGCAGAAGAGGTCAAAGGCTTGGTCAAGTTGTGGCACTACACCAATGACCCCATCCCGGCCTTGATCCAACCAGCGAATAGCATTGTTCCAAACTGGTGCCAGTGTCTGCAATGAAGGTCAGTTACCCAAGAAAGACAGTGGTTTGTTAATAACATAATTTTTTTTTTTCTCATTATGTAGAATACCACAGATACCTCACACAATCTAACCAATGGTCTTGCCACCAGCTACACCATGTGATTCACATGATTTTCAAACTCATCCAGACATTCAATAACCTCCATATTTCAGTTAAAAAAAACCCATGCAGGCAGAGGGAGAACATGCAAACATGGGTTTGAACCCAGAACCTTCTTGCTGTGAGGTGATAATACTAACCACTGTACTACTGTACCACACCATTCACTAATTCAGACTGTACCTCTCGTCTTAGAAGTCCTTCATGTGTGATCACAACAACCCGTCCCTGCCCATAGTAGGCTCCTGCCAGGAACACTCGTCCATCCTCAGTGGTACCGATGGGGAAGGCTAGAGGTCCATGGACCAGAACCTCAGAAGCTGCTACTCCATTCTGGAGGTCAAACTCTGAAATTCCCTGGAGTAAGAACTCTAGGTCATCCTCAAAATCCTTACCAATTCTGTATTTTAAAAAAAGTGAAAAAGACACACAATGAAAGCAATGCCTGTTTTGGATAAAGCACCACTTGGCAAAATTTTTTAGAAGATTATACCTGCTAAACATCAGCAAGTTAGCATTGGTGTGAGCATATTATTATGTTTGCGTTTAGTTAGAAGCACTGCAAGCACAACCTCACAGTGAGGCATTAGTCAACGAAATCAGGTACAAACTAATGGCATAATTAAAATATAAAGGTGAAGAAGCTAGTGCACTGCTACCATGACAAACAATTATCGCAAAAATAAATTCCAATATATTGAGTATAAATATGCAAAATTTAAATAAATGGTTATTTTTAAAACCTTTTCAAAAATTCAAAGAAAAAGACTCACACTACGGCCATCCACGAGGATGGGATCTCAGGATAGATCGGCAGGCATTCTACCTGACCTGGATGCTCAGAGAAGTAGATCCCTGCCACACCAGATACCTTATTCCCTGGAAAATTAAGCAGTGTGTTCTCTTTTGGGTGCTGTGAAGCCCAGTGCCATGCCTGCCCCCCTATCAGCACTCCTCCTCCATCTTTCAGAAATGCCACCAGGTCTTTCGGGTCTTCTCCCACATTGTAGGCATCTGTCACGTACACGCCAACCTCTGGATTCTCACTAAAGGTCTCACCAACATTGACTTGGAAGATGGATTTGCTGAGGTTATCAGCGACTGCCTTGAGGTTTTTCTGGACTCCCACAGACAAGTTGTCAGAACCATCTTCTATCAGCCAGAGTACAGCGTTCTCTACCAGCTCAGGGAAGGTCGTCATGTAGCTCTCATGACCCAGGACCACAATTCTCCCACGGCCATAAATAGAGGCAGCCATCAGGACCTGGCCTTGGCTGTTCATTACCAAAGGAAATGCATGGTATCCAGTCAGAAGCAGGTTGGAGGGAACACTGGTGCCACAGAAATCCAGCTTATTCAAGCCTCTCATCAGGGACATGTAGGCCCCTTTATGGTGGTTTTGGATGGGCTGGGTGGCCATGATGAGAAGGACTAATGCTCTGAAGATCAAATGAAGGCAAGGGTGGAAGGTAAAATGAGGCTGCGTGGAGACAGATGTAAACTGTTAACACATAAGGTTTAGCAGTTCTAGATAGATAGATATACAGATAGAGGAAGAGAGATAGCTTTCTGACATTGCCTGTTTACATTCTGGGTTAAAGGCCAGCTGTTGCATCACTCCTGTCATCTTTGTGGGCGTGACCATCTCGTGTTGACAAAGTCTTGGGGCATGTCAAGCAGAGAGGGGAACAGCATATTTGTCCGACATTTACACATGCACACTGAGGATAATTATAGGATCTTTGACGGGTGACTAGTTATAGGCACACCTGTCAGCTGTCATTGACTCAGCTTCCACTGTGCTGAGTTATGATATTTTACGTATTATACATGATGTGAGCAGATGGGCATGAACACTAAACATTAGAAAATTACTTCAACAGTCTTTTCTTTCTAAAAATCAACAGGTAGTAGCAGCAAGTAAACTAATTTGTCATCTTTGTGCAAGATCCGTCATAGGTTTGAGAAATTTGGGACAGCATATTGTTAGAAAAGAGACTTTCAGCACAGACAGCATAAAATCTTGAGACAGGAATTGACCTTGCTACTGCTATGAAAAGATAAGTTTTAGTCTTGTTGGTGTAATAAAAAGCTGAATTACACACTGGTGGTTCTGGAGGGAGTTGGGGTTCTGAGGAATTCACCGAACAACCACTGCTATACATAACAATAAAGTCAGAAAATAATTACATTTTGCAGTGTTTCGTCACAAACACCAACATAAAAAAAAGTTTTTACCTGAAAGTTAAGTTGGTTCTCTTCTTTGGTTATTACGCTGCAGCACAAGTTTACCAAACAGAGCACTGACAGAAGAGATGGGAGGCCTATTTCAGTTAAAAAGGTAAATATGAGGAGGGGCTTCAGTCAGAACAACCCAATGACTGCAGCTGAGGGGAAAGATCTCGTATGATTGGAAAGAATCTGGGTCTGGTCTTCATGGGTTGTGGGTGTGGGTGGGTTGAGGCAGAGATGGACCCTGACTGTATAAGAAACCTGTTCATCCAGTCGATGCAGGTCGACCTGTTTGTCCAGCCAGCAAAAGTCAAATCTATGGTGCAACTGTAGTATGACATGGATTGTGAAATGTCACATTTGAGTATTTATTTCTAGAAGAAACCTATGACAATTTTTCATAGCATTGAAGGAATCTAATACAATATACATAAAACATAGTTGTCTTATCAACTCACTCTTAGAAAGCTAAAATTATTACAAAACTCAAATGTGTTACTGCCACAAAAAACCAGGACTCAAAGCATCAATAAACTCTGTGACTTAGCTGCTGAGACCAAATCATACACAATATACCATCTATCAAACATACAAATGATGGTAATAGCTTTAATTCAGATATAGATGAAAGGCTGAGGTCACTTTCCACTTCTCCAATAATCACATTTTTGTGACTGAGTTACAATGTGAACAAAATTTACTGTGCATCACCAACTTCTGTCAAACAAAACAGTGTAGGAGATTCAAAAACAACATCTAAATCAGTCTGATTCCCTCAAAGAATACCTTGGAATTGGGGCATTAATTCCTCAGGACTGAAAAGACTAAACTTAAACTCTTTAAATCAATGGTTGCGTGTGTCTCTGTTTGGTCTATCTGGTTAGTTAATGGTCTCCATTTTTGTGGTAAACATCAGTGGTGAAAAAACACTTGTAATTACACCTGACTGACACATTCCTTAGCAATACCTATAATTTTTTAAATAGCGGGCCTATGGTTTGCCCACATTTTTCTTTGTCTGAGCATGCTCTACTTCAGGTTTTGTTGCCTTTTTTACATTATAGGGAAGAAAAATAAATTCTCAAGGGAAATTAGGAAAGTAAACAAACTGCACTGTGATTTCTCATTCTGAGACAGCATATTGTTACACAAGTAGCACATATTTTAGTTGTTTTTGTGGTAAACAGCTGAATTGCACATCGAGATGGTTTAGATAGATGGATGGTTGAGATGGAACTGAGCTGAATGTGTAGGTCTGTCTGGTTAGTTCATGGTCTACATTTCTGTGGAAAACTGTAAATCTGAAATATTGATGGTGGAAAAAAAGGGCATAAAACACTTGTAATTACATCAACATGCACACAAATTCTCTTAAAACCTGCTCATCTTATTCTGGGAGAACAGTATGAACCAATGATGCATGTGCTCTTCTACCGCTGTATAGGCAAATAACCAGTAGGCCACCCCTCTATTTACAATGTACCATACCAGCAACAAACACATAACCTAAATAGTCTATTGCAACGCTTATGTGCTCAAAGTGCCAATGACCCAATATACAGGCATTTTGCAGATCCATATACACACATGTATAAATACTTAAATAACCTGGTTCCAAATTCTTAACAGAAGAGTCATGACTAATAATCCAATTTCAATTCTTGAAACAAAATCTCAAATGCTAATCTCTTTCTCATGTGTGTAAGATACAAACATGAAATGTGCACAAGCTCATTGTATCATCAGCTAATTTAGCAACTAAAACATTGACTATAGAGAAAATAAAGTTGAACTTACCTCCCAGAGGTATGCAGACTGGAAGAGAGACAGCTATAGATGACTGACACATTCCTCACTGATTCCTATAATTTGTCTGAACACGCTCTACTTCAGATTTCCATTAAAGTAAAAGTTGTTTTCAACCACTGTGTCAAGGGAAATTGGGAAGACAAAAAATAAAAAGCTTTTATGTGATTCACAAATACAATATAGAGTTTTCACAAATATGTATTTTTGACAGTTTATTCCAGCAGATTATTAAAAGGTTAGAGGGCCCTTTTGGTGCTCATGACCCACAGCCTGGGACAACTGTAGTGCTAGTAATAAGTCCAAGGGGCTGAGACAGGTGAATGAAGTGGAAGATCTAGAAGCAGAAATTGTAAGTCTAGTATAAATATATACAAGTTTAGTTCTCCTGGTAGGAACTGTACTGGTTTAATGACCTCTTGGTTTTAAAGTATTCAACAATTGCTGTACTGTATTTTCCCCTAATCATAACTATTACTCCATTTCAAATGGAACTGCTGAAAGCTAAAAGCTGTATATATCTCGTCAGGTGTGTAAGTTCTGTCTCTTTTAAAGTATTACAATAAATATGTGAAAAAAAACATCATGAACATAAAAAAGAAAACAAAGTTGATTAACTGAATTCCCATAATACTTAATATCAAGAATTTGGCTCTCATTAAACCAATCTCCCTGCACTTTAATCAGCAGCAGACTGAAGTTCAGTCATACTGGACCATGGGGTGGTCACTCCAGGGAGGCAGGTTGGAGAGTTTCTCCTCAGTGGTGGTCTCAATGGGCCAGCCCCAGGCCTTAAAGAATCCAGCCAGGTTCATCCCCACAGTCTGGGAGAAAGTCTCAGCGTACAGGTTCATCTTTCCTTGGTTGTCACTGGGAAAGTTGCTCATCTCATGGTAGGCAGTGAACACCTTCTTAAAGGCATCCCAGCCGAACTTCTCCTGGAGCTACATGGAAGAGGACAGAAGTAGAGGGAAATGTGAATAAGAATATTAATTCTGTCTTGTGGTAAAAGTCTAAGGAAAAAGTTGTCATTATTTTCCATCCATTCAAAAGTTTTGCTTGAAGGTGTGTAAGGGACATTACAGTCTCACAGTGCTGCCAGCAGGGCAACAGATGTTTATGTCAGAATCCCCATTCTGTGTAAAATAAATGCAGATCCAGTGTAACATAGGAAGAGTTTCTTATGAGAACTATGTAAAGAAATTGTTTCTCACCTGTAAATATGTCTCCAGGGCCAAAAACACACTCCAGCTTTTGAGATTCCTGCCCTCCTTAATGTAATTTTCCACTTGATGCTTCCTTTTTTCTGGTTTCAGACTTGGGTCAGCCTGCATTAAACACAGTATATGAATCACATCATACCAGATCAAGGGGAAATGGCTGTTAGATTTCTGTAAAAATTCCATACTCCACCTGTGCCCTGTTGATGCCAAACACTTCTTCATGCACATATACAGACCACAGGTTGCATGTACACTCAGTGGTGTGTGGTGGGAACTCCCAGCAGTCTCTTTGTTGGTTGTGTCCAAGCTCATGGATGGGGCCCCACAGACCTGTAGTCCTAGCATGCTCAATGCTGAGCAGCTGAGCCGCTACAGATCTGTGTGCCATGACAGGATAACCTGCATGCATCCAACCTGGATGGAGAAAAATATAAAAAAAGTCTCATAAGAGCAGGTGGCATGTGTGGAGGGTCACTGTGATGAACACCAGTACCGGCTCATTCATACACATCATTACAGCCAAACACACTTACCATGGGAAATCTGCACATCAGTTACAAAACGCTCTTTGCGAGGAAACTTTTGTGGAATGGCAGCAAGATCAGCGACAGCCCTCATGATGGCATCCCAGTGAGAGGCTAACTCATCAGGGCGCTCCAGGTCCCGGACAACATCCGATGGTACAGTCAGGATGATGTTGTCAAACTCCAGTTCTGCCCAGGGTGCGGGAGCAGTGCGCAGCAAGGACCAATCAGCTGCTGTTGTCACACCTGAAGAGAAGAAAGCAGTATGTGTATTTAAAAGTTTGAACTTTGAAAATATGACACAACAAAAAATATCTTTTCAATGACTGAGTTTCATGAATAGAAATTACCTGAATGTAGGCTATAATTAAGTCTACTGCTTACAGCTAAACTTGCTTGTACATTCTGTCCAAATGTCCATATACAGAATTCTGAGATCAAAGCCAGAATTCTGTTTTTTTTCATACTCTGACTTTGATCTCAGAAGTCTCACTTTTTTCTCAGAATTCTGAGATCAAAGTGACTGCAATGATACATTTTTTTTCACCCTGTAACTTTAATCGCAGAATTCTTTTTTTTCACAGAGATCAAAGTCAGAATTGAAAAAAAATCTAGAGGAGTTTACTTAAAACTGTAGTATCTAGACTACAGACAGACAGTATGTTCCGCCATCTTCCAGTCACTTGTGGTTCATTTTTTCCTGTTGCTTTTTGTCTGAAAAAAATAATGCTGTCCTTCTCTTTTTTTGCTCACATTGAGGACACAGCCATCTTGTTTGAATAAACTTTATTGGAACTGTCACTGGACAAAACCAACCAGAGGAATCATGCTTGCATTCAGCAAGAGCTCTACATCGTGGCAAGTCAACAGAACTATAAAGAGTGAGCGGAGAAGCTGCAGGTTCTGTCCATGCCGGAAAACCCACGTACCAGTGTCACCCACCACACACTTACCAGATTTATAATATGGTGCAGGTACAGCCATTTGGACTATGACTTCCACTGCCTCCACTTGGGTTTTGGGTGGGGCAATGAGGTAGATGAGTCCCCCCCAGAGGTTCCACACCTGCATCATCTCTGAGCTTACAGGAAATCGTTCATGAACACACGGTGCTCTCTTCAACTCTGCAGTGTTCAGTCTGTCAGTTTGACAACCTATCTGGACCTGAGGAAGACAATGAAAATGTGTTACTGCTTCAACTTCAATTTCAGTCTTGCACCTACTGATACCAACAGGATCACTTGACCTAAGTATCTGATTTGGTGGACTGTACCTTCCATCCCTTGTTGACAATCTCTGCTGGGATGGCCATGTAGGTCTTCATGCCAGGAGAGAGGTAGAGACCTGTACTGATCCACTCCTCCCCTCCTAACACACACACACACACACACACACACACACACACACAAACAGCAACAAGATTATACCTATAGTGAGCATCTTTAATGTTTTGCCTTCTTAACGGTGACATTGGCAAAAGTGTACAAATACTGTAAACAACTTCATATATTTGTTAACAACAACAAGGTCTGACCTGCTGTGTTAACATTAATCTTGATTCTGTGGTTGTAGACAACTGGCATCAAAGGGTTATCCTTGATGAGGTAGGGCAAGAGGGCATCAGAATCCGGGCTAACCTTATATACCTCTGCCCCCAAACTAAGGAGTAGATGGTCTTTGGGACTCTTCACAGGGCAGCTATCACCCACCTTGAAAATTAATACAGAATGTTATATGAGATGATGCTGACAGTATCATAGTGCTGAATTTGCAATAAAGAAAAGAACATCAGACCTCATACAGACATATGGTCATATTGGTAATACTGTTCCTATGGTATAATTACTTGTACTGCCAGTCAAGGCAGTGAATGCCTGAAAACAAACTGTGAAGGCAGAAACAAAAAGCACCTTCCTTAAGTACAAATGAATAACAATCATAGACTATAAAGTCATTAACTCCCCACCTCTGGCATGCCCGACTTCTTTAAGATGTTGGTCAGAGTGGACACCACTTGTGTATAGGAGGGGCAGTCGTGAGCCTTCATGCGCAAGTAGTTGGCACAGTCCCCACTCAGTTTTTTAAGGCCTTCCTCCTCGTGCTTTGTAAGTTCTTTCCCCTGATTTACATGACCAGCAAAGCGATGTAGAAGGTGGCGGAAGTGGTGGGTGTCTTTGATGGCCTGGCTTGGCACAGGAGCCTTGTAGGAACCTTCCCAGATTATATTCTCCAGCAGACTTAAACCCATTTTGTTCAGGATCTTGTTCCCTGAAAGAAAGTGCAAGAAACATCATTTATGTCTAATGCACACGTGCTGGTGTGTTATTATGATATCAATCTTGCGGCACATTAACATACCTGAGAAATCTGTCATTGGGTTTTGGTCACGGTGTGTCTGGGCCCAGTGCCAGGCATGTCCACCAATCAGCAGGCCCCCTCCCTCTGCCACAAAGTCTTGGATTTCCTCCACATGATCATCACTGTATGCTGTACACACAAATACGCTCAGGTCTTCTCTGAGGTTAGTCTTCATACAATTTAAGTCTGACTTGCAGAAGAGATCAAAGGCTTGCTTGAGGTTTGGTGCTACACCAACAACCCCATTCCGGCCTTCATCCAACCAGCGAATAGCGTTGTTCCAAACTGGTGCCAGTGTCTGCAATGAAGGTCAGTTATCCAAGAAAGACAGTTTGTTAGTAACAGGAATATTAAGCATATGTCGTTATTCAGAACACCTACATAACCTAACTAGCCTGCGTGTCTTTGGCTGGAGTACCCAGAGAGACCCCATGCAGGCAGAGGGAGAACACGCAAACATGGGTTTGAACCCACAACCTTCTTGCTGTGAGGTGGTAATACTAACCACTGTACTACTGTACCACACCATTCACTAATTCAGACTGTACCTCTCGTCTCAGAAGTCCTTCATGTGTGATCACAACAACCCGTCCCTGCCCATAGTAGGCTCCTGCCAGGAACACTCGTCCATCCTCAGTGGTACCAATGGGGAAGGCTAGAGGTCCATGGACCAGAACCTCAGAAGCTGCTACTCCATTCTGGAGGTCAAACTCTGAAATTCCCTGGAGTAAGAACTCTAGGTCATCCTCAAAATCCTTACCAATTCTGTAAAAAGTGGAAAAGACACATAATGAGAGCAGACGTTCCCAGTAGCTGGAAACTTAAGCAGTGTGTCCCATCGCTTTAATCCAGATTGGAAAATCTTAGCTATAGGTGGGATCACCATAAAAGTAGTCTTTCACAGTGATGAGAGGATAAATCCTACTGACTCCTCCTCTAGCACCCTTATGAGGTTGACTTTTTTGAATTCTTAGAGATCTACTGACAATTACTGGATAGACTGACATGGCATTAGGAATAAACATTCATGCTGCCCTCAAGATGAATTGTAATAACTTATCCCTAACTTATCCTCCAAATATTCCTCTATTGCCCTCATCAAAATTTTAATTTGCCTCAACTCATACTAAGCTAATACTAGTGTACTGTTACAATATCACATTCCTAAATTGACAAATAATTATCTTGAGAATAAATTATGACATACTGTGTAGAAATACACAATTTTGCAACTTTTTCAAATGTTCAAAGAAAAAGAGGAATACACTCACACTACGGCCATCCAGGAGGATGGGATCTGAGGATAGACTGGCAGGCATTCTACCTCCCCCTGATGCTCAGAGAAGTAGATCCCTGTCACACCAGACACCTTGTTCCCTGGAAACTTAAGCAGTGTGTTCTCCTTAGGGTGTGTTGAAGCCCAGTACCATGCCTGCCCCTGCTATCAGCACTCCTCCTCCAGCTTTCATAAATGCCAACAGGTTCTTCGGGTCTTCACCCACACTGTAGGCATCTGTCACATACACACCAACCTCTGGGTTGTCACTAAAGGCCTCCACAACATTGGCTTGGAAGATGGATTTACTGAGGTTATCAGCAACTGCCTCGACCTTCCTCTGGACCCCCACAGACAAGTTGTCGGATCCATCTCCTCTAAGCCAGGTCAAAGCGTTTTCTACCAGAGTGGGGAAGGCCATCAGATAGCCTTCATGACCCAGGACCACAATCCTTCCACGACCATACAGAGAAGCAGCCATCAGGACCTGGCCTCGGCTGTTCATTACCAAAGGAAAGGCATGGTCTCCAGTCAGAACCAGGTCACAGGGAACACAGGGGCCATTGAGGTCCATCTCTTTCAAGCCTCTCATCAGGGACATGTAGGCCTCTTCATAGTGGTTTTGCATGGACTGGGTGGCCATGATGAGAAGGACTGATGCTCTGAAGATCAAATGTGTGGGTAAATGGCAAAAGAGAGCCGTGTGGAATCAGATGTAAAATGTATTAGCATATAAGGTTTAACAGTTGGATGAAGGTCAGTCAGATATCCTAAGGAAATAGAAAGAGAGTGGACAGAGATTATAACAAAAAAAAAGTACTACTGATCTCTTTATACATCTATAACAATGAAGTTACATAAATCAGATGACTCAGGAGGGAAAGCAGGCTTAGCCAACCATCAAGATCGCGGTGGAGCAATGTGGATTCCAACCTGGCGTGGAACAATGACCAACTTTACCTGGCAAAGTTAGTACTCATTCAGTCTACACATGTTTGTGGATTTGGGAAAGCTTATGATCATATCCATTAGGGATCTTGTGAGGGCACTGCAGAGAATTGTGTGCCAGAGCACATCCAACCAGTAAGTTCTATTAGGATGCCTTGAGTGCCTCCATGGGTCCAGCACCCCAGTAAGCCCAGGTAGACCCAGTACACACTGGAGACACTATAATGTACATATAGGAGGAGTTGGAAAACAATCAAACCAGCGAATGAGACAAAAATCAAGTACGGTTACAAAGCACTGTAAATTCTAATGATTTTTTATCACAAACAAGCACCAACTTAAAGGAAAAGTTATGTTTTTACCTGAAAGTTAAGTTTGTCTTCTTCCTCAGTTCTTACACTGCAGCACAAGAGTTATCCAAACAAGCGTTCCACTGAAAACACTGCCCAACAGGAGGGAAGAGTACATATAAATAAGAGCAAGAACAGGAGGGATTATATCAGTTAAAGAGATAAAGACAGTAACGAGAGGGACTTCAGTCAGAACAATCCAGTGACTGAGGGGGAAAGAGCTGACAGATGCGAACAAAAAAATCTGCCAGGCTCGTGGATTAAATATGTGGGCAGAGACGGAGATACACCCTGGCTGTGTCTGTATAAGAAACTTGTTCATCCAGCTGGTGAGGGTCATTTGACACACTGACAGTGATAGACAGAGAAACCTATGACGCCTTTGTGTAGCACTGTAGAAATGTAATACAGTGTACTTAAAACATTACTGTGGTCTTATTGACACACGATTATATACAATATATCATCTATCAATTATCCAAATGAAACTAATAGCTTTTATTTAACTATAGATAAAGGACCAAGGATGGACATTTACTTTGTGAGCACGCTTTCCACTTCTGAGACAGAACGTAACGTGCGTCAGCAACCTCTGCTGAATGAAAAAACCCAGTCTGCAACAATGTTTAGGTGACTGGTACATGTCAAGTAACATTCAAATGAATGTCAGGCCTCAAGGTTTCCCAGCAGAACATTGTATTGTACCAAGATGATCAGTTTTTCACCTCATTCGTCTGTGATTTTAATGTTATGGCTGTTTTGTTTTCACCACCAGCATTGGTTTTCTTCCACACTGAACAGCACACAAATAAATTCCCTTGCTCATCCTGTTTTGTGGGAGCGTCCTTATGGGTGTGGTCCTTTGAGGCTTAATTAGTGGAGAAAAAATAGATTACAACAGTGTATTATTATTTGATGCTACTTTCTGTTTGAACTCCACTCTGTTTCAAAGAAATATTGTACTTTTTATTCCATTACATTTATCTGACAGCTGTAGCTACCAGTTACTTTACAGCAGATTAGGTCTTTAAAACCATAATATCATAATATAATGAATGATATAAAACACACTGAATTGATAATATACTCCTACCTAAATAAGATTTTGAATGTAGGTCTTTTCCTCGTATTTGAGTATTTCAAAATTGTGGTATTGCTATGTATATTTCAGCAAAAGATCAGAGTACATCCTCCACCACCACTGGCTTGCTACATAAAAACAGTGTGCAACACCAAACATCATATTGCTGTACTACTTTAATTAAAATGGTGATTTTTTTTCCCCAGTTATTCAGTAACATGTTCAAATAAAATCACGTATTGCACAAATGAGACATAATCAAACCACACATGCAGCAAATACCAATCGTCCAGTCATTATTAAATTGGAGTAGGCTTTTAGGTAGTTTTAGTTACTTAATATAAGGAGATAAAGTGCAACAATGAAAATAATATTGTTTTTACTCATTTTTTCTTCATTAATCTGCTAATTACACTTCCACCTGATCACTCAACCACCTCAGAAAGAAGTTTTTGTGAAACCAGAATGACAGTTGTATTGACTTGAGCTTATTTTTCATATTAAACCCAATGTTAAATACATTCCTGCGTCCATCTTATAAAGCCTGATTTGACTTATCTTTACTCAGTGTCAATGTGTCTTGAACAGTACATATGTTATTATGACCCTGAAAGAATGTGAATTTTACCAGTGTTGTGAAATTACATTACTCCCCAGTCAAATCAAAGGTACTATGGACTGAGACAGGTGAATGAAAGGAAAGGTCAACAAGCAGAAATTACGTAGCAGAAAGAAAAAGTTGACAGTATTAGTGCAGTATTTAAAAAAATACAAGTTTAGTTCTCCTGACAGGAGCTGACCTCTTTGTTTTTGGTTAGTTTCGAAAGTCTTTGCCTCTAAAATAATCATAATAATTGGTTCATTTCAAACAGAACTACTGAATTTAAAAGCTGTATACATCTGGTCAGGTGTGTAACTTCTGTCTCTTTTAAAAGATGACAATAAATGTGGTAAAAATACATCAAGAAAAAGAGAAAACAAAGTCAGTTAAGACTTCATGTCAGGAATTTGGCTCTCATTGAACCAATCTTTCTACGCTAATCAGCAGCAGACTACAGTCAGTCATACTGGACCATGGGGTGGTCACTCCAGGGAGGCAGGTTGGAGAGTTTCTCCTCAGTGGCGGTCTCAATGGGCCAGCCCCAGGCCTTAAAGAATCCAGCCAGGTTCATCCCCACAGTCTGGGAGAAAGTCTCAACATACAGGTTCATCTTTCCCTTGTTGTCATTGGGAAAGTTGCTCATCTCATGGTAGGTAGCAAACACCTTTTTAAAGGCATCCCACCCGAACTTCTCCTGGAGCTACAGGGAAGAGGACAGAGGACATTTTCATCCAGTATTTTTGTGGTCTGGTGTGTAATGAGCAATAAAGCCTTATTCCAGTTGACCCAAGATTTGTTTGTCTACAGGGTTTAATATAGAGCAATTCTCTCTTACCTGCATATATGTATCCAGGGCCACCCACACTTTCCAGTCGCTGAGATTCCTACCTGCCTTAACATAATCCGCTGTTCTTTGGTTTCGTTTTTCAAGAGGCATAGCTCCATGAGCCTGCAGTGAACAAGATGAATGTGAACAAGATGTAGACATCTATTGATATAATATACCTTAAGACTTTTCTAGCCACTGGTCTCAAAAACAAAAATGATATACTCCACCTTCTCCCTGTTGATCCCCAGCACCTCTTCATGCACATACACTGACCACAAGTTGCATGTGGCCTCTGTGGTGTGTGGCGGGAACTCCCAGTAGCGTTTCTGCTGGTTGTGTCCGAGCTCATGGATGGGGCCCCACAGACCTTTAGTCCTAGCATGCTCAATGCTGACTAGCAGATCTGCTGCCTTCTCGTTCGCCATGATGGGGTAACCTGCATGCATCCAACCTGAGCAGAGGGAAAATCAGAGAAACAAACAGTCTTTATTGACTGTGGGTGAATGGTTGGTCTGGCTGTAAGCTCTATGATAGACTGGTGATGTGTCCATGCTGAACCCAGCAGGATAAGCAAATAAAAAACTTGCATTTACACATTTATAGCGCCAAAGCCAAACACACTTACCGTGGGAAATCTGCACATCTGCTACAAAGCGTTCTTTGCGAGGAAATTTGTGTGGTATCACCGCCAGGTCAGCAATGCCCCTCATGATGTTATCCCAGAGTGCCGCCACCTCATCAGGGCGCTCCAGGTCTCGGATGACTTCTGAAGGTACAGTCAGGATGAGGTTTTCAAACTCCAACTCTGCCCAGGGTGAGGGAGCAGTGCGCAGCAAGGACCAATCAGCTAGTGTTGTCACGCCTGGAAAGAAAAAAGGGATGAGTGTTTTCAAAGCTGAGCACTGAATTATTCCAATAATTAGAAACACAGAAGCCAGGGTGCAAACAGGTCCACAAAAAATTATGTACAAGTTATAAATTCACTCATAGGCTGAGTGTATGAGCATCCATTAAGAGCCACTCAGTGACAAGCAAAAACAGCCTATTTGTAGCTGAAGTCGACCCAAGGTTAGGTCCATGTCCCCTGTGAGAGTAGCACAAAGCAGGGTACAAACTGCTGCTATGGTTACAGATTGTCTAACAAACCTTGTGCATTGATTTTATCAGAATAGTTAACCTCCAACAGCAACATTAGGTAACAATGTTACCTTAAAATAACATCTCCAGAATCATTTTGATGGTTCACTAACTTGTTTTTCTGTTCTTGCTTTGTGTAACTTTGGTGAGCAGGTTCGATCCACTGCTTACTGAGTGGTAGTCAGCGGTTTAAACTGCTGGAATCAGGCCCAGCAAGTTCAAGAGTAATGCTGAACTGTAGATCAGTTAAAAAGACTTAGAGGTCATCAAAAACCAGCATTCATGTCTGATATCCAGCAAGAAAACTGACAGAAATATCAAGAATTCTTAATGGAGTTACTTCCTGTTCCAGAAGCTGGGGATCATGGGTAATATATACCATTTGGCTGTGCTTCATTTCAGAGAGTCGGACTATGCAGAGGGCGCTGCAGTCAAGAGATTGACAGGCTTTGTTTTCTGTAAACCACATAACTGCTCAGACTAAACTATCACTCATGGCTGCAGAGGGCGCTGTTGTCCTCTAAATGGACACCTGCTAAACTGAGCCTATTGCATTTGAATTGTCCCAGCACAACTGATGTTCGATGAGAACACATCAGCAAATACACCCACCACACACTTACCAGATTTATAATATGGTGCAGGTACAGCCATCTGCACTATGACCTCCAACCCCTCCACTTTGGTTTTGGGTGGGGCCACCAGGTAGATGAGTCCCCCCCAGAGGTTCGACACCTGCATCATCTCTGAGGTTATGGGAAATCGTTCATGAACACATGGTGCTCTCCTCAACTCTTCAGCTTTCAGTCTGTCAGTTTGACAGCCTACCTGGACCTGAAGAAGACAATGACAATGTGTTACTGCTTTGAAGACCTGGACCATGGAGTAGAGAGCAGCTTTTTGGTGGACTGTACCTTCCAGTCCTTGTTGACGATCTCTGCTGGTATGGCCATGTAGGTCTTCATACCAGGAGCGAGGAAGAGACCTGTACTGATCCACTCCTCCCATTCTGATGCACAAGCACAGCAGCAAAGATTACACTCTGTGAGTTATATGTACAAAATATATTTCACATTACCTAATATGTACAAATGTGAACATATTCATAACAAGTGACTGACCTGGTCTGTCAACATTAATGCGGATCCTGTGGTTGTAGACAACTGGCATCAACGGGTTATCCTTGATGAGGTAGGGCAAGAGGGCATCAGGATCTGGGCAAACCTTGTATACCTCTGCCCCCAAACTAAGGAGTAGATGGTCTTTGGGACTCTTCACAGGGCAGCTGTCACACACCTTGAAAGAAAATTAGTGAAGGATGCTATAAAAGATGTTGTTGTAGCACAAATGACTGATTGAATTTTTGAATTTTTTTTGCTCAGTATCATGAAAAACACATCAGACAAACTTGTTGTATGCCTTTGCCACCCAGTCCAGTTTCAGTTGAGTAGCATGTGAATTCTTGAGTTATGACACACAGTGACCTTTGACCACAAGTGCCAAATTTAAAGAAATTCCCTCAAGGCGTTGCTGAAATACTGCGTTCACAAGGTCACATGAATCTTCATCTTTTACCTTTGACCACCAAATTCTAATTAGCTCATCCTTGAGTCCAAGTGAACATCTGTGCCAAATTTAAAGGGATTAATTCAAAGTGTTACTGAGATATTGTGTTCACGAGAATGGTGACATTTGGATGGACACTCGTACGGGAGGGGGGACATGTGGGTGGACAGACGGATGTATGACCCAAGAACATAATACCTCCAGGTGCAGCATAAAAACCTTTGTGATGCTCTACTGGAATATTTCATAGAGTTAGTTTTATTTTTTCCACTCACCTGTGGCATGCCCGTCTTCTTAAGGATGTTGGTGAGTGTGGCCACAACCTGCATGTAGGAGGAGCAGCTGTGAGCCTTCATGTTCAAGTAGGCACAGCAGTCACTTCCCAGCTTTTTAAGACATTCCTCCTCGCGCTTCGTAAGCTTCTCGCCCTTGGTCACGTGGCTGGCAAAGCGGTGCAGGAGGTGGCGGAAGTGGTAGGTGTCTTTGATGGCCTGGCTGGGAACAGGGGCCTTGTATAACCCTCCTCCGATTGTTGCTCCCAGAAGGCTCAGGCCCATTTTGTTCAAGATCTTGTTTCCTGGAAGACAATGAAGAAAACCTGATTTGATCTGCTGTGTTTTATGGTTGAAACTGTTGTGGTTAAGGTTGGACTGTTATGGACAGGGAATGGTTTGAAAACATTCACCACTTATGCCTCTGGATATTTTCTTTTGAGTATTTGCAAGACTTGTAATTCCCCCTTTTCCCACAAGATGTCCTCAGTGACTTGCTCACCAGCTGTAAATGTAGCTGTTTACATTGGTTTCTTTGCTGCTGCTGTGGCTCCTGGATTGTCATTTTCAAGGGTTCATGCAAACATGAAACCCCTGAACAAAAGTAATTTGGACCAGGACCACCCAGCTCCCCAAGCTCTTCAGATGCCCTATGTACTCCTGCAGTTCAGCACTCTGCCTTCTTCTCTGCTTCCATTCAGGTTGGACTGTTTTTGTTTTTGTTTTAGTTACATTTTTTGATAAGTTACCACACACGTTAATGTTTGGCTTCTTCTGCAGCCACTGAACCACCACCTCAGCTGGATGACACTGATATACTCCTTCAGAACTCCTTGTTGGATTGTTGAATACCTTTAGATACACTTCCATCGTCACATTAAGGGGAGCTATGTCTGACTATTTCTTTAAATTTCCAACCTATCTGTATTTTAACCCTACCTCCATCAATGTGATTCATCACCTCATACATTATCACACCATTTAAAGTTCATTTAACAGTATCTGGAAGGTACATTAACATACCTGGGAATTCTGTTAATGGGTTTTGGTCACGGTGTGTCTGAGCCCAGTGCCAGGCGTGCCCTCCAATCAGCAGGCCTCCTCCCTCTGCCACAAATTCTTGGATTTCCTCCACATGATCATTGCCATATGCTGTACGCACAAACACACTCAGGTCTTTCTTGAAGTTTGTCTTTTCGCACTTTAACCCTAACGTGCTGAAAAGTTTGCGGGCATGATCCGGCACAACACCAATGACCCCCTGTCGGCCTTCATCCAACCAGTGGAGAGCATTCTTCCAAAATGGAGCCAGTGACTGTAATGAAATGAGTTGGCAGATCATCACACTTATTTACTAAAGTTCTCCTTATGCGCTAAATTTGACATGACCAATCATTAGTGTAGATTCTACCTCTCGTCCAAGAAATCCTTCATGTGACATCACAATGACCCGTCCCTGCCCGTAGTAGGCTCCTGCCAGGAATGCCCGTCCATCCTCTGTGGTTCCGATTGGGAAGGCTAGAGGGCCATGGATCAGAATCTCGGAAGAAATCAATCCACCCTGGAGGTCAAACTCTGAAACCCCATTGAGTAGGAACAACAAGTCGTCCTCAAAATCCTTACCGAGCCTGTGTTTGAAGAGGAGAGGGGAGGAGAGATGCTAAGAATTATTCATAATCAGAAGTTCTAAAGGTTTCTAAATCAATAATGAAGAAGTATAGCAAACACTCACACTACGGCCATCCAAGAGGACGGGATCTGAGGATAGACTGGCAGGCATTCTACCTTCCCCTGATGCTCAGAGAAGTAGATCCCTGTCACACCAGACACCTTGTTCCCTGGAAACTGATGCAGTGTGTTCTCCTTAGGGTGTGTTGAAGCCCAGTGCCATGCCTGCCCTGCTATCAGCACTCCTCCTCCAGCTTTCATAAAGGCTACCAGATCCTTCGGGTCTTCACCCACACTGTAGGCATCTGTTACATACACTCCAACCTCTGGGTTGTCACTAAAGGCCTCCACAACATTGGCTTGGAAGCTGGATTTGCTGAGGTTATCAGCGACTGCCTTGACCTTGTTGTGGACCCCGACGGACCGGTTTTCGGATCCATCTCCTCTCAGCCAGGCGAGAGCGTTCTCTACCAGAGTGGGGAAGGCCTTCAGATAGCCTTCGTGACCCAGGACCACAATCCTTCCACAGCCGTACAGAGAGGCAGCCATCAGGGACTGGCCTCGGCTGTTCATTACCAAAGGAAAGGCATGGTCTCCAGTCAGAACCAGGTCACAGGGAACACAGGGGCCACAGAGATCCATCTCTTTCAGGCCTCTCATCAGTGACATGTAGGCAGCTTCATGGTTGTTTTGGGTGTGCTGGGTGGCCATGGTGAGAATGGCTGATGCTCTAAAGATTGATTAAGAGGAAGGTGGAGGACAGGAAGCCAGAAGAAGGTGCTGACTCAGACGTAAGTTGTCTTGGTTAATTTAGATGTAGGTCATGTCAGTCTGGCTGCCCTGTGAGAGTAGAAATAGAAAAGTATTATTGAAGGCTTACGGATTACACTTCAACAACCAAGTCAAAACAACAAAATGTCAATCTACAACTCGTTCAGAGACAGAAAGAATTATTAGCTCCACCTGGTTTCACCAAGCCCCAAAGAAAACACCTAAAAGCACAGAGTGATTTTTTCATGTTTACCCGAAAGTGGAGTTGTCTCTCTGCTTGTATTATTAAACTGTAGCAGTTTTCCAGACAGGTAATCCACCGAGATCACTATCTGACAGGAGAGATGAGGGAGTGCAAATGAGAGCAAGAACTGGATTGAGTATTAAGGGTGGTAAAGAGGAGGGACCTCAGTGCATATAACTCAGTGGCTGGCTATTAATACCAGCCAAGATCATGAACATTAGAGCATAGTTTGAACACCACCGCCTGTCTGTCAACATTCTCAGTGTGAGAATATTTTGTTACCTAAACACACGAGCTACACCCTGACAGAAAGTGTGTAAGAAACCTGCTTTTCCTGTAGGTGTAGGTCAATATGTAGCTGCTGACACAACATTTTAGTCATGATACAAATTCATCAGTACATCTGTGTTTTTGTTTCTTCACAGCATGTACTCTCACTGAGTTACTAATTAGTTAAGTTAAAATGACTCTAATCAACCATATAGTTAAGTCATATTCTATTGCTGTAAACACCTACAGCCTTTCTTGAAGTGCCAGTGCCTGTGTTGTGCAGGTCTACCTTCATTTTTTTAGGCATTTAACTTATTTAAAAAGTGAATAAAAAGTTATAAAACAATGTGAACATAACATTTAGATTATGTTCTACTGGAATATGTGTAAACATCTGCTATGATGCCTTCATAAACAAACTAAAGTACACATCTAAAAACAACAACTAAAATGACAAACAGGTTTTTCTTCCTGATTAAGATTAATACAGAGAAGTATTTAGCTCAAACCAGGTGAGTAAACAGCTGTATAACTTATAATTTTGTACCATTTAGTGTCTTGCTCCTACTTTTCCTTTTCATCTGTCAGCCAGACTGGGTGGAGAAGCACTTAGGTGTGTCCTCCACTTACTGTTCCGCGCAACGTTTAAAACTTCTTCAAAAAAGTAACTTTTTCTTATCAAAAACTAAACTAATATAAAACAATAAGTTCGCCAAGCGGACTCCTGTTTAATTCGACGAATCGAGAAATGAGGGGATTTATGACTATGCGGTACGGAATCCCGGAAAACCGAGAGCGGAATCTTCGACCGGAAAAGATTTCTTAACGAGCGTATTTTTGGAACGGACCGCGGGTGCGCTGCAAAAATAAGCCAGTGCGGTTTGTATCAGTGTTCTTCAACTATAAACTTAGAAGAATAAGTTGTTGTAGCCTAAAGTAGTAACACTGCATATTTATAACAATGTTTGTTTAGCTTCGTGTGTCTCATTAAAACGAGTCGTGCAGAAACACACCGTTTAGCCTGAGAGTAGAGGGGCTTTTGTTGTGGTCAGATGTCGTGCACGCTGGTCGGCGGCTCTGGGACTCGAGTCTCTCTGGAGGATGGACGAGCTGTGATTCTGGGCCGGGGTCCGGACACCGGGGTCACCGACAAGAAGTGCTCCAGGCACCAGGGTGAGGGAGGTGTTCGGTTAACACGTTAGCCGTTAGCTTAGTTTGTAAAAACCGGCGTCAGTTCATGGGTTACTTAATTTTGTGAATTCATTTTGCAGGATTTTGTGTTCTTAGAATGACACAAGACATAATCTAATTACGAGTAATAAACATTAAGCAAACAAACCCCACCCACACCAGATGTGACTGCAATAGAAAACAGTCATCCCTAAGGTATTACCTCCAGTCCTCCACACAGGTAATACCTTACGTATCAGCCCCCAAATATAGTTTTTGTGTTATACAGTCCTGGGTAGCAGCATCCAAAGTCCAGTATGTCCTGTAAGTTCTACAACGTTCTAGAATGTTTTCAAAAATTTTGTCAGTTCTACAGCATTCTAGAGTGTTGTAGAATTCTCAACAACATTCTAGAATGTTTTCGAAAATACTTGTACGTTCCAGAAAATTCTCTATCAGCTACACAGCACTAAATCTATCTACTAAATAACACATTCTGCCCAGGAACAAGAAAAAGTAACAATTTTGTTACACAGTGATAATCAGTTCAGGTCATATTGAAATGTGTGTGTGTATGAGAATATTGTGTTTACGATGGCTCTAATCTTTGTGTTTCCTCCCAGTGAAGGTGGTGGCTTGCTATGCAGACCAGGATGTGGTTGTCACTCAGGTATACCAAGAACAAACAGTCAAACCCAACCCATTGTCAGAGCTTACAATCCCATTAAGATCCATGTAAACTCTGAAAAACGCCAGAGTTAATATTTAGCAGCACACATGATCAGAATATCAGTTACGTAATCGTGTTTATGTGTGAACCTTTTCTCTTTACTGCCTACACACACCAATGAGCCAAGTGTATTACAGCCACAGTACAGTGATCATAGTGTCCCGTTTTCCCTCCACAGCTGGGTCCCAATCCCAGTTACCTGGATGGCGAGAAGCTGGGCCGGGGCCAGTCCGGTAAACTCACCCACGGGGGCACCCTGTACCTGGTCGACCAGAGGCATCCGTTTAAACTGTGCTACTCCCAGAGCTCCAACAGTACAGCCTCCGGCACTGCACAGAAAGCAACAGATAAAGCAAAAGGAAGGAAAGACCAGGAGGCGCAGTCAAGTCCGACACCTAAACGCAGCATTAAGGATTTCTTCCCTACCTCACCCACGAAGGTAACACATGTGGTGCCGTTTGGTTTTTCTGAGGTTAAATTTATTTCCCGTGTCATTTTCTGCATCTCATTCTTATGTTTCTACTTCCTGTTTAGTCATCTAAAAGACGACGGAGCCCGGAGAGGGGGCACCCTGAGGTGAAGCGCCAGAGGAGAGAGCTAGAGGAGGAAGAGGAGGCCTCTGGTGGATGGGTGAAGGAAGAAGAGGAGGATGAGGAGGAGAGGCTGGCAGAGGAGAAGCTGAGGCAGCTGCAGGAGCTGGCTGAGAGGAGCAACAGCACCCAGCCTTCATCTTCATCTTCACCATCATCTTCACCATCAAAGGCCTGTGTAAAGAGCAGCTGGCAGCAGATAGGCAACCTGTTGCTCTACACTGCTGCTGGAGTCAGAGGGAGTGACAAGGTGGGAAAGGAGATCTTTATCGGTGTACTCATTTTTAACTTCATAGCTTTGTGAAAATAAATAAATAGAAATAAATAAAACTGCAAATGTCAGAAAAACAATCACCCAAACCCCAGAGTGACTGATTTCAGCTTTTTAATAATGATAATTTGCTGCTTTTCTCTGTTTTACATGAGTGTAAATTGAACATATTTGGGTTTTAAGCTGAAAAACATGAGCTCTGTGACATTTAAAAAAATATTTCCTGATATTTTAAAGATGAATCAATAAATTCATTATTCAAGAAAACAATGAGCAGACATGTTTGTTGCTGCTATTATTTTATTATTTTATTTTTTGCAAGAAACCACCATTGACATGGTTCTGCTCCAAGCCAACAGACTCCATTGACAAAAACAGTAATTTTAGCAAGCAGAACACAGGAGCTGCTAATCTACCACTGCCATGATCTGTTAGTTTGCTTGTGTTACTTTTACTCTTTGTTAAAGATCTGAATACTTCTTACACTGCTGAAAGTCACACAACAACACAAACAAACTAACAGATGGAGGCAGTGGTATTCCAGCAGCTCCTGTTTTTCTGCTCGGTAAAATTACTGCTTTTGTCAATGGAGTCTGGTAGAGATAAAACGGCTGTTTCTGGTTAAACAAAATAGATTTTACTCTTTAATAAAAAGCTCTATCTCTGTAGGAATCCTGTCCATGATGTTGACACTTCCTGTCAATAATTTATGCCCCAAAACAATGGTAAATAAAGGTCAGGTTCAAACATACTGGCATTAACCTTTAAACTGGGAAAATGTCTGAATATTTCTTCTACTTTTTTCCACCTCCAGGTTGCTGGGTTTGACATAGACGGCTGTATCATCACCACCAAGTCTGGGAAGGTCTTTCCCACTGCGCCAGATGACTGGAGGTATGTCTACACTTCTGAACGCCCTCTTTAAAAGTGTTCACTGTAGCTAAAACATGTGATAAATGACTGTCGTCCTTGTGTTTAATTCCCAGGATTCTGTACCCAGAGATTCAGCCCAGGTTGGCCACTTTGCTCAAGAAAGGATACAAGGTGAGAGCGACTAAAGCCAGTGAAGTGTGACTGAATTTTACATGCCTGTTGCCACTGGATTTCCTAATCTCTCTCTCTGTGTAGGTGGTGTTCTTTACCAACCAGATGGGGATCGCTAAAGGCAAACTGAGACCAGAAGTGTTCAAGTCTAAAGTGGAGGACATCCTCGCCACACTGCAGCTGCCTGTGCAGGTTTGATTTAGTCCTCTTACTTCAGTGGATGTTCCACTGTAAGCAGATAATTTGTACCCGCTCTGTGTCTGTGTTTCAGGTGTTTGTGGCGACCGGTCCTGGTATCTACTAGGAAACCAGTTATGGGAATGTGGAATCACTTGTGTGAGAAGGCAAGTGAGATGCAGAGGACACACACCTGTGTTATTATTTAAGAACCACACCTCATGTGCAGACATAAGTATTAATAGCACCAATTAGAGTCATAGAAACCGCCCTTTTATTATTACTGTTGTTTCTGCGTGTTTGACTATAAGACATCTGTTTGTTGTTGTAACGGACTCTTCCTCTGCTGGTGTGTTTTCCTGCTCAGGCGAACTGATGGTGTCGCTGTGAATAAGACAAGAAGTTTTTTCGTGGGAGGTGAGCGATGCTAAACCGAAAAAATGAACCCAGATCTTAAAGCAACAGAATGTAACTTTTGCTGAGCAACAGTGCCCTCTGCAGCCACGAGCGGGAACTAATTTTATTGGGCTCTGAACTGAAACTATCTACGGTGTATTTTACCCATGATCCCTGGCTTCTGTAGCAGGAAGTGCTGTCGCTGTAACAAACGCACCAAACTCCATTAACAAAACTTGATATTTTAAAGTGGAACTTGCTGGGTCTGTTTCTAGCTGTTTAAGCTGCTGACTCTCACTCAGATAGCAAACCTTGCTACCTGCTAAGTCCAGATATGATGTGCACAGATGCTGCAGGTCGACCAGAGAACTGGGCTCCAGGGAAGAAGAAGAAGGATTTCTCCTGCAGTGACCGACTGGTACGATTCTTACTCTGGCCACTCCTTTAAATCTCTTGTCTTGACTTGTTAACTATGAGTTGATGTTTCTTAATGAATCTTCCTTCTTGTTTTTGTAGTTTGCTCTGAACATCGGGTTGCAGTTCCACACCCCTGAGGAGTATTTTTTAGGCTGGAAGAGCGCCCCCTACCGCCTGCCTGAGTTTGACCCTGTAAGCACAACATCCCAGTGGCTGTGTACTGTGGGTTTTCTGTGTCTGTATTTCTGTAAATGTTTTCCTTCGTTTCCAATCGCTAGAGGAAGCTTGATTCCACTGCCAGGCTGTACAACCCACCCTCCGCCTCCCTCACGTCCAACAAGACAGAAGTGATTGTCGCCGTGGGTTTCCCTGCATGTGAGTCAAATTAGACGGTGCATCATCTTTTTGTTTGTGCTGTCTTGTCAACACCGTTCTGATCTTGTTCACTCCTCCTTCACTCTGCAGCGGGTAAATCCACTTTCTTCCACACCCATGTCATTCCCAAAGGCTACACCTACGTCAACAGGGTGAGTGGATCTTGTTTGAACAGGACTCCAGCTCTAGTTCTGAAGCTGGGCCTTAGTTTCCCATGTTTTTTGGGTCTGACAGCATTAAAGGATAGGATTCCTACAGTTATAAATCTTTTTTATTTAGAGTAAGATCCTTTTTGTTTAACCAGAAACAGATGTTTTATCACTACCAGACTCCATTGACAAAAACAGTAATTTTACCAAGCAGAAAAACAGGAGGTTTGGAAGTTTGTTTGTGTTTTTTTGTGGTGCTTTTACTTATTCGAAGGTTCTGATTACTTCTTCCACCACTGAAAGTCACACAATAACAAAAACACACTAACAGATGGAGGCAGTGGTATTCCAGCAGCTCCTGTGTTCTGCTCGGTAAAATTCCTGTTTCTGTCAATGGAGTCTGGTGGATTGGAGCAGATATGTCGCTGGTGTTTAGCAGCAGAAAACATGGCTGCTGACTATTTTATAATAGATAATTCATTGTTTTATTTCTGTATTATTTCAGGACACGCTCGGTTCATGGCAGAGCTGCGTGTCGGCATGCGAGCGCGCTCTGAAGGAGGGCCGCAGCGTCGCCGTCGACAACACCAACCCAGACCCCGAGTCTCGCAAACGGTAAGGACGGGATATCATCCCCCTCAAATCCCCTACTGGGTACAAGGTACAAACTCCAACACAGTGAAGAAAAAATTGATGTTAGCGTTACAAAAAATCAGTTCAGGAAACAGTTAGCAACTTAAACATAGCACGTTAGATTTACCTTTAACAAAGTGGTTACTGAACACACAAGCAGCATCCAACTCAACAACTTCTTGTACTTGATTAAAACTTCTCACAATTTCTCGGTTTTATCGATTTGAACAACTGTTAACGATGCAGACTGAGAGCCTGTGATAGTGTTTCCCATGGAGAGAGTCACTTCTAGCCATACAGCTGCATTTAATTTTGCTAATTTCATACACAAACAAACTACTGTCTTGTGTTCTGCCCAATCAAAAACAAGACATGTTGTCCTGCCCTGGCTACTTCACTGCCTATGTTCTACACCTGTTTTTTTCTCTGCATGCTTCAGATACGTGGATGTGGCCAAAGCAGCCGGAGTTCCCTGTCGCTGCTTCCACTTCTCTGCCTCTCTGGAACAGGCCAAACACAACAACAGAGTACGACTCGTTTCTCTTCTCTTTCTCGTTTTATCTCAGCTGGTGATGAGTGTTTTTGGTTTCTTTTAATGCGTTACGGTTTGTTTCCAGTTTCGTGAAATGGTTCCATCAGACAGCAAACACGCCAAGGTCAATGACATGGTTTTCCACAGCTACAAGTAAGTTTGTTATTGACTCAGCTGGCTTTTGGATAACTAAACATTTTTATAGCGTTAGAGGGAGTTTCTGACTCTCTCTCTCTCTGTACAGGAAACACTTTGTGGCTCCTGCTCTCTCCGAGGGATTCACCGAGATCCTCCAGATCCACTTCGTCCCGAACTTCAAAGACAGCGAATCAGAAACCTTGTTCAGACAGTTTTCTGAAGGCTGATTGGACCGCTGCTTTTCTCACCACTGATATCCAGTTAATACTTCTGCTCTGAATGGCCGTCATAGCCACGTTCCCTTCACAATAAAACTAACATATATTACCTCCAACTCTGGCATGAAGAATAAACTCAACACGGTGGCACAGAAACTCCACCGCCACCTAGTGTTTGGAGGTGTAATTACAGCGCCACACTGAAGTGTAAAGTTAACCAAACTCGCAGCAGAATCAGGTCTTTTTTAGTTTTATAAGAAACAAGTAAATGTACAAATGTTTCTGTGCCTCAAAGTTTGTTTATGCATCGTTTTACATGTTGGATTAAAAAGAATAAAGTGGAAAAACAAGCAGAATTACCTTTGAATGTTATGTATGAAGACTGCACCACAGCAGTAAAATCATTCACAATAAATCCTTGATATTACAATCTATAATTGGTTGTGATTATTCCTTTATGTGGTGTAAAAAGAGGTCACCGGTCAGTAGATCCCATCTCTGCAGACTGATACTGGATCCTCTCAGTTGATCTCAGGCAGGAACTGGATCTGCTCACCCAGGTGCTGCTTCAGCCACGGCAGGATCTTGAAGACATCGATGTGGAAATCCCGGGCGTTGGGAGGCGGGCTGTCACTGCTGTGGCGTCTCATGGCGGAGTTGAGCGGGTCGCACACGTCTGTGGTGCCCCAGCTCACTACTGCCACCTGGTGGAGGAGGATGAGACTGATGAAACCAGTTTCTGATCCCTCCAGGTTTAGTTAATCAGATAATCTTCACAGATGAACACCACTGTTCTGATGTTTCAAGCCTAAAGCCAATCTCCAGAAGTAAAAAGCTAATGTTAGGCTATAAACCAACGACACCACTAAGCTTCCAACCTGGTCATTTCATTTAGCTCTGAGCTCTTCTACAAAAGCCTTTCTTCTTAGAAAGTTAGTGAGAGTTTGAAAGAGTGTGAGTAGAAACACAACGAGGCTGTAAAGGTGGACTGGTGAGTAGATGGGTTTTCATGTTAACGTCCCTGACAACCTCTGTAGTCTCATTTAGACACTCGTTAGCAACCGCCTTCATTCATTTTATTACTAATATTGTAATTTTAGGCTCCTTTAGGAGAAGAAAAACTAACCTGGAAGTAGCGCTTTCTTTTTTCTAGGAACAGCGATCCTCCAGAGTCACCTGTCCAAAAATAAGACAGACAACATGTAACTGTGATAATTCCTGCGTTGGTCGAACCATGGTGGCGATCTGACAGAGGGTGCAGACCTTTGCAGGTGATAGCGTCCTGGTATCCGGAGCTGCCTCCAGAACAGAGGAATCTGTCGGGGATGTACTCATCCAGAGTCACGTCGTTGGGCTCTGTTAGTGTTTGCATGCCTTTTCCACACAGCCAGACCTCTGCAAACAACCAAACAATACACTGTTTACATCTAAACTGACCTAACTCCAACAGTTTGAGTTGGAAGTCATGGCTCTCACCTGTTTGTTTGTGTGGATGTGCGTTTGTTTGCGTGTTTGTTTGCTTTCCGAGGTTTTGTGGATAAAAAGGCAGCAGTTTCCTCGAGTGGTAGCAGCTCCTTCCCTGTGTAAACACATAAAATTTACTGAGAATACATGAGGATTTATTTGGGGTTTTCAGTCCAGATTAGTACTGGAAAAATACACAGATCGGCCACAACATTAAAACCACAAAACTCTGCCGCCCTAACAGCCCTGACCCGTCAAGACGTGGACTCTACAAGACATTAGAAGGTGCCCAAGACGTTAGCATCAGATCCTTCAGACTTGTTTTTCCAGAACATCCCACAGATGCTCGATCGGATTGAAATCAGATCAGGGGAGTTTGGAGGCTGAGTCAACTCTTTGTCTTTACCTCAAACCTCAGCCATCACAGAGTTTCGTGGACTGCAGCATTACACGTGGCATTACGATGTTTATAATGAGCTTCATTATTTCTTAGCTATACTCCGCTTAGCTTCAAGACAACACAGTTTTCTGTATTAAATGTTAATAGCGCCCCCTGCTGTTCACTGCCTCGTAGTAACAATC
The DNA here is from genome assembly GCF_001640805.2 of Lates calcarifer. Classification (NCBI taxonomy): domain Eukaryota; kingdom Metazoa; phylum Chordata; class Actinopteri; family Centropomidae; genus Lates; species Lates calcarifer. The sequence goes on from NC_066853.1 coordinate 2,719,895, forward strand.
ATTATGTTGCTTCAACACACACAGCACAACCTTGCTGACATGAATGTCTTGATTAAATTGTCATGATCAACAAAATTCTTAGTGATCAATAATCAATCATTGCTTAAGTACGCCCATCCTTAACCAGGATCCAACCGACCATCCACCTGCCGCCTGATAAACAACAATCACTTCACCTGTCAGTGGTTTTAATGTCGTGTTTGTCTCTTTTATTCGAGTGTAAAGGTCAAAAGGTCACATACTGTGCTGCTCGCAGGTAGAGTTGATTTTCTTCATGGCTCGACTGGCCGGTACGGTACATGGCAAACAGATGGGTCTGTTGTACGACAAACGGTTAACACGCACTCAACAAAGACACTCAAGAATGGAGTTACAAGGACGCACCCCCCCCCCCACACACACACACACACTGTCTTACCTGGCCTTCCAGGAGAGCGGGATGCTCTTGTTCACCTGTATCAGAGCGACGTCGTAGTCGTAGAACTCAGATACATTCCTGTGTTTAAGGGTGTTGGTGTTATAGTTGGGGTGCATGAACACAGCGCTGGACTTCACCGTGCCGTCACCTGGAAACCAAAGAAGCATTCTCTTTATTTTTCTTTCACTTGAATCTTAATCTCCAGAGAAATATTTCCCTGTACGGACTCTGACCGTGTTCTATGTCGACTTGGTAAGAGATTCTCTCTGTGCTCGATCTGGCGAAGCAGTGAGCGGCCGTCAGCACCCAGTTCTGGCTCACGATGGATCCGAAACACGACTTTGACTTCCCCCATGTGGACTATAAAAGGAGAAAGGTGTTAAATGTCAGAGAGGTAAAACAAAATCTTCATTATAGTTTTAGTGATTGAAAGCACAAGGGTCTTACTGATTTCAGAGTGACGTGCCAGGGCCTGGAGTACACTGACGTCTGACCTTTCACCTGCTCCTCGTCCCTGGAGACGTCCTCCCGAGCAACGCCGCACATTGTCACGCTCTTGTCGCCTGCATCACAACATATGAGGAGGCTACGATCAGACAAACTGCCTTGGGAGGCTGACAAAGATTTTTTTTGATCTCTCACTTACTGATGATGCTGTTGAACACCTCCCCCAGCATTTGGAAGTTTTCCAGAACGAAGACGTGCTGCTCGCCACGTTTGTGCGATGCCAAGGAGTTCAACTCATCTTTGTTCACTTTGCCCCCAACACCAAAGACATACACATCTGAAAACACAAGAGCAACCAATAATTTGGAGCTGTAGCTTGAATTTCAACATATATACATATATATATATTCAAATATATAGTCTTTTCTAATCAAGATACCAAGCATTGTCTCATCGGTGTGATCCTTGGCGGTGGCACTGTAGCCCAGCACTTGACGGATCTGAGCCAGAGCAATCTGAGGCTTATTCCCGGTGTTGGAGTAACCTAAAGACCCCAAAAAATATTAAAAACATTAAAAGAGCTCTAATAGTTTGTTAAAGATTTAAAGGATAACTCTGGTATTTTTAAACCTGGGCCTTATTTTCCCCCATTCTTTTGGGTGTAAATGATTGACACGGACAAGACTGTCCATTTACTGTAAGTGTTTGTTTTTGCCACTGACAGGCTAAGATTGTTATTGTTGATTGTTAGTGTCTGACAACATTATATATAGGATTCCTACTGAGACAGAAACACACCATTTTATTCCTACCAGACTCCACTGACAAAAACAGAAATTTTACCGAGCAGAACACAGGAGCTGCTGGAATACACCTGCCTCCATGTTACTTTGTGTTATTGTGTGGGACTTTAACTTATATAAAGGATCTGGAATACGTCTTTAATGACTCAGAGTCACACAATAACACAAACAAACTAACAGATCAAAGCAGTAGTATTCCAGCAGCTCCTGTTTTCTGCTCAGTAAAATAGCTATTTTTGTCAATGGAGTCTGGTAGTGATAAAACGGCTGTTTCAGGTTAAACAAAAAGGATCTTGCTGTCATTCCCACACCAATTCCAAAGACTTTCACCCCTATCAATCATTTACACCCAGAAACATTAGCATTAGCATAGCTTTAAGAGGACTGAAGAAGATTTTTATGAGTATGCGAAACAGTGTCTAAGTCTTTACCGTCTGTTTCTATGATGATGATGTTCTGAGTCTCATTAAAATGGTTCCTGGCGCTGTTCTGCTTGAAGAAGCTGATCAACTCATTAACACGGTACAGCGCAGAGTAGAGGTTGGTGCCCGTCTTACTCCCGTGGCCTGCACACAAACACATCTTGGCCTTAAACAAATGAAAGCCGTAAACGAACGAAAGAATAACGAGCAAGAGTCCTACTGTGGTAGTTGAAATCCATCAGCCTCCATACGATATCATCAACGCTACTGCTTATATCTATGTCTCTGATGTCGACGATGTCTCTGGCCTCAGTGGCAAACGACAACACGTGGAACTTCAACAGTACCTCGTAGCTGTCCAACTAGAAATACAAGATGGAGACGAGTGAGTGTTCGAGGTAGTTCATGGTTTGTTTTTGCGTCTCAAACCTACAGACAGACCTTTCTGATGAGAGCAATGGTGGCATCCCTGGCTACTTCAAATTCCTCCTTTTTGATGCTTCCTGACGTGTCCAGTAAAATGTACACATTCATGCGACTGCCTTGGTCCACACGGATGGTTCGGCCGAAGGATACCCTCGCAGCTTAGCCACAAAAACAGCAACAAGTTTATGCACATGGACTTAAAATTTCTAGTTGTTTGTGCAGCAAAGACACAGATACAGGTTTTACCCACCTTTCTTTTTGGCGTCCAGTGAGAATACATCCATGACTCCTGCAAGTGACCCCGTCATGGCTTCGGCCACAATGCTGGGGGAATCGAAGGTGTTTGGGCCTGAAGTACAAAGCACAAAGATTGCTGTATGTGAAGAGTAATCAGGGTTTTATCTTTTTTTGGTCTTAAAAAATTAACCACGTTTGGTTTTAAAGCAAGATTATGTAACTATTCTACCTTTAAAATATCAGCCTCTGAATCATTTTGATGGATCACAGAAATGTAACAGGGAAAAAGTGCCTCTGTCAAACACCTGTTGTTGCTCTATGTAACTTTGGTTTTTCAGGTACAATAATCAGCAGCTTAATCTGGTGGAATCAAGTTCCAGAGTAATGCTGAACTGTAGATCAGTTAAAAAGAAGAAGTCATTAAAAACCAGTGTTCATCTTGGATATTCAGCCAGAAAACATTGAAAATATCAAGATTTTTGAATGGAGTTTGGTGCGTTTTTGTTACAGCGACAGCTCTTCCTGCTCCAGAAGCCGGGGATCGTGGGTAATATATACCATTTTGTCACATTCTGCTCAGACTCAGAGCCTGACAGAATTAATTACCACTCCTGGCTGCAGAGGGTGCTGATGCTCAGCAAAGTTACACCTTACCACCTTAAAGCAAAGATGCCAAAATCTAAAAACACCTTGGCATCGAGGCGACGAGCCGCTCCACTCCCTGTTCTCTAGACAAACCCTTTCAGCCGAGCCCAGCAGATCCAGACCAGCCTGACACCTGTAGACCGCCTTCTCCCCCCTGTGAAACCGACCCACTGACCTCTGGGCCCCTGGTGGGATCCCAGGGTCATCACAGTCATCAGCTGCATTTAAAGACAGAAGGGAAACAGGAGATTAATCTATCACACGCTGATGATGATGTGCTAATTTTCATACATTTCCAGAGCAGGAATCTGAATCAAAACTCTTGTTTCATTGTGTTAACGTATTAAAATCAAAAGGTTTTTACAGAGTGGGTCTCTTTTCATGACTCCATACACCAGAAAATACCATCAACAGCCCTAAAAAGCCAACTTTTGCCCTGTTTTTTGGAAGAAAATGTGTATATAAGTCAGCCTATAAATGATACATGGGCAAACCTCTTTGTAAAAACCTTCGGAATATACGCAGGAGTAAAGATGGAAGGTTTGGTGAAAGCAAGTGTCGCTGAAGTGGAGATTTCTGGTTCAAAGTACGAAGGTAAACACTCATTTTGAGAAAACAGCCTTTAAAGATATCTGTAGTAATTAAAACCTAGAGATGTGAATCAACAAAGTGCTGTAAAACCTGGATGTTTTCTTTCCACTAGTCTGAAAGAAGACAGATCATGGAAGCAAAAGTCTCTACATCTCTGTAACCTTCTCCATCCTCACCGTGGTTGTCACAGACAGGGGTGGTTCCTGTCCACTCCCCAGAGGTGGTGCAGTTCCTCTGGGCTGACCCGTACAGGGTGAACCCTTCCAGGCAGGAGAAGCTCTGAGTCTCCCCGATGTGGAACCACTGACTCCTGGGCCAGAAGTCGCCGTGATCCAGCTGGAGCTGAGCCGGACACAACACATCTGACAAAGAGACAACTCAAGATGATGAACTGCAGATTCCTTTTGTGTGCATGAGACACTGAATGCATCATCATCCATAACATTACCTTTGCACGTGGCGTGTGATGTCGGCCTGCCATTGGCTAATCTCATGACAGACCACTCCCCATCAGCGCCGCAGACCCTGTAGCTGACTGGGAAAGGGTACTTACCCAGTCCACAGTGATAGGTCAGCACACTGCCCTCCAGCCCCCCCTGTGGAAGAAACACATGGTCACTTCAGGAGTTAAATTAAGTAACGTGAAGATTTCCAGTAAGAAGATGCTGGATTTGTTTCACTTTCTAGTTCCTTTCTAACATGACAGGAAAAGGACAAGAAAGAACTTCCTTATTCAGCATTGTCTCTTATTTTTATTGGCACGATTCTTACCAGATTTTATTGCCTGTTTCCTGAGTTTTACAGGTCTGTCTTTAGCCATTTAAACTGAAATTGTATTATCATATATAAATGTACCAGACGCACAATCCTAAAAATAATGTACCTAAACTAACTTAAAATAAAACAAATTACTGTTCTTCAACCCTTTGATTGCAGTCATAAGCTTATTCTCCTTTCAAAGGCAACAAAGGCAAAATTTACAATCAAGAAGCAAGAATGAATAGAAACGGTACAGATGCTCAAACATGGTTTCAATTTTTAGCAGAAGTTTGTTGCCTCAGCTGTTTTTTGATTAAAAAAGGAAATATAAATCCTATTGTAATATAAATCTTTGCCAATCAACTAATAATAAATAATTTCAGCTCCAATGTACGGTGTATTATTTTTACCTGTGAGTAGGTGACATGTCCACCTTTGATGCTCTCTGCAGTCGAACAGTTCAGAGGCTGCGACTCCTCATACGTCTCATAGTCACTATAATCATACTCATCCTCCTGCAGGGACACTGGAGCACAAACAGTAAACATTCACCTCTGCACACACAGACATATGGCACATATCCATATAAATTTGATGTAATCTCATTAAAAAAAATACACATTAAGTTGAAAAGCTCACCCTCCAGGACAGAGATGAAGAGCAGGACCCACAGTATAAATCTGACATACATGACCAGACTCTGCGTCAGCTGGATTTTGTGACACTGAGCGACAGAAACCACAGCGAGAGTGTTTGTATCGACCTGCAGTACGCTGCTTTATTTGATGACTGATTACCGATTAACACAGCAGAAGCAGGGATTGAGCAATTCTTTAGGACGGACCACAGATTTGAGACGTTACTTTCATTTCTGGTTTGCACTAATTTTAGGTTTTGGATTCTCTGCAGTCAGTTTCTGAGGTGACATTTTCACACTGAACAGCCACAATGTTAAAACTGCCAATCATCTTGTTACAATACAATGTTCTGCTGGGAAACCATGCCACCACCTTGGTACATGCACCAAGTAAAAATCTATTAGGATACTCAACTGCAATGTCATCACCCAGCTTTGTCTAACAATTGAAGCAATTTCAAATCTCACAATCTCTTTAAGACTTCTATTACTCAAACCAAACTTCATTCCAGCACTGTTGTTGTTTTGACACCTAATTACCCAGAATTATTACTACACCACTCAAACTGTGTCGTAGTGCTCACATCATGTGGATTTGCATTTTGTGTTTGTGTTCTTGTTTGCTCACACACACGCTGAATTAAACATTTTAAGAGCTTAAAAGATCATTAGCGGGGATTATAGAGGTTTAACAGGGAACCCCACCAGCACCACACCTCCACCCTCAGCCTTTCTCCCCCTTCCCTGTCACCTCCTTCCTCCTCCTCCTCCTCCTCGGCGCTGAGTCGTCTCAGCTGACTCGGCTTTGTTCAGCACTGTGAAGGAGTTTCTAAAAACTCTTTTGTAACCATAAGAATTCAACAGAAATATAGGTTGACGCTGCTCGAAATAGGACAAAGAATAGCAGCAAATGTGGATATTTTGATATCTGGAGTCAAAAAATTCATTTACGCGTTTTTGTTTTTCATTTTTATCTGGATTATGCTGATAGATGTTCAACAAAGGACTCTGCTGTGCTGGAGGATCGGAGGTTGTAAGCTTTCTACACCACAGTGGAAACTTACAGTCAGAGCAGAAAGTGAATGATGTTAAGAAAATCCAGGAAAACATCTTTAACACTGCCTCGTAGAGAAATGGCTGCCTCACAGCATCATCCTGGATGTATTTGTCATAACATCAGACTCTTTGAGAAGAGAAGGACTGCCTAGATTTCCTCCTGTTAGAGGGAACAACAGATAAAAGATGTCTGACCTCAGCCAAGTCGCTGTATACTCAGACTCCTCAGATATTTATAAGGTGAGCACTGGGAACAAATAATTGGATGTTTTGAATGAATAGCTGGATTTAACCACAGTTTGACATGAAGTTGAAGGTTCCTTCTCTTTACTGGGACCCTATTCTCATAATCAAGTCTAGATTGCCACATTGGGAAACTGGCCCAGGGCCCCATACCCACAGAGGCCCCAAAGGTCACTTGGGTTTGGGTCCTATCTCAAAATAAGACCTCAACTTTTTTTAATTCGACAAAATGATCCTAACTCAAAGAGCTGTTACAAGCTTTTTTCCCAGTTATCTTGTGGTCTACATCTGCAGATGGAGTCTGATCACTGGTGATTGGTGTTTTGAGACACAAATTCATCATTGTAAAACTTCTTTTCTTAATGAAGACCATGTGAGGTGGTTGAAATCACAAGAGAAAGCCTTGTGATTATAAGGTGAAGAAAGACCTTTCATGCCAAATTATTTGATATTAGTTTACACTGTGCTATTATGGTGCATATTTCCAAATTAATTTGGGGAGTGGAGTGGGTCCAACAGTAAATCTTTGCCTCAGGGTGCCCTGACTTGTTAGCTATTATTTAGAGAAACCATGAAGAGAACTAAAAGAGAGTGAATATTGGATGTATATTCACCAGGAGACAAAAACATGACTGCAAATAAATTGCTGGATATGTAAATCATCAACTGTTTGCTAAAAAGTTCAACTTAAAAAAATGACAATATGCCAATCTTGTGGTCACATCTTTAGGTGGTCTGACTGAGAGCAAGGAAATAAAACATTAATAAAGTTAGCAAACTCACTGTTTGTTACACAGCAACATCTATCTTAAGTTTTCTAATGTTAACATTAGCAGCCACAAGCTATGAAGAGTTTATCATTCTGATTTCCACTTTTTCCTGCTTTGCTTTCCACAGAATGTTTTCTGCAACCCTGCCTTTGAGCTGGAGGGGGAGCGAGAAGAGAGGGTGGAGGGTTTCAGGACGTCCTCGTCCACCCCTGAACCAATCAAACCACCAGCGGCCGGTGAGTCAGCCAATAGGGACGCTTGGTGTTAATTGTTATATTGTAAATCATTTCAAACACCTGTTTCTGACTCTGGCTTTAAGAGAACGCAGATTATAAAATGGAACGTTCAGGTCCTTGGTTGTGATTGGCTGAGCCGCATTCGAACCCGTTCGAGATTACTGTGACCGTATTACATCAGTATCACAGGGCAATCTGTTCAATCATTTACTGAATACATACAAAAACAGGAACACAACAGATACGGTGAAAGAAACAACCTTTTATCTCCATGCAAAGCGGACAAACAACAATGTGAAATCATGTCGGTGATGTAACACACATTGTCAATCGTCTGCCGCGCAATTAACACACCCGTCCAGAGTCAAAGAGGAGTGCTGACTACATCAACAATTGCACAATCAATAACGATATCCAGGTGTCAATAAAGAATAAAAGAAACGAATAATTATATAAAGTTTAACAAGTTAGTAAAAGGGCTACTTACAGGTGCATCCGCCGAATCCAAATTATTGTATCCCCATCTCTGTTCCGTTGCTTTCTCGTCCTGCTGCTCTTCTGAACTGTCCGAGTGTGTGGCGCTCCGACATTCAGCGGCACCAGGTGTGTTAGCAGAGCTAGCATCCTCCGTAGCTGCTTAACGGCAGTAGTCAAACAGCAGGTGGATTCCAGTTGTCCATCCTTTTTCTGTTTCTAAGTGGGGAAAAACTTAACTTGCCAGACTTGAAGACCCATTAGGAAGCATGTAGCAACAGGTAGAAGTTAAATAATATTCTACTGCACCCCCTGCTGGATTGGTGGCGAAGTGCAGCGTAAATGACTACATTGAAAAATTTCAGGTTTCAAAGTTTCAGGGGTACGATCAACCAGCAAGTGTAATAATGTCCCTTTACAGTTGCTATAGTCAGTGTTTACTTTCAGCCAAACTCAGAAACAACAGTTTGAAATGATTCATGTAAAAAGTACATTATTTGGGAAGCTGTAGGAGGCTCATAACAATTGCCCCATTATACTGTTTTGCCTGAGTCCTTGTTTCCATATATCTTCTTCTATATCTTCCTTTAATTTTGAATATTCCTTTTTCAAATCTGTTTCTGACAGTTTAGGACATCCTACCCTCGGGAAGGGCAATACAAATTAAAACAGTATGATAGATTTGTGGCAGTAAACATGTTAGTAAACTAAGATAAAAACATGTTCAAATTAAATTACACAATGACTGCAGTCCTGGTTGCAAAACCAGGCAAAGTCCAGTAGTTTATTTATAGCTTTCATTTTGATTTACTGGAAAGTGTAAGAGAGGATTGGCTGACATAGTGGCAATACTACATATAATAGCATTTTAACACAAATTAGGTGTTAAATGAAAGGAAATTAACATCTAAATTATATATTAAAAGCATGTTTATATATGCATGTCTATGTGCTCTGTCATTCAGGCCTCGGCTGGGGTTTGTTTGGGGTATGTGTAATGCGTCTACGGAGTCCACGTTGTGGCTGGGGGGTGGTGGTGGCATCTGCTGCCGCCCTGCTCCTGTTGGTGGCCCTCGGACTGGCGCTGGCCCTCATCCTCAGTCGTGAGTCACTGTAAAGTCACTTTGAATCAGTCATTACAATAAATTACAGTTAGAAAGAACCTCTCCTCTGACCAGGCGTCTTGTCATGTTTTCATTCCCCCTGGTGTAGAGATAAAAGGCCAGGCAGTGGGGGATCAGTTGTTGCCCACCAGCCCTCCAAACTTACTGAGTACAGGAGATGGAGAGTCCCACACTTTACCCACAATCCCTTCAAACAGAAGTCAACAGGACAGTACAGCACCACCACAACCCACGAAGATCCCCTTGCCTGAAACACGTAGGCGATCCAAAAAATATGCCAAATGTGTCATACAAAAATTCATCATTGTCATGTCTATTCTCACCAAATACAAACCTTATCATTTCTGTCAGGTTGTGGAGGTGTACTGACAGACCCAGAGGGCAGCTTCAGTTCTCCAAACCACCCCGGCTCCTACCCCCCCAACTCCCTGTGTGTGTGGGTGATCCGAGTCCCACCACCCTCCTTGGTGCAGATCCACGTTTCCTTTTTGACCGTGGAGGGACCATCTCCTTGTCTGTTTGACTGGCTAGAGGTGCAAGGAGCAAACCGAACAGAGCTCCGTGGTCACCAGGTTGGTCAGCAAACCCCCAAACCAGCAGGCTTTTCTCCTGTTGTACAGATTTAGTTCTTACTATAGAACAGAACAGAATAAAATAGGCTCAGAAGAGAAACAACAAACAGTAGCCACAAACAGTGTCAGGCATCAGAATCAATTCAAAGACATGTCATCCAACAATATTTCAAAAAGTCTTCAGTGCTAAGGGTAAAAGTTTTTGTTTTCTGGCTTTTAAAAAAAAGGTTTAGTCATGCCATTTCATCTAAATTATTCACAGCTGAAGGAATAAATTGTTTTATATGCCCTTTTCCTGGTCAAGGAGACTCTATAACACTGGCCTGATAACAGCTGAAAGGACTTATGGAGGGGGTGATCACAGTGGCCCTACTAACTAATCTAACTGACCTGATGAACAACTCAGACAGTGATATTTGTTCTGCACCTATATCTGCACCTATCTTAAAGAAAATATGGATGTTTGAGTGTATGAAAATGGCAAAGCCTGAAATTCTACTCGTTCTGCTTGAAGGAAAATCATCAGATTTCATGTCATTACCTTAATTTGTCACTAGATGGCACTAAAGGTCTGTGCATGATTACAGAGCACTTCTTGGTACTGGAGGTTCCCTGGAAAGATTTCAGTACACATGAATGTATTGACATTTTTGTTAATTTGCATTCTTGGAAAAGTGACATAACATGATTCATGAAACTGTAATATATAAGTCCTGCTCACGAATTCTTTTAAAGATTTACAGTGCAAAGTTCAGACTTAAGTGAGATTATTCTCGAATCAAAAGGTGTGTATTTTCTTTCCTGTAGATTCTGCGGTAACGTGGCACCACCGACGGTCAACACAAACAGCAGCACGGTGTGGGTGACCTTCCGCTCCGACAGCAGCATCGCGGGCACCGGCTTCTCGGCTCAGTACAGGGCCATACAGCCTGGACACAGTCAGTAGTCTGCACCTGGACTCACACGTCTACACCTGTGCTCTTTCTCATTAATCTGCATGTATGTTTTCACAGAGAGCTGCTCCAGAGAAGAGTTCATGTGTGACCGCGGACGCTGCCTGCTGCCGGTGTCGGTGTGCGATGGTCATCCAAACTGCCACGACCAGACGGACGAGGCGAACTGCAGCCATAAACACAAAGGTCAGAGCCTGCACCCTGAGTAAACTGAACACACTAGGACTCAAGGGTTAACTCATGGATACTGATTCTACCTGCAGAGTGTGGAGGGCAGAAGACCGGTCCTTATGGTTACCTGTCCAGTCCAAACCACCCCAAGCCATACCCTCACCAGCAGGTACTTTCAAAACTACTCAAGGCTGCTGAACACACTGTGTTTTGTTGCCTAACCCTAAGTTTCCTCCGTTTTCCTATTAGCTTTGTATATGGTATATATCAGTCGAGGAAGGTCACGTGATCACATTGAGCTTCAGGAACTTCAGCCTGGAGATTCAGGACGTCTGTGAGTTCGACTACGTTGAGGTGCACGACAGCGCCGACACCGGAGCTGGAAGAGTCCTGGGGAGGTGGGACCTTTGGTTTAAATTCTGTATATTGAAGGGTAAAAATGTGTGTCTTCCTTTGTGTGACTTATATAACAACCATCTTTTGTTTCCTCTGCATTTTGTCCCAGGTTTTGCGGTGCCACCTTCCCACCGGACCTGACCTCCTCTGGCTCTCACATGACCGTGGTGTTTGTGGCCGACGAAGGGGTGGCCGACAGCGGCTTCAACGCAACATACCAGGCTGTGTCAGGTGCTGGACAGTGAGTTCCTGCCGATTCATTTTACGTCCTGCCCTGTTTTTTTCTACAATCACTCTTCAAACTCTTTCCTCTAAAGGGACATGTGGGCCCAGCCAGTTTGCTTGCAGTAGCGGGGAGTGCCTTCAGCCGCAGTGGTTGTGCGATGGATGGAACGACTGCCCCGACGGAGCAGATGAACAGGGCTGTGGCAACTCCACCTACCCTCCCTTCAGTGAGTTCCTGCTATCTCTGACCCCAATCTGCTAGACTGTCACAGATACAGCTGCTTTGTCTCCAGAATCAGATCGAGGCCTCCCCTTCAAAATAAAAGTTTGCAGCATGTCGATGATTTGATTGCTTTGATTATACCATAAACCTGAGAAGACTGATTTCTTGTCTCCACACCCTCAGCTTCATCATGTGAGTTTATAGAGGTGGAGATGTGTCAGGGCCTCAGCTACAACCTCACTTCATTCCCAAACATCTGGCTGTCCATTGCCGATCAGAGAGAGGCCGCCACACTCTTGCGACAGTACAGAGTAACAGCTACAATCATACATAACCTCTTTAATGTACCTTTATTCTCCTGTTGCTGCTGCATCTCCAAACACTGACACCCCGTTGTGTTGTCGGTCCAGGTGCTGATGGAGCTGGCCTGCTTCGAGCCCCTGCAGAGGCTGGTGTGCGGGATGTTCCTGCCCCAGTGCAGCCCTCAGGGTGGCGTCCTCCAGCCCTGCCGCTCTGTTTGCTCTGCAGCCGAGCGGCAGTGCAGCCAGGCCCTGGATCTCTTCTCCTTCAGCTGGCCCTTCAACTGTCACCTCCTGCCGGACTCACAGGACCCGATGGAGTGCTCACTGCCCTGACGCTTCAAGAGTTTTCAAGATAAGAGAGCAGCAGGTTTCACGGCAGTGTTTGAGGACCAAAAATCCTGCATTTTACAGAACTGGAGACTCATTTTCTGGACTGCAACCATCACTTACACACTCCTGCCTGTAAAGTTTGCACTGTACATAAACAAAATGGTGGCACAGTAGCTAAGAAATAAAAGCTTCAAGCAACATTATGACTGTTTTACCTTAAAATATCAGCTTCGGAGTCCTTTTGATGGTTCAGACTTGTAAAAGGAAGAATGAAGCCTTAGCTGAACACCACTCTGTAATTTTGGTGAGTGGGTTCGATCCCTTTGCTAACTGAGTGATAGTCAGCGGCTTAAACTGCTGGAGTCAGGCCCAGCAAGTTCAAGAGTGATGCTGAACTGTAGATCAGTTAAAAAGACTCGAGAAGTCATTAAGGCGTTCGTCTCTGATATCCAGCCAAGAAACTTTAAAATTAGAAAATATTAAGAATTTTAAATGGAGTTTGGTGTGTTTGTTACAGTGACAGCACTTCCTGCTTCAGAAGCCGAGGATCATGGGTAATATACACCGTTGATAGCCTTTGTTCTCTGACTCTGAGCCCAGCAGTTAATTAGCACTCATGGATGCAGCGGGCGCTGTGGCTCAAAGTTAGTTTGTTGCTTTAAAGCACCTAAATGAAATATTTTTGAAGTTTTGTTTGATTATAAACCAAATGAAATTCTCCAACAGAAAATCAAACAGTTAGAAATTACTTTTACACAATTTATTGCTTTGATGTCATGTAAAAACATATTTGGACTAATCAACAATGCAGACAGAAAACCTTTAAAACAACCTTTATTGCATTGTTCTTAATGATGTGCCTCTTATTTCAGTGTTTGTAACAGTCCAGATTTTATGTGTCAGATAAAACCGGAAACAGAAAAACTGATAACTGAAGCTGAATAACGAGGATTTGAAGGATTTAAAATGAAAGAAACCCATAATATATATATATATATATATATATATATAGGTTCTATACCTCAAAATGAAAATAGTGTGGCTGATTCCTGACATGATTTCGCTACACAAAGCTTGATTGCACGTTTCTCATCATCAGATCTTTCAGTCTGGTGAACGGCGACTGAGCTGCTAAGGAGGAACAATGAGTTTCAGGGTGTGGTCTAAAGCAACGGCCGTCAGGCCCCACACTCGGTGCTTCCCGTTGCGAAACACCGGCAACGTGTAGCCGTACTTGTCGCCGGTGCGGAAGTGAGTATAGCCGCGGTTCTTGGGGTCACACAGGTGGGACAAGGACAAGGTGAAGATCTCCTCCACCTGAGACGGAAACAGATGAAAGAAGCACATTATGTGTTTGGTTCTGAGTAGAAGTCAGCCTATTTCATTTAGATCTAAGACGTAGGGAGGACTGTACCTCTCCAGGGTTTGGTTTGAAGGACAACTCCTCCAGAGGACCGAGGTTCGCCAGCACAGGAGCGATCATCATCCCCGACTGAAGAGAAACACAAAAGACACAAATTTAGATACAGATTTGATCAAATTACCAAAAAAGTGACACGAAACGACAAACAGTTTGTACTTTATTATGAAGATAGATTTGGCTGCAGAGTCTGTGGACGTACAGACAAGTTTCCATTGACCTGATTAGGGGTGATTCAAAGTGCTTTACATAAGATAAAAAGCATCAAGACAAAATGTAAAGGCATTTAGAAAGGAATTTTAAAAGGTTAAAACGAAAAATAAAGTGACAGTGCAGTGTAAGAGATCATTATTATTTTAATGACTTCAGCCTTGATCGAGGATAGTCCTGGGACAATTTATTGATGAATCTGTTAGTAGATTGATTGAAAATTTATCAACAGTTGATTAAACTGATTTATCAATTTAAATTACCAACACATTAAATATTCATGAGGTTTTGGACAGATGGTCAGGGGGAAAAAAATCATCAACTTAACAATTCAGCTCTTGCAATTTTTATTATTAAGAAGATTTTTACTATTTTCTTTTAATGATTAATAAAAAAAAAACAGCTGAGAGCTTAATCTATAATGAAAATACTTAATGGTTGCAGCACTAATAGAGACTGTCCAATTAGAACAAAATCTAAACTTTCCAACCAAAATAAATTTTTCTAGTGGCACACAACAACTTCATGTACAGTACCACGTTGATTAAACTCACGCTGTCCCTCAGAGGCTTCAGGACGCCCCACACCTGCTCCGTCGCCACAGTAACACCCAGCTCCTCCCGAGCTTCCCTCAGCGCCGTCGCCACCACATCTCTGTCCGAACGGATCAGCTCTTCCCTCCTGCAAAACTACACCAAAAAAGTAAGGAAGTAAGGACACGCTCTGCTTACAGAATGTTTTTTTAACCTGTTTGTAGCCTGCTAACTAACCTGACATCTCCCTTGTGCCTCCCCTTCAATGTGCTGGATCGCAGGGTGAAGAGAAACGCCGGCTGCCCCTCGACAGGAGCAGAGAGACACCAGGACGGACGCCCACCTCCCCTGGTTCTGACCCGCCGCTGTCCTCCCCTTCTCTCCCTCGTAGAGCTTCAAGTTGGGCCCCAGCCTCTGTCGACACCTGCTCTCGTTCTCCAGGGACAGACAGTCTCTCCAGGTGTCGACCACGCGAGGGGCGGCCCGATGAACGGCTCTGATTTGCGGAGGAGGACGGCTACGAAAGCGGGTTAGAATCCGTGCAGACGAGCTGAAAAGTCTGTAACAAAAACGGCTCTGGAGGAGGTCACACTGGGTCTTGTTGAAGAGTGGGCAAAAGTCCAAAGGCCTTGTCCAGGGCAGAAGGCGAGCTGTGTTGGATAAACAGTCCCAGTAAGTGCTCACAGCTTTGGGCCTTTGACCTAAATCTTCTTCTATGGTGCATTTCCAGGCATTTACAGAGGTAGAAACCTGAGGGGGGTGACGACAGCCGGCTTTGGATACGAGGTCCTGAAATGAAGCCTCACAGTCCGAGCTAAATAAAGACAGCTCTGTTGAACAGGATCCAGTCTCTGTGGTGGACAGGGTCGAGAAAGCAGAGAGGTAGGATTCTCTCCATAGCACCAGTGACCTTATGGGACAAGACCGGACCAGGATCTGAGGGCCCCTGAACATCCTACAAGAAGAAACAGACAGTCAAAGGAAGTCTTAGTGGATTTAACGGTGCAAGTGTGTGAGAAAGGTATTTATAGGAAACGTGGAGATAAGGAGTGGAATAAATTAGTGAGGAAGATGCTAAATCCAGAGAGAGATGCCAAAATACTCATCAGTCTCCACTAGACACCTGTGAGAGTGAATAAAGCAGGACTGAGGCGTTCAAAGTCCTGTATATCTTGGCAGAAGCGCTTTCCTTTCTCCTCTCAGTATGTTCCCATGTTCATCCTTGAATTTATCAGGACGAGCGTCATGGATATGGACTTTCAGGGACGTCCTGCAGCCCATTTTGCCCTAACTCTTCACCAGAGTTTCATTATTGGTAAATGATTGTTGTTACCTGTACATGACAATAAAACAATAAACAATAAACCAGTTCCACAGTGTTTTCAGCCCCAAACCACTGCGACACAAGCTGGTCCAAGCTTCTTTTTCCTTCCACAGAGCTTGTTTCATAAGATCCTTTAAATTTGAAATTTAAAGGATTTCCATTTACGTAAGCACACTGGAAATAACATTTTCTCCCAACATTTGTTTACATTGTGTAGTTGAACTAGTTATTTATACAAAGATATACAGATGTGTACATATATATGCTTACAGGGTATATCTATGTACATATACAGGTATGTATATATGATAATAAATATCATTATTATTATTGTGTTGTTTGTTGTCAGTGGGCTAACTACATGTGAAGTTCAGTTTATCTCACAGCCCAGGTGAAGAGGTGAAGGAGGAATAACAACATCTTGGAAAAAACATTAGCATGAGCTGATGAGCTGATAAGTAGACTGATGAGTGTGTCTCTTTAACTCAGGCTGATCTGAGCTCGGATACACTTTGTTTGTCAAAGTTTATTAGCTGTTAGCTACACCTGCTAGCTAGCCAGCTAACTGAGCTCTGTCACTGACGTATGAAAAGTCATATTATGTTAAAGTATCAGGTGTGTGGCCTCTCCGCTACCAACTAAAGCGACCACAGTCTGGTTCAGCAGCCATCAACATCTAATTTGGGTTAAAAGTCACACTGTATCCACGCTAACTAGCTAGCCAAGACATTAGCATGAAACTAGCAACACTGAAAGTTAGCTACGTTAGCATGCTAAAATTTAAATTTGGTGAACGGCACAGCTTTGACATGCCACCACAGAAAGTCAGACATACGCAAATGGTCGAGATTAAAAGGTAAAAATGTTACTCAGAGGCGGAAACCACTCACCTTGAAAGTTGAGTCAGCTACAGCTCTCTCCCTCAGCTAGCCGGCTGCTGTTAGCCAACTTGGCGGAGGGCAGCTTCGTGCGCGTCACCCTTGCCCCTCACTGCGCAGCCACGACGCAGTCAAACTTATTTCACAACCTGCTTCCATTTGGCCGGTTTTTACTGCAAATAAACAAAGGCCTGGAGGTGAGACAGACGTTTTTACATTATTCAGTGATGAATTCATCGGGAAATCCACCTGTTGTTAGAAACTGACATCACCAGACACGCCCTCAGGTGAAAAACCAGTCTATCCTCTTTAGGCTGAACTTTAAAACAGGCCTGTTTCCTTGACTAAGTGGACTAAAACACTAGTATATTATTGTTTTGGTTGATAAATATCCAAATATTACTGTTTTGATCAAATTATTAACACTCCATGATTCTTTTTTTGGTCATTATTGAGGTAAAACGGCCATTTGCTCATGAGGTGATTTGATTTGATCAACTGGGAAGCACCGATGACATCAGGGAGAAACTCCTCACCCCACCTGTTTTACCGGCCCCACCCTGAACCCTGGTTCGGTTTTTAAGCAGCATGTGATTCATGTGAACTGGCATTTCAAACCTTGCCATCTTTGAGTGCGTTCTCCTATTTCTAGCTCCCCTTCCTTCCACCGTAATGGCCACCTGGACCGAGGAGGAGACCTTTGTCTGCTCGGTTTGCCTGGACACCCTGAAGGACCCGGCCACGCTCCCATGCGGGCACTCGTACTGCTTGGCTTGCATCCAGAGCCACTGGGACAAAGGGGACAGCAAAGGCCAGTACAGCTGCCCCCAGTGCAGGCAGGTCTTCAACCCCAGACCCTCGCTGGCCAAGAGCACCGTCCTTGCGGAGGCCATGGAGAAACTCAGAACCAACAGCATCAAGCAAACAGCTCCACCATCCAATCCCATCTACCTGGAGGTCCTGCCGGGTCCTGGGGGGCCGGGGCCGGGGCAACAGGGCAGTGTGTACCCCCAGCTCCCCACAGTGGAGCCCAGACCCTGTCCTCACCACAACCGACCCCTGGACCTGTTCTGCCACGAGGACAGGGAGTGTGTTTGTGAGGTCTGTTGTCAGCAGGGACACAAGGGACATCATGTGCTCAAACCGGAGGAGGAGAGGACTCACAGACAGGTACGCTGGTTTCTAAAAAGTGTTTCTCTCGTGTTGGTTTTTGTGGAGGAGGTGCAGGTTAAGCTAAAACTGTGTTGCAACAACTGCAGGTTTTTTCAAAATGTCGCTGAACTTGAACGACTTGTAAAACAACTGAGTTTGGTTTGTTTCCCTGTCACATGTGGACAAGCTCCTCCTCTACTTTAAGGACAATTCTCTCCTCCTTTCCTCTCCTCTCCTTTCCTCCTCCAGAATATTTTGTGGCATCACAAACTTTTTGTTTTGTTTTGTTTCTGTTTGTAGAAGGAGCTGGTTCAGATGCAGGAGGAGGTGCAGAGGAGGATTCAGGAGACAGAAAAGAAGCTTGTGGAGCTCCCTCATGCTGCTCGCCAGCACAAAGTAAGTGACAATCATAATTATTTACTGTAGAAACCTTTGCACTACTCCTCCTAACTTCCTCCTCCTCCTCCTCCTCAGGCCTTGGTCCAGGCTTTGGAGCAGGAGAGCACAGATTTATTCTCAGAGCTCACCAAGACTGTGAGCACAACAGACAACCAGGTTGGCGAGCTCCTCGGCGCCCACGAGACCTCCCTGGGCAGCCAGGTGGAGGGGCAGATCCACAGGCTGGAGCAGGAGGTGGCACAGCTCCGGTGGAGGAGCGAGGAGCTGAGCAGACTGGCTGACATGCAGGATCACATCTGCTTCCTGAAGAATTTCCAGATCATGGAGCCGCTTGGTCAGACAGGTGCGACAGGTGTGTCGGTGCTGAGTAAGGAGGAGGAGGTGGTGGCCTCCGTCCGCTCGGCCATGAAGGAGTTACAGACGTCGATACAGGAGGTCTGCAAGGCCAGTCTGACCAAGATCGCCTCTATAGGTCAGTATTCTCCTCCTCCTCCCCTCCCGTCCTCTCTTCTCTCCTCCTCTCCTCCCTCCTTATCTTCTCTTCTCTTCTCTCTGCAGTGAATCCCAACCCTGAAGCTTCACCTCCCACTGTTGCAGCAGCAGGAGCTTCATCAGGTGACACCTGTGGTCAACCAACTACACAAAACACAGGTACACAAAAATAAAATCATCCTGTGTTTTCAATATTAGCTACATACTGAAGAAAAGGAAACTTTCAGACAAGTTTCTTATAGCTAATAAACTCCTTTCTATAGTGTATGAAATGACCACAGACCCTCCACCTTTGCCGCCTCCGCGACCTCAAGGTAAGAAACTTAATCCATTTGTTAGGTCGTGGCATCACAGTCAATGAAAATACTGTTTCCGGGTCCAACTTGTGCTGTGTCCCGTGTTGTTTGAGTCCAAAAAACATTCAGTTGTCATTCTGCTGCTTTCACTGTGACGAGACAGAGAAGAGGAAATGGCTACAGTTGATAAGTTTTAGTTTTTAAACAAATAAAGACAAAGTTTGACGCCAGTGGGTGCTAATGTTAGCTAGCTAATCTAGCTTCGCAGCCATTTCCTCTTCTCATCACTCACCACTCAAGAAGTGGTAAAATAAAAATGGAATAGTTTTTGGACTCAGATCTGTTCAAACCACACGGGACACAGCCATCCTGTAAACTTGTAGACTCAGAGAAATTGGACCCGAAAACTGTATTTCCATGCAGTCATGACATTACGATCAAATGAATATACATAACAGTCTCCTCTTAATGCTTTTAGATATGTTAATGTGCCATCATGCTTTTTTCTCCCAGGGCATACATCTTCATCCAAATATCCAGTTCCTCATCCTGTATGTCCTCAAGGTAAGAATAAGAAAGCCTGCCACATATATATACATTAAAGGTCACTGAATTGAAGATATCTTTGCTTTACCTGTTCCCTTTGTTCCCATCTCTCTAAACATGAAGCTTCAGCCCCTCCTCTACCCTTCCCTCCTCCACAACCTCAAGGTAAATACAAAACCTTGAGATTCCTGCACATATTAATCAACTAATTTACCTTGTAGAAGTAGAAAGTGTGGTGATGAGTTTTGACTTTTGCTCTTAGCACCTCCTGCAGCAACGACAGGGCTTGTGAATCCAGAACCAAAGACTAGAGGAGAGCTGTTGAAATGTGAGTCCATCAAACTCCACAATATGAAATAGATTATACAGACCACAGTGTCAAAGTCTAACATACATCCTCTAACTTTTAGTTCGCTTCGAACCCACCATGGACCCCAACACGGTGTATCGCCACGTGCAGCTTTCAGATGGAGGTCGAAAGGCCACGATGCGGGCCGAAAACCTGAACCCGCCGGACCATCCCGAACGCTTCCACTTCTGGAGACAGGTCCTCTGCAGAGAGCCTCTGGGTGGGAGCCCTTACTACTGGGAGGTGGAGTGGACCGGCCAAAAGGTGGGTCTTTAGATATGGGTGTTTTCAGCTATAGATACAGATACAGATAAATAGAAATCAGTTATGTAAAAATACACTAGTCTGCTTATTGTAGAGTCCAATTTGCCCAAATTACTGGCAACTTTGTTCTAAAAGATTCATCCATATTATCCCTCATCCCTTTTCTAACCTTGGGTGTAACAATGCTTGTTGCTTTTAAAAGACACAGATCAATTAAAACTGATTTTCGACCTGGATTTTATGTCCTCATGTACCCAAAAATGTTGCATTTCTTTTCTGCAAGAAATCACTGATCATAGTGATTTATAGTAAGGTACTTAGAATTCAGTACTTGGGTGACATATTATATACACTGTCTCATTTTTATTTAGTCACCGACAGTATGGTCTGCATGGTTGGTGGTTCAACATTTTGGTTATTATCTCAACAACCATTGGGTGAATTACCATGAAATTTTGCACAGTTTATTCATGAATGAACACCTAACAACTTAGGTGATCTCCTTACTTTTCTTTCTCGCGTCATCACAAGGTTCATATTTGTGGATTTGAGTAAAATGTCTTGGCAAATATCTGTCAGATTGACTCTAAATTTAGTTTAACACTACCTGCTAAACATCAATACACTAGCATTTGTCAATGTGAGCATGCTGATGTTAGCATTAGCCCAAAGCAGAACCGTGACTAAGTACAGCCTCAGATAGCCACCTGAATGTAGACTCTCCTGTTTGCAGCCACCAGGACTTTCCTTTCCTTTCCTAACCTAGTCTTCTCTGGCCCACCATACAGATCACCATTGGCGTGGCCTACAAGGAGATGGAGCGTAAAGGTTCTGATGACAAAAGCCGTTTGGGCCACAACCCCCAGTCCTGGAGCTTGTACTGGTCTGGGACCGGCTTCTCCTTCTGGCACGATGGGCAGGAAAAACTCCTTGGCTCACCAAAGGCCAAAAAGATCGGTGTCTACCTAGACCAACACGCAGGAGTTCTGGCCTTTTACCGCATCTCCCACAATCAGGCTGACCTCATCCACCGGCACCAGACCCAGTTCACTGGGCCACTGTACCCTGGGTTCAGGTTCTGGGCAGGAGTAGGGGCCACAGTGACTGTTTGCCAGTTGGATTAAGTTCTATATAGATGACGCCGTATTGTTTTTTGACACTGGTCTGGTTGGAAGCATGTGACACTTTTGAAAAAAGGAAGTAACTGTCTTCTTGCTCTGGAGATTCTTCTAGATAAGAAATGAAAATGTTCAGGAATGTCCTGTTTTCATAATATTCTTATTGACCTGATGTAAGTCTTTGTAAGTTAATAAATGATTAATAAACATGCACTTCATCTATACATCCTTTTTTAATGGATATTAGCATCTATTTAATATCCTGTGGAAATTTAGATTTAGACTGATGGTTCAAATAGTTCCTGGTATTTACGTCGTTAGGGTGTATATCATAGGATAATTCAGATTCTGTTAGCTAACATCAACCTTCAATGTGAATAAAGGAATAACCAGCCTATCTTATCTTTGAGCCTCGTCGACCTGGATCCTTTCAAGTCCCCCTCTCCATTCTCATGTTATCTGTAGTATCTTTAGTATTCCCACATGGATATGGAAAGAACTATGTGACCTTCATCTGTCTTTTGTCCACCCATTCCTTTCACTAAACACAGGTAAGATTTTATCCATAAACAGAAAAGACACATCACGATAGGCGTTCAAATCAAACATTTATATCAACTTGTACTATAATCTTAACACCTCACAATCTTGGAGGAAACATTTCTGTCAGTCTTTTTTTACTACAAAACATTCATAAGTGTTATCTCACTTTGTGCTAGTTAAATCAAGTAATTCAACACTATTCACAGGAGGACAATGAAACTCTCATTTTCCACATGGTGGCAACAGCTTGTTGTGTCCTGTCCTGATTGGAAAAAAGATGGAAAACACTAAACAGATGCAACAAACAGCAGGGCTCTGGGTGCAAAATATCTATCTTGAATTTGAGATTTAAAAAATAACAATGCAATTCAATATCAGCATTTAGCATGTGATGGCCACAATCTTCAGTCTCAGCTCATATAACTCTACTTTTACACCTCTATAAAAAAAGTTTATTGCACAAAACAATAAAGAGATGCGCAATAAAACAATTCATGTATTTGTAAACACAGTGGAAGGGCACTATCTTTGTTTGCTGATGGGAACAACTTGTCTCAGAGGACAGATGATACCTGACCTACATCTACGCAAACACAAAGGCCTGAAGGGTGTTTCTGTGAGTGTCTGATGCCCCCACTCATAATGAAATGAGTTAAGGTATAGAGACGTATAGGTGTGCAGGTATGAGGGGACGGACTGTGGAGGGAGGGGCTACCTGAAAGCCAGAGGAGACATATATATACAGGTGTGACTCTTGACCCTGCATCAGTCTACTACAGCTTCTGCCCCTCTAAAGCCTTCATCAGTTGCCAGCGTACACCATGCGAGGTGAGACTAAGAGTTAACAAGCTGCAACTATAAGGGCAATGTACATCTGGTGGTGAGATGGTTGGATATTTTGAGTTGTAAAATTATCTTTCTGGGTCTCTCTCAGCTATCGTTCTCCTGTGTCTGCTGGAGTCAGCGTTGGCCCAAGCCAATGATTATTCCTGGGGCGGACCTGGCAAGACTTCGGAAAATAGAGCTGTCGATCCCGCCACAGAAAACTGGTAAGAGACCCTAAGAAAATAGAGGACATGCTCAATGTGGATGCACATAATCTGATCTATATGTGTCTGTGTGTGTTCAGTGTGTCTTACGGACCAGGCATCATGTGGCTGCTGCCTGATGCAGCAACAGATACACAGGATGAAGATGTTTTTTAACATGAGCCTAAATGAGCTGGAGAAGGACCTTGAAAAGACAAAGACTGTCCTCAACAACGTCAGAGGTGACACAAGTGTTTGAGTGACGATATATAATGCATTTGAGGGTTTTCCAACTGCAGCTTCATAAAAAATCAATTTCTTTTAATATCCAGCCAGCCGAAGCGCCTTCTCCGTCGCCCTGACCGACAGCAACACCTTGAACTGCTTCGGCCCCTTCCGCGACGATAAGCTCATCGCCTACAAGCACGTCTTCATCAACCTGGGAGACGGCTACAATCTCGACACCGGTATCTTCACCGTCCCCCGCTCCGGCGTCTACAGCCTCGCACTCACCGTCTACAGCGACGCCGGTTCGCCTGGCAACACCCTGGCTGCCTGTGCCAGTCTGATGGTCAACAGCCAGGTGGTGGCGGGACCCAGAGAAAAGAACATGCAAGACCAAGAGGACAGCGCCACCATTGTCGTGGCGCTCCACCTGAAGGCCGGGGACCAGGTGGCGGTCAACTTGCCCATTGGATGTTTCCTCTGCGACGACAAAAGCCACTACAACACTTTCACTGGTTTCCTGCTGTATGCTACTGACTAAGTTAGGGAGACGTAGCTGCTTTGGGTTTTGTACCAGTTGTTACTATATGTATAAGGATTAAATCTGCTAGAATGAATCTTTCTGACCTACCCTAATCTAGCTGATGTTCTATTCTCACCATCACAATATAAAGCTCCCATTGTCTTATTTCACCAGCTTTGAATGCTTTTGAAGCCTTATCAAGCATCAAAAAAATCAAATTTCAACGTCTTGTATGCCTGTGTTTCTATTATACATGTCCAACCCTTCCAAGTATCTTTCTTCTTGTGACTATAAATTTTCCAGTGACTGATTTTATGTGATGGAAAATCTGCAAAATCACAAGATAATAAATCAGGATTTTGACCAAAATGGCAGCATTGTGAAGTATTTTCTTTTTAATCTCTACAATAGCACTCTTGAGAGTTAAAGGGATAGTTCGGATTATTCATAGATTTGGGTGTTGATGGAGAGTCAGTGCCAAAATGTACTTTAGCTACTTTTATAAATGGTCACCTGAAAGACCATTATCTGTATCAGGTTATGCTACGTTTTGAATATTTTCATTACTTTATTTTGCCAACCAAGCCTTTCCCTTACTACATTTTCTCAAATGTTGACCAAAACACATTTGTCCGTTATGGTATCACACTGCAGATCAGCTGTTTGAGGCGTAGTTGTTTATGGAAGAAACGAAAAAATAAAAGAAAATAAAAATAAGAGATTATGACAGCATGTCGTTCACTGTGGATATAGAGAATTTAAGTGGCTAAAACATGTTTTTGCTGCTGACCCCGTCCACTGCCTACCAACCCAAATCTACTAGGTAAATAATCCAAACTATCCCTTTAATGGAGTACTTTATTGATTTAGCATTGCATTTCTTAAGCATTGTTGAAGTCATGACAGAGTTGAAAATATAAATGCATCAAAACAAGACATGTCATCTGTTGTATTCCATGCATTCTTCTTCCTCGACAAAACCTGATTCCTACATTACCTGCAATGCAACCAATTCAGCTGAAGAGTCCAGTGTCTATTGCTAGTAGCAGCTAATGTAGCTTCAAGTAGAGGGCTATGGGCTTCAGCACATGAGGGATTTTAGCCCTCATGCACTGAAACTGATGCATGAGGGATTTTATCAGACTTCCCACCACAAAAGACTTAATGCAACTTTCTAAACATAAACGGTAGTAGCCCCCGAGATTTGTAAACACACAATGTGTTTTGTCGGTGGAGGTCCCCTAATAGAGTGGTGCAGGAATGATCTATTTTTGTAGTCACCTGGAGGTTAGCATCACCTGGTTCACTCAACAAAAAGCCAATGGGATTTTTTCATTGTGTTTTGGATTATTCCAGAAAATAAACTGTGAGCAGCTAAAGTTTCTGATCCCTCCAGGTTTAGTTGATCAGATAATCTTCACAGATGAACACCACTGTTCTGATGTTTGAAGCTGATCCAATCTCCAAAGTAAAAGCTAATGTTCGGCTATAAACCAACTACACCACGGTCACATGACGTCAACATCTCCACCACTAAGCTTCCAACTGGTCATTTCATTTAGCTCTGAGCTCTTCTACAAAAGCCTTTCTTCTTAGAAAGTTAGTGATAGTTTGAAAGAGCGTGAGTAGAAACACAGCGAGGCTGTAAAGGTGGACGGAGAGTGAGCAGATTGTTCTTTGGGTTTGTCATTATGACATCGACAACCTCTGTAGTCTCATTTAGCCACCTGTTAGCAACCACCTTTTTAAAGATGCGTAAAAGCTGAAAAAATCACGAGTGGGGTATTTTATGTTGTGGCACAGTATACACTGGGAGAGAGGCTGGCAGGGGTTTCATAGTTTCATGTCCAACACTTACAGACTAACAAACATTCATACCTACAAGAAGTTTAGATGTCACCCAATCTAAGATAGGAGGACATGAGTTAAACAGCGTCGTCGGCAGGTTTCAGTCAACGATTGGACAGGAGGACAAAGAACTGTTTAACTGAGTCGCATCCACTGAGGAAGGAAGAGCTAAACTGTCACCAAAACTAGCTACACCCAGGCTATTTAAGCTTTGACCAAGAACATATTTAAGCCAGGCCCAAAAGCATGCACAATATCTGGAGTCCCTGGAAACAAGATGCTGAACCGATGGAAATTAGGGTACAAACACCTACGTAATAGTTTTAGTTCCTACTGTAGACTTAAAGGAAGAGTTGGAGATTTTGAGATATATACGCTTTCTTGCCAAGAATTAATCAATACCACTCACTGTGACAAGCTGCATATTTACCACACAATAAAGTCACACAATAAAACAAACAAACCAGCAGATTGAGACAGTGGTAGATTAGCAACTCAGAGTTCACAATAGAACACAATTCTATTCTATACAATGATTGCTTCTGTCAGTGGAGTCTGGTCATAGTCAGACAGAGGGTCCAACACTATCTCAAAAACATTTTAAAATCTAGTTGAGGACTTGGCACCAAATTTGTAAAGACGTTCATTCATATGTTCTCCTGAATTTAATCACCCACACTTTTCTCTGGTGCCACCATGAGGTTGCATTTGTATATAGCATACACTTAAACTGCTATTAAACTGCTTGGGCCTCCTTTCATTATGCCCCCTGCAGATATGGCTGACTAGACGAGGCTTCAACACGCAATACTGGGAATATTGCTCCAAGAAGTAAAGTATGATCTTACGGAACCGCGGACCAAGTGGTTGGACTGGGTGGCTAAAAAAAGAAAAAGAAACTGGCTCAATGAACCATAATGCTTGCCAGCTGATGATAGATGATATCTGGGTGGCATCAACAACAAAGCCCAGGAGGGTGTATGTGTGTGAATTTAAGAATCTCCAGTTAGGAAGTTAGAAAGTCAAATGGGGCCGGACGA
The DNA here is from genome assembly GCF_001640805.2 of Lates calcarifer. Lineage (NCBI taxonomy): Eukaryota > Metazoa > Chordata > Actinopteri > Centropomidae > Lates > Lates calcarifer. Next base: position 2,746,543 of record NC_066853.1, read on the forward strand.
TGAATTAAAACAAGGAGGAGCAATTTTAAAAAAAAAGGAGGAATAAAACTGAGAGTGGATTACAAAGGGAGGAGCCCCAAGAAAAATATATATCGATGAGACTCTTGTCTTGTGATCAGTCCGCGCACATCACGTCCTGGTGAAGCTGAACTATTTACTGGCATCAAACATGAGAGGTGAGACTAAACTGAAAAGTCAGACTTAAAGGAAGCAGCTCAGGTTAGGGTCTTTTAAAATGTGGGAAGATAAAATGGTTCAAGACTTTTAGAAATTGAAACAAGGAGGAAGTGTGTGTTTAATTTCACATTTTCTGGGTTTACCGATATTTACTTTTGCTCTTTTTCCCCCCAGCTATTGTTTTGCTGTGTCTGCTGCATGCAGCTTTTGCTATGCAAAATCCCTGGAACGGACCTGAGAGCACAACAGTGCAACCACGGTCCTCCATCAACAGCGGTGAGAGACTGTTAAGAGAATAAGTCTGTCTTGTTTGTCAGGTATTTATCTATGTATTAATGTGTTTATTCGTATGAGCAGATTGTCTTCAGGACCAGGCGTCGTGTGGCTGCTGTCTGATGCAGAAGCAGATAAAGAGGACGGAGAACTACTTTCATCTGGCCCTTGAGAAGATGAACGAGGAGCTGACAACTTCAAAGATGGCGCTCAACAATATGAGAGGTGAGCGACACAAACCGGGAGTCACCGCAGAACAAAACTGATCCACTTCCTGTGTCTCTAACTGTTTCTCCTTCTTCTTCTCTGCTTCATTTCCAGCCAGCCGCAGCGCCTTCTCCGTCGGCCTGACCGACAGCACGATTTTCAGGTGCTACGGCCCGCTCTCTGAAGACCATGCCATCGCCTATAAGCATGTCTTCCTCAACCTGGGTGACAACTACAACACAGAAACTGGCATCTTCACCGTGACCCGCTCCGGCGTCTACAGCTTCGCCTTCACCATCTTCGCCTCCCTCCCCTTTGGCATCAACGCGGCCACCTGCGCCAGCCTGATGGTTAACGGCGAACCGGTGGCCAAGCTCTTTGAAAACAAAGGCCAGGACTCTGAGGACAGCAGCTCTGTCGTTCTGGCCATACGTCTGAACGCTGGGGATAATGTGACCGTCAACCTGCTCAAAGGATGTGTCGTCTGCGACAGCAGCAGCCACTATAACACCTTCACCGGCTTCCTGCTGTACGCGACTGACTAAGTTAGTGAAGAGTAGCCACTCCAGGCTTCATACCATCTTGAGCCCAAGATTTAAGTCTAGATGAAAACTTTCTGTGGTGACTTGTAGCCTCTAATCTCTGTCTAATCTGATGTACTCTCACTTGTTCCATACACACTGCTCCCATTCTTATTTTGTCCTGAGATCACGTCCCATTAATTGTTAAGTTACCTTTTGAGAGACGCCAAGTTTTTTATCCATTTTGTCTGGATTCAAAAAATAAAAAATTGCTTTTATGTCTTTTTCATGTCACATATCAAGTATCTTGTTTGTAATAGCTGCTGATTTTCATCTTACTGATGTGAAATGATGTAAACTGAGGTAGAAATATGGCTTTTTAAAAACAAATCTGTGCCTGAAACTTAACAAAATAAACAAGACTTTTGAAGAAACTTCTTGTGAATTGTTTCTATTTGCATCAACCATCTACACTAAAGACACAACTTAGCTACTGGTTAATGAGTTAAATCTTTTAGTGTGTCACCACCTTCCTCGCAGACCCTGAGGGTACATTTAAAAGATAAATAGTCTATAATAAACCAAGTGTGTTGACTAATTCTGGATTTATCTGTGATAAAAGCATTAAAGACAAACATTTGATACGAGATGTGAATAAATAAAGCTGTACTGAATAAACTCTCTTCATTATTTGACACACAGCAACTGGATCAGCCATTAATTGATCAATAAATCAGATTACTGTATGACATACTTCATCAAAAACACAATGTGACACAAAGTTACCCACGCACAAAGCAATAAATGATTGTATTATAAATAAATGACAGGAACTGCTATCATGAATCTCATAAATTTGCAGTGAGGTGAAGAATAGCAAAGCAAAATAAGACTAATAGAAAAATAATAGAAAAGTGAGGTGCAAAAAAAAATGCTAAATTACTACAGAGAGGAGATGTGTTTATTTCCTGGATGGTTTTCCATCCAGGAAATAAATGTTGAATAAAATTCAGTTAAAAGCCAAAATAAAAAAGTAGGTTTTGTGTCTATTTTTACAAGGTTTTACCAGGTAAGCTAACAATGCTAACTGATGCACCACTGTGCCCCCCACCCCCCCAAACAACAACACCAAGTTTTTCACTATAATGCAGCTTTTCAAACCGTATCCTCAACCTCTCCCCAGACAACACACGATACCTGGCCTGCACAAAGCCCTGGAGGGTGTGTTTGTACGTCTGATATTTGAAAGTGAGAGCACCTGTTGATGGAGATTAAATACACGTGTATAACGGAAGATGATCAAATTAAAAAAAGAGAGAACGAAAACAAGGAGGAGCGAGAGTAGAAGAGGAGGAATAAAACAAGGAGGAGCTCTGAGAAAAATATATATCCATGATACTTCCTCTCCTCATCAGTCTATCGCACATTGCATCCACCTGAAGCTGTCATCAGTTAGCGTCAACATGGCGTTGAGAGGTGAGAATAAAAGCATTTAGAGAGGTAGAAATGGTTTAAATGTATAACAATAAAGTAACAGGCATCTCTTTCCCCCCGCCTCCCACCTTCAGGTATTGTATTGCTGTGTCTGCTGCATGCAGCCTTTGCCAATTTTTACAATTCCTGGGAAGGACCTGGTCGGGATTCACCGCAAGACCCCAACTCTAACTCTGGCAGTGGTGAGGAACCGTGGGTGCATCGCAATCAGCTCATCCGTGTGTATTAGTATCGTCAAAAGGTGTATTTATGTGTGTTTGTTTTCAGCGTGCACCCTGGACGAGGGTTCCTGTAGCTGCTGCCTGATGCTGCGAGAGGTGGACAAGCTGGCGATGCTTTTCAACGACAGCCTGAACAAGCTTGAGAGGGAGTACATGCTAACGTATCAAAGCTTCAAAAAAACTGAAGGTGAGCGACACATGTGCAGCAACAATGATGTACTTTTTTATGCGATCTATTTCTACCCTGTCCTCTCTTTTCTCTCCATCTCCAGCCAGCCGCTCTGCCTTCTCCGTCGCCTTGTTCAATGGCAATGCCTTCAAATGCAGCAGCCGCTCCACCGTCAACAAAGTCATTGTCTATAAAAAAGTGTTCTTCAACCTGGGCAACAACTACAACGTGACAACGGGCGCCTTCACCGCTCCCCGCTCTGGCATCTACAGCTTCGCCGTCACCATTTACAGCGACGCCGGTTCCCCTCAAAACACCTTGGCCGCCTGTGCCCAGCTGCAGGTTAACGGCAGGACGGTGGCCGGGTCCAGTGAGCAAAACAACCATGACCAAGAGGATAGCTCCACGATCGTCTTGGCCCTGCAGCTGAACGTTGGGGACCGGGTGGACATCAACCTGCCCCCAGGCTGTTTCCTCTGCGACGACAGCCACTACAACACCTTCAGCGGCTTTCTGCTTTATCCTACCGAATAAATTAGGGAGGTGCTGCACACTGCATGTAAGGTTAGCTTCTGCTAGATTAAAACTTTCTGTCAGTGCCCCTAATCTCATCTCAATCTGCTCTTTTTGAGGGAAGCCACGTCCTTAAATCCATCACATCTGGAGTCAGCCCATGCGATTTGAAAGTTTACGTAACCTGAAAGCATGAGCATCGTTTTTTTCTCGCTGAACTGAACACACTAAAACACCCAATAAATCAGAATTTTAAACAAAGCAGTTGGTGTTATAGTAGATTTTGTTTCAACTGAAAAGATATGTGATGTCTACATTGATGAAATTGTTGACAAAATTAAAGTATTGAAATGTTACCCTTACTTTGCTCTCTCTGTTTTTTGATATAGTTTTAAGATTTGATATGAAATTTTAATTGTAGTTAAGAACACTATGGACATTTCAATAAAGAACTTTATTTACAGTTTTGGTTCTTCTGTGTATGAACTCTTCTTACAGAACATAATGAGGTGAAATAAAAATTGTTTCACCAGCCATGTGTAGATTACAATACAATACATATAATGAGATTCATAGATGTGTTCCCTATATTAAGCAACACTGTAGATAACGATGATCTACTAAGTATTGAACACAGGCCTTATTATCCCATGTTTTTTGGTGTAAGTGATGTGGACAAAAATCTTTGGTGCAGTATTGAGCTAGAACAGTTGCTGCAATGTAATCTAATGGACTCAGATTGTTCTTATAAGTGTCTGACAACATTATGGATAGGAGTCCTACAGTGATAGACCTATTTATTAAAGAGGAAGATCCTTTATTTTAACCAGAAACATCTCTATACCACTACGTGTTTGTTTGTTTGTGTTATTGTGTGACTTTCAGTGGCATAAGAAGTATCCATATTCATTACATAAGTAAAAGTACCACACAATAATACAAGCACAGCTGTTCCAGGCATGCTGTTACTGAGTAACTGTACCGATTGCAAAGATTTTGTCCCTATCAATCATTTACACCCATGTTTTTGGGCGTAAATGATTGATAGGAATAAGGCCCGGGTTCCAAAACACTAGAGTTATCCTTGAAGTCTAAAGAATATAACACCCTAAACGAGAGCTTTTTTAAACAATGTACCTAATACAGTGTCTAATTTTCTAAAATGCATTTAGAGAGAGTAATGTTTTTTCAAATGGAAACTTTCACCAATTCATACATCTTGGGGAGTACTAAATATGTGAGAAGAAATTGTAGACAGGGATGAGCTGGAGGTTTGGAGTTTACCAGATCTCTGTAGCCCACTTGAGGCTAAAGGCCCCAGGCTACATTAACTACTACTAGCATTACACGCCCAGACATCCAAAACAAACTACTGGTGGTCAATTTGCAATGTGGCTAGTGTAGATGTCAAGTTTTAACAAGGATGAAGACATGTTATAAAAGAGACGATATAAAAAAGGAAATGGCTGAAGCCATTGCTACAGACAACATTGTGTTTCTGAATGAATATTTGAGGAGTATGAAAAGGGTAAAGACTCGTTGGCTAAGGCCTTCACAGTCACCAGATTTCAACCTAGTTGAACACCATGGGAGATTTTGAACCGATGTGTTAAGACAGTGCTCTCCACCACCATCCTCAAAACACCAAATTGGGGAATATCTTTTAGAAGAATGGTGACTCATTCGGCGAGAACAGTTCAGAGACTTGGAGAACCAATGCCAAGGAGGACTGAAGCTGTTCTGGTGGCTCATGGTGGTTCAACACCCCATATAACACATCCAATATGAAATTTATAAAATAAATAACCAGCAAGAAGGAAGGAGGTGATTTTCCTCAATCCTCAGAAAGCAATCTTTAATGAATTGGACTGGCTTCATCCCACTGAAACGAACTCTGGCACTACATCACCTCCATATCAATCAATCTCAGAAAGACGACCACTCTCTATCTGCACTATTATGCAGTAATTCAGAGCTGTGGTTTGAAATCACATCTGAAGTCAAGGCACGTCATATCTCTTCAATCTCTGTGCTGTGTGGCGTGAATCATCTCGCAAACCAGTCCGTTTTAAAGAGATGTGTGCGAAGCGGACATACAACACCCGATACACCATGGCCTCCATCTCGCAGATAAGGCTATGTGAAGAACCAGGTCAGCTGACTTGGGACTACATACATGCAGGTGGTTTTCTAAAGAACAAAGACAATGAACTGTCCCGGGAGCCATGAGAGATTTAGGGAAGGGAAACACCTTGTTATCTAATAGGATGGGACAAAAAACAAGTAGAAACTGTGCAACTTCAGGTTACAAACAACCAGTAGAGGTCAATGAAGCCTGTGTGTACAGGTGCTAATGTTGTCTGAACAACATTAGCACCTGTACACACAGGCTTCAGGAGTCCAGTATCCAGTTCCTATAACACATCCATGCTTGGTACTTAACTCAAATTATAGCGAGGCTGATGTGAATACCAAGTAGGTATTTGGTTATAAACCAAAGTATTGGTTGACCCAGTGGCACTAGACGAAAAAGTCGGAGGCTCACCAAAGTTATTACAATTCATCCTGAGGGGACCATGAATGGTTCTACCAAATTTCATGACAACCCATCCAATATTTGTTTAGATATTTCACTGAAAACCAAACACGTCATAATATTAATTAATATTAATTCTGTTGGGCTCAGAGTCCGAGCAGTTCAGTGGTTTTCATGTACAAAAAACAAAGTCTATCAATTTCTTGACTGGAGCTCCGACTGCGTAGTCCCACTCACTGAACTGAAACACAGCTGAACGGTGTATATTACCCATGATCCCCCGCTTCTGGAGCAGGAGCTGGGGATCAAACCTGCTCGCAAAAGTTACATAGAGGAAGAACAGGTGACACTTAAAGGTAAAACAGTTACATAATGTTGCTTTAGAAGTGGACCAATTGGCAAACTTCCTTCCAAATAACAGTATAAGAACATGCAATGCCTTTGCAAACAGTAATATTTACCAACAGTTCTACAGTCCGCTAACAAATAAACATAGAGCAACCAAACACCTAAGATCTCTACATCTGGATTAAGATGGCTTCCAGCTTTTTTGTTTAACACAGTTTGCACAAAGATGTTAAATGTCTTTCCTTGAATCTGTCATTGAAAAACAAGATGAAAGATGGCACCATTTTGGTGTTCCTGATAACGGCTTTGTGTCTTATTATTGCCCAAATATTGCCAAATGAGGCAAGATCTAGAGATTTATTCATCAGCCAAGTAGCTATGACTTACCTCAGCAACACAACAACTACAATCAGTACATCTGGACAATATCCAAAGGGAAAGTAATCATGGGAAAACTCGGTATTGTTTCTCTGTTCTTTCTGTCTCAGCATGAGAATCAGGCGATGTTTCATACTGTTGTCAGATTTAGACCCTCATCGATGCACCGATAACGCTTTCCTATCAGCTTCTTTTGTCTTCCCTTCCGTAGACCATTATGTCCTCTGGGACCTGACAACAATGTTGACCATATCAGCATTTCTGACCAGCTGGTGTCTTCTGGAGGAATGGTAACCAGACACCACTGTCCTAATTAGGGGTATTATAGTCTGAACAATAGGTTTCTCAAAGGTGCAACAAGATCAATTGTTATCCTTTCACAATAAAGGAAAACCATCGACTGTACCGTATTACCGGGGACACACTTAGCTGTGAGGCGGAGCATCTATCATTCACCTCCTCAAGGGGAGGATCACCTGAAGTGCAGCCATAAGAAGCTAAAAAAACCATCCCCTGCTTAAAAACTCTAACTCTCAGTTTCACACAGTCTCAAGAACTTGACACAGTCTTTCAGAACAAGGAGAGGGAGGAACAAAAAACAGTAAGTTTTATGTTTCTATCCTTACATAGCTCTCATAAAACAAGTAAAAAACAGTCCAAATTGGTCACTTTGGCTGTAAACCACCAACTGATGCAATAGCCTTGATAAAGATTGTGACAAATTATATAGATTTGTCTTTTCTTGTTTTAATATTTTCGCTAATTATCGAGTGTCATTTGGTTTTTACATTATGTACCTTGAGGCAGTTAATGGATCTATCTATACTTTCTATTTTATGCCATTTAAACCTGCATTAAGTGACTTCTGACCACGAGGATAAAAAAAGTCTCATCTTTTAGTTCTGATTCGGCACAGACTAATATCTGGATTTCTTTAACCTTCTGGAGTCTATACTTTAGTTTAACATTTTTATATTTTTTATATAAAGTGCTACACACGCTTATATAAAGCAACACCAACCCAACACCAATTATCTGATAGCAGTATTCATTAACCTATTTTTTTCCAAAACCTATTTTCACAGGTTCTGAGATATTGTAAAAACAAACATTATAAACATTTTTGGGCAAGACTATTGAGCTCTGACACATGGGTGTTGACTTGTAAACTTGGGTGTTGACTACACATTGGTGATTTAATCATTCAGATATTTAATGTAGTTTTACAACTAACATGCTAGAACTTTTAAAGCCAGTGGTCTACCCAATGAATATTGATGAAGTAGGTGTCAACACACCATCAACAGCAGCTAGTTAACTTGGTGCATTGTTGTTAAATGCCAGGCAGATATGTAACCTTATTCAGAGTGAGAGACAGCAGATTTGTTCAAGCTAGCTAGTTACTAAAGATTGGTTAATTTGTGGGTCAAAATCTGTGTTAAGTTTTCAATTCAAAAGCAGGATAAAAAGTGAAAGTTTGATAGCTTTCTAGAAACTATTGTTTAATCAGCATATAAATGAATAAGACACTCAGTTAATTGCATAACAATGGGCTTACCAATGAGCTAACAAAATATCCCTTAATTTAGATTTAATTCTGAATGTACAGCACATCTACAAAAGTTGCTTCAAGCCAACTGATGATTGCAAGTCAAATGTAATTGTGCTTCTCCACAACTGATCCAATACTGAACACTACTGTTTTCAGATGGTTGCACTACCTCTTTTGTTCCTGGTGGGGTCACTGTTTCTCTGTGATCCGGTGGAGGCCCAGTCCTCCACCATTGAAATAATGAAGCAGGCTGCAAGTAAGCAACACAAACTGCCACATTTTAAAGCCAGCAGAGTGAGCATGTTACGTGCATGTTTATCCACTCCTCTTCTCTTTGTCCTCTCTCACCATCCCTCCATCCTATACCCCAGTCAACTGGCAGGGATCTCTGACCTGTAAAAAATGGGACTGCAACTGTACTTTCACTCGCCAGCGTGGCTGCTGCTGCGGAGCTAATGACTTATACAAACTGGAAGAGGACACCTTCATGAGGATGACATATTTGTGGCACAATATCCACACACTGAACGGCAGAGTAGAGGCGCTCACAGGTAGAAATGGTCACAATGATGGATTTTTTAATTTTTTTTTTTTTTTTTACAAAATGTGGACACTGACCTTTGCTGCACAATAATCTCTCTCTCCTACTCTCAGGTGGTGTCAAGATTGCCTTTAAAGCCACCATGGACCCTAATATTGCCATCACAATTCCCGGAACTACTGAACGTTGCTTTGGTCCTTTCAATACTAATGTGCCAATCCCCTACGGTATCGTCTCTCTTGACGATGGCTCCGCTTATAACCCTTCCTTGGGTAGGGAACACACACACACACACACACACACAAACACACACACCTGTCATTTAAAATTAAATGCTCATACAAAACATAAATCACTGCAGTTCCACTAACTCTTCACCTCACTCCCCAGGTGCCTTCACTGCCCCTACTGCTGGTGTTTATGTCTTTTCCTACACAGTCTACTCATCTGTGGCAGAGAATGGGCGCCTCTACCACAAAGTAAACAGAAAGACCTAAAGGATAACTCCGGTATTTTTGAACCTGGGCTTTATTTTCCCATGTTTTTGGGTGTAAATGATTGATAGGGACAAAAATGTTTGGAATCCATGCAGCACTGAGCATGAACACTGAACAACTGCTGTAATGTAATTAAATGGACATTTGACCGTGTCAAACTACGTCCACTGCAGTGTTTGTTTTTGCCAGAGACTGGCTCAGATTGTTATTCTAAGTGTCTGACAACATTATGAATAGGATTTCGACAGAGATAGACCTTTTTATTAAAGAGAAAGATTCTTTTTGTTTAACCAGAAATATCACCATATTTCAGTTCCAGACTCCTTTGACAACAATCATTTTACCTTGCAGGACACAGGAGTTGTTGTTGTTTCTGGTTAAAAAAAAACAAAAAAAAAAACAAGGATCTTTCTCTTTAATAAAAAGGTCTATCACTGTAGTAATCCTGTCCATAATGTTGTCAGTGACAAAAAGCAGCACTTCAGTGGACGTACTTTCTTTGTGGACAACTGTTCACTGGACTGTTTGCAGCTGCTTGTTATTCTTGCTCAATACTGCACTGATTCCAAAGGTTTTCATCCTTATCAATCATTACACCGAAAAACATGTGAAAATAAGGCCCAGGATCAAAAATACCAAACAAATATCCTATTCCAGAACACATTCAACTGTTTTACTTGCATGGCGATAGCAAGACATTTGCATCTTGGTGTTTTTTGTGTCTGTAGGTTCAGCTGATGTTCAACAAGACGCCGACAGCCAGTGTGTGGGAGAGCAATCGAGAGGATGGTGAAGACAGTGCCACTCATGTAAGGAGTGAAAACAAGAGTGATGGTTTCTGTAAATAAATCTAGTGACCAAATATTACAATTACAGACATTTCTTTGTGACTGTGTATGTCCACAGGTTGTGGTGTTGGAGATGCAGAGAGGCGATCAGGTCTACGTGGAGCTAACATCCGGGAGGAAGCTCTGTACATTCCTGCAGTACAATATCTTTAGCGGTTACATACTGTACCCTCTCGTTAATGAGTGATAAACCAGCTGAGATCTGGGCCACTTAACCTTTCTCACTCCAGGACCTTAAATGAATCCATTTATACTTGCTAAAACTAGTGGTCTTTGTCACATGCGTGGACAAGCCCCATAGGGCCCCTACGGTAGAGATAAACAAGATAAGTCGTACATACATAGACTCATGAATGTGTATGCTAACTTCCACAATTAAAACGATGGTCTGTGTAAGAGAGGAAGTGTGAAGTTATTTTGATTTGGTCACAATAAAAGTTTATTTGACAGGTGAGGTGCATTTATTTTCGTTTTGATTTTGATATGTATTTCAACTACCACACAAACACACACACATCGTCCATGAATGGAAATAGGTAGCAGTCAGATGATGGATTATAACGCTGCTGCTGCTAACATTGGGCCTATGACAGTATTGTATAACACTGTAAACAAGTGCCTTTCATGGAAGCTCATTACAAATGGATACAAACCACTGCCAGGCTAAGTAAATTCTTCCAGTTGAATAAACAAACGACGTAGGAGCAGTGCTTTTCACACTTTCACACACACACTGTTTAGACATACCAGCCATTCCAGTAGAAGCTTCTGAGTGAGTCTATGATATTACGCAAGTATCCATTTTCTTACTTGACAGTCACACGAGAAGATGAATAACACTGATATCTGTCTGTTTGATATGGAGCTACAGTCAGGACACATTAGCTTAGCTTAGCACAGTCTGGAAACAGCTAGCTACAGTAGTTAACACTTTAGTTTTTGTATGTATTAAACAAAAGGGTTGGGTGGAATTTGTCACCTTTTGAGAGAGTTAAAAGGTTAGATGTTCCCCCCATTAAGCTAGGCTAAGCTAACTGGATGTTAACTGAACAACATCAGCATGAACAAATATACGTCAATCATTCCTGGGATTCACTTACTTCGACACATAATATTGTTGTAGACCAAGCACACCCACCCTGATGGCAACAACACTCCCCAATGGCAGGGGCCTCCCCCATCAGAAACCAAACCAGCAAACCCACTATGCTACAGTAAGTACTGTGCAGAAATGGCACTGAGCTTAAGGCCTCAAAAATCCCCAGATCACAATCTGATCCAGCATCTGTGGAACAAGCTGGATCCATGGAGGCCGCAACCCACAGGTCCTAAAGGATCCACTGCCAATGTCCCAGTGCACAGTGGGGTAGATCCAGATTATTTCCAGGAAAGGGCATGGGGCCAACAACTGTTTACAAAAGCATTGACAAAAATGAAGGCCGCTACTGACCTCTCTTCTCAATATTTAAACTATTAAGTGGAAACAATTACTTTCTTAACTTGTGCAGTTACACAGGATATTTATGTCTTCATCGGACCTCTGTTGGTAAATGCTACATACAACATTAAAATTCTGACAGCAACATCCTACCTTGGGGAACTTTAGGTGCAGCAAATACAGGCAATGCGGCTGAGGGTTCCTTCAGGTTTCTCCGTTTCCGTTTGAAGTCTACACGTCTACAAACAGAATGCAGAGCAACAACTTATTTATTTTAGTACGTCATGTCGCAAACGTTCGCATGACGTCGCAAACGTTCGGATGAAGCATGACGTTCCATTCTAACAGTGAACAGCGTCTCCATGGTAACTTAAACCAACCCAGACGAACATCTAAGCTAACTATATGAGAACATTGGCTTATAAAGAGTTGTTTAAGAACATTTTCCCGCGCAAACGTAACCAAATTACTATAACCGTAGTTTACAAAACATTGCTGTAACTCATTCACACATACATGTAATTCTAAGGAACTTTGTTGAAGGTACAGTCGCTAATAGCCGCCACTTCCTGTATGGGTTTCAAACTAAAAGCCCTCTAGGGTTTAATACACTAATGTTAGGTTTCAGGCAGCCAATGATGTTTTTAGAGTCTTTCAGCTATTAAAGGAAAATCTACATAAATAGACGAACCCAATAAAATACATGTGAATGTGAACATCTCCTCTTGTTACAGCAAACTGAAGCAGATTAACAACACGAGGAGAATACAGCCATTTAACTTGAATATTACAGAAGACAGATGAGACAAAATACATAACGTTGTTTGTTTTACTTTCATGTGAACACAAGAGGAATATTTATCAACTTTTCAAGGCTGTTTTTTTTTTTTTTTAAGTATTAAGCCTGCCAAAAGTGAGGGTGGTTACATATGTGTTTCTCATCCTGACTGAGATTCAACTTCAGATTTTCCACCGAGGTAGAAATTTTATTAGCAAACGTTCGACACCTCTTATATTCAAACAGGAACACGGAGCCAAAGAGTGTATGTAATGGAAGAGAAGTGATGGAAATGTCAAGATGGAGGTGGTGGGGTACACACACACACACACACACACACACACACACACTGGGTGCTGTTACTGAAGAGCACCCAGGACTTACATGGAATTTTCTGTCTGAATGATGATGATGACTTTGTTACTCCTCCTCACTCTTATCCATTTCTGTCTATCTCCTCTCCTCTTCCTCTCCTCTCCTTCATTCTTTTCTCCCCTCTCATTCTTCCTCTCCTCTCTCCTCCTCTTCTTCCTTTTCTCTCCCTTCCCTCTTCCTCTCCTTCCTCTTTCCTCCCCCTCTCCTCTCTTCTTCTTCTTCATTTTATCTCTTCTCCTCTCTTCTTCTCATTTTGTCTCCCCCTTTATTGTTCCTCTCCTTCCTCCTCTCCTCTCCTTCCTTCCTTCCTTCCTTCTTTTTCTCCTTCTTCCTCACCTCTCCATCCCTTCCCTCCCCCTCTTCTTCTGTTCTCCTCTTTCTCCTCCCTCCTTGTACCTCTCCTTCTTCCTCACCCCTTCCTTCCCTCCTCGTTGTGCAAAAATATATCAACACTCAGTCAACACCACCACTCTTTTTCTATTTTATTCTAATTCTTCCACCTCTCCTCACCGAGTCAAATCCCTCCCTCACCCCTGTCTCTCCCTCCTCTCCCTCCCTCACCTCACCACCTCTCAGCCACTGTGAACGAGGAGGAGGGAATCGTGGTATTTGGAGAATTCCCGCTGACCAAAACCAAACGCCGCCTGGATGCCGTCTCCCTCCTCTACATGAACAGCTCTACCCAAATAAGGCTGGGCTTTTTAACTAGACGCGAGGGGAAGAGCTGCTGAAAGGCCATGCCCTTTTAAGGATGAAGTTTCCTTTTTTTTTTTTCCTCCCTCATCCTCCCTCCCTCCCTTACCCTTTCTCTCTCTCTTTCTGCAGACTGTAGTGAAGTCATCCTGCCTCATCTGCTCCTTTTAAGCCGGCATTTTTGAGAGGGAGGTCCCTGGGAAGCATATACAAACACTCAGTCAGGCATCCACGCTCATCCCACAAACTGCACTAGAGGCCAGCAGAGAACTGACCCATTCCTTCACACAGTGAGTGTTCTACTCTTCTTCTATTCTGTCTTCTATTATCGATCAGTTAAGACAAATCAACTCATCGCTCATCAACTTAAGAATCAGCGAGGCCTTGCTAGTTTCTTTTCTGCTAAAATAAAAAAATAAAATGCATACGTCTGCATTGCATGTGTTTAAAAAATAAAATGACACTAGCAGATGTTGTAGTCCTTTCAAAATAAGAGCATCGTAATCAGACAAAGGTCAAAGGAGACGTCTCGTGCATCTGCCGCCACGAGTTGAAATATAGATGTAGAATATGTAAGTTTGAGTTTTCTTTAAGTTGTTTCTGTGCAGGTTTTGGGAATTTTATCTTCTGTTTGAGTTTCTGTATTCACTTGTTCTGTATAATAACAATTATCACTTAAAAACCAGCTGTTTTCCAGTGGAGTCTGGTTGAACTCGAGCTGCCTGCTGCCTGTATTTTCACCTAGAATTACCTCATTGTTCATTTTTAATGTGACTCAGATGTTATTTGAGGGTTAATATGTTTTCCATGTGAGGAGGAGGAGGAGGGAGAACCAGACAGTGTTGCATATCTCAGACAGTGAACATACCTTTTATTTGCACAAGCAAATGATCCACTGCCATAGTGTGACAGGACGCCACACTTTAATGAGGATGCAGATGCAGATAGAGAGAGGAGAGCAGGTTTAAAGACATGTTTCTTAAAGATAGAAGTTCATCCTCTGCACTGAAGATAACTAGTGAATCATTAAGGATGGCAGCGCATCCTGTTGGTCCAGTAAAACCAGAAGGGAAGTAGTGGCTGTAGCAGCTTGGCTTCTGAGCAGCAGCCACAGGGGCAGATAAGCCTATCTGCCCTGCCAATCCTGTGGCGGCACATAAACACAGCAGAGGCACAGTAGCTCATAAAGCCAGGAACTGAACACATCCTGGCGCTGGGCTGAGTCGGACGGTGCTATCTATGTTAGCTCAGACATACAGCAGCTATACAGAATAATCAGAACCATGAAGGGACTTGGCAGCAGTTTGTGAAAGTGGTTTATGTTTTAATAAAAGTCTGGCAGGTCAAAGCGAAGCAGCAGTTTTCTGTGCAGCTGGAATAAAGCAGAGCTGAGGGCAGAGTCAAACCTACATCAGCTAACTCTGAACTTATCTCCTCCCTCCCCAACTTGTGCATTTGCATTCATACTAAATCATTACACGGTGGTTTGATGATTAACCGAAAAGGAGGTGAAGGCTGCATGATGCCACATCCCCTCAGGCCGCCACAGTTGCCACAGCCCCTCACACTGGTTTCCTGTTCTGGCATCGTGGCAGATTTACCATGGTAATGGAGAAACAGAGGAGGGAAAACACAAGCGAGGGAGATGGTTAGGATGAAGGGATGGAGGTGGTGAAGTCATGTTTTGTGGGATATGGTACTTTGGGACTTTTGAGAGGGGGCATTAAAGGCTTTCTTTCACTAGAAATCTGTGGTTTTTGTCCTATTTTTATCTTGGTTTTCCCTCATTTTCCTTTTTTATATTGTCTTCTCATTATTCTTCCCCATGGTTACACAGATTTCATGCATGAAAAGTTGATTTTGTTAGAGTCAGAAGGAATGATTGTTATATAAAAAACTAATTTGTACTGGCAGTAGCTACTGACTTAAATGTTGCATCCATTGTTCATGTTCTTAACGTTTTTATGTTACATGTCAAGTGAACGCTGCCTTGAATATTTAAGGAGAGGCCAGACAGACAACACAGATGCTTGTTTAGCAGATAATCCTGAGTTATTGGACCTGGGCTGGGTCCCAAGCATAACAACAGGTCCCTGGATACACATAAATACCAGAAATAGAGACTGGGACCTACTGGACTTAGTTAACCTCCAAAAATATGATATTTGTACGCTTGTTATGTAATGCACACATGATGACTGATACAGGACAAATAGCGTCTTCTTTGGACAAGACACAAAAGGGCATCGAGTGCACAATGTGGTGAAAACACAGCTTCTATTTCTTCCCCTACAAAAAGTGTAGTGTGTGTTATTTGCAATTGTGGCCCACAGAGTAGTTTATGAGGCAAAGAACTAGAGGCCAATGGAAAAAAAGAGAGACAAGTTAACGGCATACCAGACAAACATTACTCTGTAATAATGATTACACAATGATGCATGCCAGTGGGAATAACGAGGGGTGTGGGGTGTTCACCAGAGACCGATGAAGATATAATGTAGTATCTGAACTTGTGGTTGAATGTAAGTGAGTGTGTTGCCCAGCGTGTGTGTTTGGTTTCTCGTGGTTTGGAACAGGACTACAGGGAATGCAAAGAATATTAAACAGGGTTGGTGGTAACACTCTTGCGGATGACTCCGGGCAGGAGTCCATAAATGTCACTGGCATGCATGTAGTATATCAAGTATACAGATGCTTTACTTACCACTACAGTTAAGTCATGCTTTAAAGCAATTCATTATACTCACAGTAAATAAGTAAAAGAATTAAAATGTACTTAGGTATCCAAAGTTGAGAGCATCTATAATCAATCTTTTTATTCCCTGACTCCTCAGTTCCCATCATATGAAGAATTTTAGCATCTTCCAGGTCATTGTTTTACCACTTTATTGTTTTCTCATCGGGTCGTTTCCAGCCACAGCACATGGATATTTTAAGTACTAAACCCACTGTACACCACCTGTCCAGCACTACAACACACTTGGGGAAAAGCTAAAGAGTTGGTGGAGACCAAAACAAAGCTAAAAGGGTATGCTAACAAGTCTGTAATATGAATTCAAAAGGTGAGAATATGCTAGAATTGTGTCCATACCTCCTCCAGTTTTAGGGATTTTCATGGCCTCAGATTAGTTGAAGAAGAAAGGAAGGAAGAATACGACAGGAAAGAAACGAGGAAAAAGAAGAAAGGAAGGAAGAAAATAAAGATAAAACAAACTTACCTGAAGCATAAAAGGTTTTACATCTGTCAAGTCTTGGCCCAACTTGACATTCTTTCACTTTAATATATGAATACTACAGCCAGTCGGCTAAAAAGAGACATTTATAGTTGTCTTTGGGAATAAGCTTCCCCATCCTGTACCAGAGATGAGCCTCCTTACCCAACTCCTGGGTTTAACATTTGAACTTTGAACCTCCCCAGGAATCAGGAAGTTGAAGTGACCTGACATCAAGATGGCAACAAAGGTTGGATGGTGCAGACAGCACTTTGATATGGGTTTTGCACTTGGCTGTTGGCCCAAAGGCAATACAGAAGCATAAAAAGGGGATGTGTGTTTATGTGTTGAGGAGAGAGAATGAGTGTGTGTTCAAAAAGAGAATATATATATATATATATATGCAAAGAAAAAAATCATCTGGCTTAAATAGAGCTCCCATTGTATACCACTTTGCTTCACACACCCAGGTCCTGATAAGGCTAAATGGTGTGCATTAGGACACACAGCGCTGTTAACGCCACTGTTACTGAGAGAGGTATTCAAACTAAGTGCTGAGCATTTACGCTTATATACACGCTTTTGACTGCATGTCGTCAATGTTTGCATCGGTGTATGTCAAGGTGGGACAAGAGGATGACACCAATCAAAGTCCAACTACACATTTACTCAGATTTCTCCACAGATAATTAACATTTTTCTCTTTGACTCTATCTTCCATTGTATTCCTTTTGTCTCCTCCCTTCCCTTCCACACTTACCTCTCAGGGTGTCGGCATGGCTAACAAAGGTCCATCCTACGGCATGAGCCGGCAGGTCCAGGATAAAATTGACAGCAAGTACGACCCCGACCTGGAGCAGATCCTGGTGGAGTGGATTAACCGTCAGTGTGGCTCTGGAGTGGGGAGGCCAGAACCAGGCAAACTGGGCTTCCAGGCCTGGCTGAAAGACGGATGCGTGAGTGCACACTTAAGTCTTTTTGATTGATTGTTTTTTTCTAGAATTAGCTTTAAGATTATTTTTTGTCTTTTCCCCCAGGTCCTGAGTGAGCTGATTAACAGTCTGTATGCCGGAGACAAACCCGTGAAAAAGATCCAGAGTTCATCCATGGCCTTCAAACAGATGGAGCAGATCTCCCAGTTCCTCAAAGCTGCTGAGTCATATGGCGTCACCAAGACTGATATGTTCCAGACTGTGGACCTCTGGGAAGGTCAGAGGGGTTCTGTCATTCTCATTCCTCAGTAAAGCAAACATTTAATGCTAGAAGATAAAACTGGACTGCCTAATGTTGTGTGAGTCCCACTCATCCTGCCAAAACAGCTCTGGGTATTGACAATTGGCAGTAGATCCTTTGGGTCCTGTAGGCTGTTAGGTGGGGCCTCCAAGGATCTGGCTTGTTCTGGCACATCCCACAGATACTGGATCAGATTGGGATCTGGGGAGTTTGGAGGCCAGGTCAACACCTTGGGCTCTTTGTCATGTTCTTCAAGACATTTCTGAGTAGTTTTGGCGTTGTGGTGGGAGCAGTGTCCTGCCGGGGAGGCCCTACCATTGGAAGTGCTGTTGCCATGAGGAGGGGTGTCATAATCTGACTGATGGTAGGGTTAATAATCCTGGTTGTATATGTGTGTTGGGGCAGGTAAGGACCTGGCGGCGGTGCAGAGGACTCTGTCAGCTCTGGGCAGCTTGGCCGTCACCAAGGATGAAGGCACATACAATGGAGATCCCAACTGGTTCTTCAAGTAGGTCACGAAATGAAAACTCCTATATTGCTGTTAGGATAAATTTTGTTGTATTTATTTGGTGACATAAATTTCCAATGATGTGTTGCAGGAAAGCACAGGAGAACAAGCGAGATTTCAGCGATGAGCAGCTGAAGGCGGGCAAAAACGTGATCGGCCTACAGATGGGGTCCAATAAGGGAGCCAGTCAGGAGGGCATGAGCTATGGAAGACCCCGGCAGATCCTGTAAAATCATTGAGCCACGGATATCCAAAACCTCTGCAGCCCTTGACACCCTTTTAGAGCCTGTAAGCGTCCAACCAGTCCAGTACAACCCTTCTCTGCTTTAGAGTTTAGTTACTTTCTGAAAAGTTGCCCCTCCAAACCTTTAAGTCTTGACACTTGCCCCTGAACCTTCCTTATGTAGATGCTTGCACTGGTGTCCCTTGCAGAGCTCACCATGCTTTGTCCTTCCCACTGCAGTTAGGACCAGTACAACTGAATGTTTGAAGTAAATAGTAAACATAAAAATTACCAAGATGATATATTACAAATAAGTGACTACTGTCTCACATCTGTATACATAACAAATGTCTGAATTATGGCACCAGTTTCCTGCATTTTAGAAATATTGTTTCTGAATTCTGACTTAAAGATTGGTTTGTTTATGTAACAGAAGGGACATTTAATTTGAGTGGTGACACAACCCGTGGCATACCAAGTACTCCTTAATTTTACTGTTACAATATTGTTCAGTACCTACCACTTCCCACAGTGCTATGCCTGCTGTATCAGCGCCAATATTTTTGTACATTGTCTTATTAAATAATGACTTTGAAATACATCTCTGAATTGACTTTGTGATTCTGGTAATTTCAGTTCTGCCATTTTGAGATTAGAAAAAATATCATCAAAGACGCTTGAAACTGCTGTACTTTGTGTTTAGTGCTAATTACCAAATCTTAGCATGCTAACAGGCTAAATTAAAATGAAGAACATGGTAAACATTGCAGGTTAGCCTGCTGACATTTAGCATTTAGCTCCTAGCATCATCTAGCGTGTCTAGTCTTGTTAAAAATCCTTGCTTGATTGGCATTATTTTTGCCATTTTCACAAGCTTAGATAAATTTCTTCCTATGCCACAAACACAGAAACCATCACACTTGCTGATGTTAGCATTTAGCAACACTGTACCCAAGTAGCCTAACAAAGCTGCTAGCATGACTAGACTTTCATCTTTCATCTCTAAATTTCTTCATCTTCCACACACACACAGAAACCACTATATATTACACCTGCAACGTGTTAGCATTGACAATGTGAGCGTGTTAGCATACTGATGTTAACATTTAGCACAAAGCACTACTGTGCCCAGGTGGTGTCACGAAGCGGCTAGCATGGCCAGACTTTATCTCGTTAAAAACCTTGTTTTAAAAATTATTTTGCCCATTTTACCATCTTAGTTTTTTATACCACACACACAGAAATGATTACACCTGCTATACATCAGGGTGTTAGCATCATTACGAGCCTCTCAGCATGCTAACATTAGCATTTAGCTCTTAGCATTACTGTGGATAAATACAGTATTATGTAGCTGTTGTCTACTAGCATGGCTACTTTCTCCTGTAAAGAACCCTGTTTACAATATTATGTTTGCTAGTTTTCCCATAGAAGCCACTAAACACTACACCTGAAACATATTAGCATTGTCACTGTAAGTGTATTAGCATGCTGATGTTAGCATTTAGCTCAAGAGCTGTTGGCATGGCTAGACTTTTCGTAAAAAACCTTGATTAAAAACACAACTTTCTTGCTTTACCACACAAACAACTACCTTCATACAACTGTGATTACTGGCAACATATTATTGTTATATATATATTGTAATATTGTGAGTTTCACTGATTCCCAAAGTGTATCTGAGTTTCATAAACCATGTCAACAATCTAATAAGATATTCCATCAGTAGCCTTTTATTATCATTCACATCACCTGTGACTTGCACAGCAAAACACAAGTTTCCAGCTTCACTCCAAACACTCCTTTACTTTAAAAAATTAAACTCTTTAATACATTCTTAAAAACACTTCGTACAAATCATGGAACACAGTTGGTATACATCTGTACAGCAGGCACACATTGTGTATATATTACGCTTTACAAAAAAAAAAAAAAAAAATTACAAATGCAAATCCCACACTTGAAAATCCCACTTCAAGTTTTTCTCAGTAGTTGGATGATAACCCCAGTCTTAAAAATCCAGAAACACCTCAGAAAATAAATCTTATTCTTAAAATACAGTACCCCTCTTAAAACCTCACATTTGAGGACACTTTTTCATGGAAGACCTTGCCTATTCCAACGCACACATACATACAAACTCACTCATTCACACACAAACACACACACACAAGATTTGTACCTTTCTCTAGTGCACATCATCATCATCGTTTTTATCTTTCTCTGGGGGAACTGCATCAACCTATAAGCTCAGTTCCTCTGTGAAAGATTGAGTTTAAAGAGAATTAATTCCAGTTTTAAGGAAAATTTATCTCCATACACACACACACACACACATGCAAACATGCAATTATACTGGCACCTTTGTTAGGTCCCTCTCCAGTTCACGCCTGACCTTTACTCTAATTTTAACTTAATCCGCTTCTTAAGCTAACGTCTCAACCAATAAAAATACGGTTTCCAGGTCCAACTTTGATGACACTCTCCGGTTTGAAGATGTTGCAGTGATATGTCCTGTTTTGTTTTAACAGATCTGTTATTCAGTTGTCATTCTTGTTCAAGAAATAGAGGAGGAAATGTTTGCAGTTGATAAGTTTAAGTTTTTAAACAAATAAAGAAAAACAAAGTAGGCGCCAGGAGGTGCTAATGTTAGCTAGTTAATCTAGCTAATGTTTGTACTGGTTAGCAGCCGCCGGTAAAAGCTTGTATCTGATAAAAGCTATGGGTTTTACAGGGTGATTCTTGCTATAAGCACATATCTTTGTGTTTTGGTTGTCAGTCCTTTTCTGTGCTGCTGCTAGCGAGCTATCTTCGCCCAGCTAGGGTGAAAACAAACGCTTATATGAGGGGTACCCGCTTTTACTAGTGGGTGCTAATGCTAGCTAGGTTAGCTAGCTATTATTAGCACCTGCTAGCATCAAACTGTGTTTCCTTCACTCATTTAAAAATTGGAACTTAACTGCAACCATTTCCTCTTCTCTTTTCGTCGTAAGGAAAGCAGTATTGGTACCTGAATATTTTTTATGGACTCTGTTCAAACAACATGGGGCACAGCACTGCGACATCTTGAAAACAGGAGAACTTCGGCAAAGATGGACCTGGACACAGTATTTTACTTGGTGGTGAGGTCACAACTTATCAAGCTAATTCTGATGGGAGTTATAACCCTCAGGACTGAAAACACATCCTCACTTTAGAGGATTGTCGTCATTTTGTTTCAGGGACAGGTGTGCAACAACAACAACAACAACACACACACACACACCACACACACACACACACACACACACACACACACACACTGTCACAGCACAACACATCTTGATTTTCATACAAGGCCACATGTTTTGGGGAATGCAGAGAAGGACAAGGAGTCCACTCGTTGTGGTCTGCAGTCCGTTCTGTGATGCCCTATCACCACAGGTGTTAAAAGCAGTACAGGTAGGTGGGTGGGGGAGGAGAGGAGGGTAAAAGCCTGAGACGTCCCTTTAGCAAAGATGGTGAGAGATTTTAAACCCACCCACCCTGGTGCTATGTTACCAGCTGCTCTCCGGTGAGAAGCGGCGTTTTGGCCTCAGAGTCCAGCACCGCCTGCAGCTCCACCCCTGAGTCCTCCTCCTCCTCGTCTTCCACCCCGTCCTCCACCTCCTCCTCTTCTAGGGCGTCCTCCGCCACTCTCCCTCGACGCCCCCTCCTGGCCCGGTGACGTCCCCATCTCCTGCGCAGGCACAGTAGGCCCCTGAGGTCCAGGTGGGCCAGCGTCACCTCCAGGGTGTAGTAGAGAGACCAGAAGAGAGCAAAGCAGCCCAGCAACAGCAGGAACTGCAGAGGAGGAGGCAAAAAAAGACCATAAATACTACAAAAATGACCCAAAACAACATGGCGGTGACATTGTGTAACTTCATACTCTACCTAGAGACACTGGAGACGTGTTTTGGTGTGCTGCTGCCGAGTTTACCTTGAGGTTATTGGAGGTGAACGGGTTGATGATCTCTGGAGGGATGTCCAGGCCTGGAGGGCAGGGCAGAGAGAAGCTGCTGTCCAGGTATTTGCCGCTCATCGCCTCCTCCACCAGTCTGTCAATCAACACACAGCCAATCAGCATTCAGAATATCTTTGTGAGTCAATCATAGAGCAGTGCAGGGATGACGCAGGAAGTTAGCATCATTGGTTTTTGAATTACTGAAGAAAATAAACTGTGACCAACAAACGTTTCTGATACTTGGATGTTTTGCCTCAAGATAATCTTTGTATAAAGTTAGTGATAGTTTGAAAGAGCGTGAGTAGAAACACAACGAGGCTGTAAAGGTGGACTGACTTAGACTTAGACAGACTTTATTGATCCCTTTGGGATGACTCCCTCAGGGAAATTACGTTACTGACGAGTAGATGGGTTTTCATGTTAAGACACTCTCATTAGCAACCGCCTTTTTTAAGACACGTAAAAGAACAGTTTCCCACACAACTGTAACCAAATGAACTGTTCCTTGTATTTCATGTTCTAGAATAAAACGTGAAAATGTCCAAGTAAGAACCCATTCAAAAAAGTCACCAACTTTGGGACATTAGAACCGGAAGCACTAAAATGTGAACTTATTTCCAGGTTTTAGATCTTAGAACAAGTATTTGTATTAATGAAATGGGAGAAACTAAGATGAAATCCACTGTTATAGAAGCTGTTGTATCATTAAATGGCAACAAATAATTAAAACAGGACGCAGTTACCAGGAAGGAACGTCTCACCTCTGTCTTTCCTTGACCTCACTGAAAGTCATAGAGGAGCCATACAGGGTCATCTTCCACTGATTTAACACCCCCACAAACTGTTTAGACGACGGCTCTTCTGTAACAAAAACCCAAACAATGACAATAACACACTTCACTGTGTTTGTCGTGTGTGTGTGTATGTGTGTGTAGCAGCGTCTTACGGTGGTCTGATATCCTGAGGGTGTACTGGCCCTCAGCTCTCTCTCCCCAGCAGCGCACAGTGGAGAAAGTCCAGTCCTGGAATCCTGCAGGGTCGCTGCTCAAACACAAACACCTTCATCAGAAACACTGACATGACATCTGTCATGAAGACAGTTCAACATCTGTGTGTGTGTGTGTGTGTTTTTTATGTGTGCGTGCGCACTTGTCGACAGCACGGCGAGCCCCGATGACTGACGTCATCCCGCTGGGGCAGACCAGCACAATCTCCACGTTGCTGCGGGAACGGTGGGTTATCGTCACAGTAACGGTCACATGCTCCAGCGTCTCCATTCCGGAATGTCTCAGGTCAGCGGCAGAGACTGAGAGAGAGGAGAGGAGAGAGAAGCTTAGTCTGTGTGTGTGTGTGTGTGTGTGTGTGTGTGATCTTAATGTGTGTTTAATGATTTCCTGTCTGATAAAAACAAAACAAATCTGTTTTTTTAGTCACGCTAGCAGTATGGCATTGTTGTTCCGAGCGTGCTAACAGAGCCGCTACAGTGTGACCTCATTGAACTGCTGACATGGCTGTGGATTCTTGGTCTTGGTGACAAATAAATAAAATGTCAAAAATAAAAAAAATCTTCCAAAAAAGTAGGAAGTACAGTCACAATATCCTTTTCTGTTCCTGAGTTATAGCCTTAAATAACGGCCATAAGACTGTTTTTCTTTAACGTTATGATGTCACAGTGAAGTCGACCTTTGATCTTTTTCGTATGAAACTTCACCACTTCATCATTTTAATTTGACATTTGTGTTAAATTTTGTCATGAATTCTTGAATTAAGATGTTTGTGAAGCCATAGTTACTTTGAACCTTTGACCTTTAACTACCAAAATCTAATCATAATTCATTCTTGAGTCCAAGTGCAACTTAGATTCATTATTTGCTGCTATCTCAGCCGAGACACATCTGAAAACTAAATTTGGAATCTTATTAAAAGTATTTTTGTGGTTAAATAAAGTTAAATACTGTCTCACATTACATTATATACACTTTAAACTGAATTAGCAATAATATTAGAGGGTGATGTAGAGTAAGAACTTGGTTTATTTCGCACTTGTTTTCATGTGAATTATGTTATTATGTTACAGCCCTTATAAAATCTAAAAAATATAAAATCATTACTTGCTTTTACAGCTCATAACACACAATGTGGGCTGGAGAAAAATGGCTACTGAGAGAAATTCTCATTAAAACTGGAATTAGTTCTCTGTAAATTTAATCTTCCATCAGGCTCTGGATCTCTCCCCTTCACTTTCTCTCCATGCAAGTGTGGTAAGTCGTCTTCCTGACCACCTCCCGCCCTCCCACTGTGAGTGCCTGATAATTTCTTGGCATTTCCTGGGCTCTCACTGTTAATGAGCCATGGTGGCTCCACTGACCATGTAGGGCAGCACACACATTCTCGGGGCAGGGAGGGACGGCGAAGGGGACGAGGAGTGTAAACAGAGGTGTGGAAGGAAAGGCAGAGGATTAAGGGGAGGGGAGAGATGGAACCAAGTGGAGGAAAGGAGGGGAGAGTGGGGGAGAAACATGATTTCTAAGTTTTGCACTTTCAACAGCGATCAATAAGAGGTGGGGAGGTCCTCGCAGCTGTACCCGAAAAATCCAAATATGGCTGCCACCTCTCGATCCCAGCTCCAGAAAATGGCTGAGATAGTTTCATGACATTGTGTTGCTTGAGCTGCGTGAATTAATACGGTAAAATCATCCACTTTGGAGATCACATGCAGCTCTACGTTTTATCATGTGTTCTTCTGTTCTTTTTCAGAACAAATTTTCTCTGTTGTTTTCACTCAGAACAACCCAGAGCTACAGCTCTTCACCGACATGAGCTTCTGTTTCACTCAGGGGGCTCCATTATAAGTCTAACACCTTGTTTCCACTTAGCTTTGTGTATGTATGAGCTAGTATGAAAAATGTTAACCTTTGTGTGGAATTTTGATCAGAATGAAGTTAGCATAAAAACGAATTAGCTTACATTTAAAAGCATTTTTAGCTAACACCGGCAGGAATGCTAGCTGTGTAAATGTATACAGAGCACATTAATAGTGGTTCATCCTTTTTTTTCTTTTAAAGATAAAATTAGCTTCTATCTGTCCCTAAAGGCGTGCATTTTCTTGTGTTGAACACTAGGGGGTGTACTCCATATATTATACGGATACAAAGCAAAACTGTATGGAAAAGAGGTGTGATTGTCAAAAGAGCTCGGAGCTGGTGATTTCAGCACATTTTCAAATCCAATGTTTTCTGGTTTAATGGCACAAAAAAAACAGGGTTCACAAGGTTCCAAAGCGTTGCACTCAGTCTCTTAATTCATCATGGGTGTGTTTTTTGACTGTAAATCAAACTTTTTAAACCATTGCCAGCTGCTTCTGCTTCCTCGCCAACACCTCCATGGTTGCTCAGATTGGTGTAAGTGCATTAAACAACATGGAAGCTGGACTGGATAATGACTACAGCATCAGTCTGAGGCCTTGGTTACGTGTCAAACCAAGAAGTTTTTCTGTTGCATACTGATCTACAAAAATTATTAAAAGCGCAGTGCTATGCCAGGCCAGTAGATGGCGATGTAACTTGATGCAGCACAAACACAACTCAATAGTCCACTGTTGTAGTTGTTGTTCTACTTGCTTGTGGTTATTAGGCTTAAAACGTAGTAATAAAAGTGCACGATGTGGGCCTGTGTCGTCACAGTTTCGCGTATCGCCAGTTTTCACAGCAACGGTAAGGATGGCGTTTTCAAAAAATTACACTCAGGGACCTGGTTTCAACAATTTTCAGGCCCCGAAATTGCTACTGTTGTGTGAGCAAAAGGCCAAACTGCAACAAAGGTTTACTGTTTTATTCAAAAACTGTTGAATCTAGCAAAGACACTTGCGTTGCTGCATCTCCTCACAAACCAACACCACCACCCCTGACCTCGACTGACCACACTGTGGGGATCCGACCGGTCATTACTTGGGTCAAAGCCAGTCACTGTGAGCATGTACATGAACATACATCAGCAGCAGCAGAGGTGTTCACATGGGAATCTGGCAGTTTGAAATACTCAAGGGACAGGGGCATGAGCCAAGATGGCAGCCAAAACACATAGAAACTACGACAACAAACACTGCTGAGTAGTGACAGACAAAAACCCTGCGAGAAGACTGATTCAACAGAGGGTTTAAAGGGAGAACAGTAGTTTAATACGATTCAGTTTCCTTTTGAAATGATGCCCGGTCTGCTCTGTAATAGTCATTAACTCTTTGCTTTGTCCTTGAGAAAACTCTGGACTGGGACGAGGCCATAAAAGAGGGAAGATACTGATCGAGGTGGAAGGAAATGTTCCTGCTAGAATGAGGTCACCGTGAGCATATGTGAAAAACTGAAGAGAGAGAGAGATCGCATACACAGACGGTTGAGTATGAGAGAGGTAAAAAAAAAAAGAAAGAAGAAAAAGTACTGAGAGGAGTTGCAAAATGCTGAGGCAGATAGAGAGGGAGGAGGAGGGGAAAAAAAAAAGAAGAAACAGCAGCGATCTGGAAAAATCTCACCCAGTATTTCAATGTGGACGCAGCAGGAACTCACAAACAAGAGAACTTTACCTAATATGGACAGAAAGACGGAGAGAGGAGCAGGGCAGGGAGGGAGGCAGCTATGGAGCTAGAAACTAGACAAGCAACTGTCCCCAATGAGAGGAGTTACCGTTCAAGGTGCGAACCAGCTCGTCAGGGTAGGTGAGGATGGTCACTTCCTCTTTAATCACAGCGCTCTGATAGGACACGAGGAACGGCACTGACTCCCACACCTGTGAGATGAGAGGAAGTTTAGGGTGCTGACAGCGAGCGGCTGATGCTGTGTAAACGGTGTGTGTGTTACCTTGGCGGCGTTGACAAGCCTCCATGCGTTGAGCAGACCGAAGCCATGCTGGTGGCTGTGATGGAAACCAGCTCCATTCACCCTCCAGTCTGCACTATTGTCACACTGTTTAAACAAATACAGAGATAAGGAAAGCCTATGTTTACACAAACCCACAAATAAACAAAACAGATGACGTTTACTCCACTGAGAGTCAACAGAGCTGCCACAATATCCCGAATTTGGGAGGAAAACAAGTCGTAGTGTGGCTCTCCCAGGGGTAAAATCAGCAGCAATTAAAATCAACAACATACAGCATACAATGTTTACTGTGAGCCGAATTATCCAAAGTGGTCTCCTCCTCTCCAAAACAAACAGACACAATAATTAAAACAAGAAAAATGCTGAATAAAGTGGTTTCATGCTCAAAATTTGTGTTTTTCCGGCGCTCTTCTGTGGACAGTAAGGGGTTACATGCTCTCAGCTGCCGGCTAACGTTATCTCAGCAAGTTTTAAAGTTAGGATTCCTTCAGTGTTCATCGTTCAGGAGGTTTTTACTGGGAGCCGAATTATCCACAGAGGTCTCCCCCTCTCCAAAACAAACGAACAACGTAACTAAAATAGGTAAAGACGCTGAATTAAGTGGTTTCACATTTCAAAATCAGTGTTTTTCCAGCGCTATTCGGCAGACACGGGGCGTCAGTAAGGGGCTACGCGCTGTTAGCTGCCGCTGCCGTTATCTCAGCTTGTTTTTAGGTTAGGATTCTGGGAGCCGAATTATCCACAGGGGATGTCCTTCTTTCCAAAACAAACGGACTAAGTAATTGAAATCGGTAAAAACACTAAATAAAACAGTTTCACGTTAAAAACCGATGTTTCTGTGACGCTCTTGTACGGACACAGGACGTTGAGAGGAGCGGTTTGCTCATCTTATTTCTTACTTAAGATCTGATGACAAATCCTTAAACTGATTTAATATTATAGTTATAACATTAACATTAACATTAAGTGACGGTGACTTGAAGCAGTGGGAAAGCAGTCAACTGAAAATGTTTTAATGACAGTGACAATGACAGAGTTTTGCTAGGCTAACTGTCCCCCTCCGTTTGTAGTCATTGTGCTAAGATAAGCTAACTAGCTGCTAACTGTAGCGCCATATTTAAGACAGATGTAAGAGTGGTATAAAATTTTCTCATCTGCCTGAAAGACATCCAAAAGTTGTATTTATTCCTAAATCTGTTTTATATGTAATACTCTAATAATATATATTTTTTATGAATTTATTATATTGTCAGTCATTGTCTCATTTCATTGTAAATTGAACATCTTTCACTCAGCACCATGGGCATTCTTCACAGTTTTAGATTAATACATGTTGAAAGAAACTGTTTCAGTGTCAGGCATTAATATTAAATTCATAAACACAGATTAAGGAAAAAAGTTGTTTTGTATGTTAATATTCCACTGGCATAGTTACAGATGAGGACAGATGTTTTTGTGTAGTCTAAACAGGGCCTCTTAAGAGTCTGGGTTTTCCTGAACAGCTCTGATACACCACAAAGTTTAATCAGACCCACCTTGGTGGCGGTGAAGGTGATGATATGCTGGACATCCCTCCAGCTCAGGCAGGGCCGGACCTGCAGCATCAGGGCCACCATCCCCGCCGCTAGGGGGGCCGCGGCAGACGTCCCGGTGTGGTATTCAGTGCAGCCCGTCCCGTGTTGCAGGGACCAGTCTGACGTCACCTAAAGACACAGACAGACATGGTTAAATTCATGTACAAACAGTGCCCAAGATGTTTAGTTATACATTAACAGATGGGCATATACATTCACCTTAGAGGGTATATCCTAAACAAATGATCTAAGCTCAGTCGACTAAACTAACACTTCACTCGGGCACTGGCGTCATGGAGCCATCTCGACAAAAAAAGACATATTTACTGCAAGTTCAACACTGTTTGTGAACAGCTAATGGAGGCTGGGGAGGCTCAGCTTTAGGAAGATGAAAGGAAGTGAAGAGGAGGAAAAAAATAAAGGGAAATAAAAAAGTCTATACAAAGAGAACAGTAATGCAGCACGTCAGACTGTGGTTGGGTAAAATGGAGGAGGATTTATAGAGAAGATTAAGTTTATGAGCAGACTTTGGCAACAAAAGGTCAACTCTTACAAGTCTTTTAGAACTACTTCTCTCATTTGTATATGTTTAGGGTTGAGTGGAACAGAGTCGGGCTGCACAGTTAACTGAATAACGATCTGCAGGAA
This sequence comes from Lates calcarifer, assembly GCF_001640805.2. Taxonomy (NCBI): domain Eukaryota; kingdom Metazoa; phylum Chordata; class Actinopteri; family Centropomidae; genus Lates; species Lates calcarifer. The sequence continues at coordinate 2,776,353 of NC_066853.1, forward strand.
TGAGTCCTAAAACCAGGAAGTAAGTTAGCATGTTAGCATGTTAGCACTTCCTGTTCCCTCGTCCCAAAGTCAGTGTGTTTCTGGTTAAATGTCTGAAATAAGGTCTGTGGTTTTAACACAAGCTCAAGACATTTTCAGGTTTTATTCTCTGACATAAAATGGGTCAGTAAATCCCCCACTCCTGATGTTTGAAGCTTTTACGTGTCTTAAAAAAATGCGGTTGCTAACGAGTGTCTAAATGAGACCTACAGAGGTTGTCGGGGACGTTAACATGAAAACCCATCTACTCACCAGTCCACCTTTACAGCCTCGTTGTGTTTCGGCTCACTATAGGAGCTAGCCTAGTATTTAGCCACTGAAATGTCTAACTCAGGAGTGGTTGACATGCTACATTCTTAGTTTGACTACCATACGCTAGTGTTGTGTCCTCACAGAATCCATGTATTAACGTGAGCTATGTCCATTTCCAGTTTCCGAAGACCAAAACACAAAATTTTAGTGCCACAGCAATTAAAAACCCTCTGCTTCTCCCCGCAGTCAAAACACCTGACGTAAACAATAACCCTCATATCATTGTACCTGAGCATGCAAGTCGGTGTAGCGACACCCAGTGTTCAAACACTGAATTACATTTCATCTCAGGATAATTTTAACAAGATGGCTGCCCACCCTGAGTCTCGTTCTCCTAGAGTTTTCTGCCTCTTAAAATCAAATGTCCTGAGCAGAAAATGAAAAGCGAGTCCCTTGAAATGGATCCTCTGTCCTCTGTCCTCCGTTGGCTGGAAGTATTTCAGTTTTAGAGTGAGTGATGTCGCGCAAGAAGAAATCAAAGAGGAGAGAACGCCACAAAGCAACAGCGCTAACTTGTTCAATCACCTTAAAAAAGACAACAAAGTGCAGTAGGATGAATGCACTGAACCGCCGTCCTTGTCCAGCATCAACAACACTGTCCTGCGCCAGTGTTAAATTAGCAGGAGTGTAGCACAACATGGAAGTGAAAGCACTGCTCTGTTTTATTTAAATCATGATAATTTCAGCTGTAATTGTGCAGCTGTAAACATGCCACGTGTGTCCTCCGCCACGCTCTGATCCACTCATTAGTGACAGCTCGTCTGACAGAAGGACCACAGCGATCTGGGCTGAGGAATTTCCCTCCCCTCTCTGTGCTTACATGCTGAGGACACATTTCCAACAGCTGCTTCAGCCATGTAGAGGGTTAGGGGCTTGTCATGTTTATGCACCGAGCATCGGGCGGTATGTTCAGTGCCAGCAAATATTCAAAACTGATCGCCGGAGTTCCCAATTTTCCCAGGACTTCTCCCGACTTTACAGACTCATATGTGAGGACAGCTGTTCTTAGCTTGGCTTCTACAGAGTAATACACTAATGGGCAGTGTGTGGTGAAGCGCTCAGGCCTGTGAGTGCATCTGTGGTCAGTGGTGGATCAGTCTTCTCCAGAGAGAACCCAGCCCTCGCTAAGCTCCCCAACACCCCTCGGGTCCAAACTGCGTTACCACGGCAACAGCCGCAAAAACAAGGGGCAAATATAGGCCAGCAGCTTTTTATCGGGGGCCCTCGCTCCGGCCATCGTCCTCCTGATGTGGAGCTGCTTTTCAAACATGTGTCACTATCACTAAAACTGAAGTCTATATTCAGACAAAATGGCGTCAATTAAATAAAGAGGTTTGTTTATAAAGCTATATTTAGATATTTTATTTTGTTGTTAGTCTGTAAAACTGTAGGCACATGAAAATAGTTTAGATTGTCTATTCTGGGCTACCGTAGAAACATGGCAGACTCCACAGAAGAGGACCTGCTCCTATGTAGATATAAATGGCTGATTCTAAGTGAACGAAAACACAAGGTTTGTTAGTTTTAGGTGATTATACACCTATCTACGTATGTACGGAGTGAGAAGAATGACATTAAAATTTTTAATTCAGACAATAAAATTTGGCATTGAAAACAAAATATGGAAAATACTGACATAGCTTAAAAAAACTCTCACTGGAAAACACATCATAAAACAAATAAATATCCTTTTTTTTCAGTGAAACTTTTTTTTATACCAAATTTTATTTTCAGTCAAAATTTTAATGTCACTGTTGTACCTCCATACCTATTAATACTATATTATATTTCTGTCAATAGATCAGAAATGTTACACACTGGTCCTTTAACAGTAGTTTTGTGGTTGGTTCCAGTCATGATTAATTTCTTTAGCTCATTTCTGATTCATTCACACTTTGAGTCGTCATCAATTGTGTGTTTATGTGTGTGTTGCAGTAAAACCTACGATGTTCCTCAGCTTGCTCCCCCCGCTGCTGAAAGTAACAGCCAACATGGCCGCACACTCCTCAGCGTAGAAGGGCATCCTCCCGTTCTCATCCACAGCTCCTGCAACACATGAACACATGATTGTTAATGTGCTCACACCCAAAACACAAATAAAAACTCCTGAGGGTCTGCGGGTCTTACCGATCGTGATGGTGTAGATGGAGTTGGCGTAGCCGTCATAGTTGCAGTTGTCGTCGAATTGGCCCCCGTTGCCGCTGGCGACCACGAAGATGCTGCCGAAGCCTCGTCGGCCCGCGATCACACCGTGCTGCAGCGCCGCCTGTGGAGCGAGATCATGTTTCATACAGTCAAAGACCAGAGGAAGCAGCACACACAGGTGTGTTATCACTCTGCTCCACTGTAACTGATCTGTTACAGTCTGCTGCCCTCTGCTGGACAAAAACAACACTGCACACAGTCTGAGGCTCACCTTGCCCAGAGGATGAGGTCCGTCCACAGTGCGGCCGTCGTCATCTGGACCCCAACTGAAGCAAAACACAACATTACACTCAATTCGATCAAATACAGACATTAAAGGCGACTGATGATGCTTTAAAATTTATCTTGTACTGGTTCTTTATGCAGCCGCTGTCTGAACCAGTTCAACTCCCGAAGCTTCCTCCATTTCCAGAGCAACATAAATAAACTATAGTAACCAAAACAAATGTTGGAAATCTGGTGTTCAGCGTCTGAAGCTACATACAGATCTAACAGAGCCAGACAGAGGTGTGTTTGTTACCTGCAGCTGTAGATGTCATTGACCTGGTAGTGCTTGTTGAAGGCGATGGCCTCCAGGCTGTCAGTCAGTGGGCCGTCCAGGACTCTGATACCTGACGACAGAGCAAGAGTTTGTTTCAAAGCCTCTGCCTTTTACGTCGGTACGTACTCTAATTTACATTCTCTTGTTTGTACCTGCCACCTTGCTGCCGTACGCCACCCCCACGGCGCAGATGCTGTTGTTGGGAACGGCTGCGATCTCTCCGGCGCATCGGGTCCCGTGGTGGTTGTCGCTGTGGACGTCGGGGTGAGGCATGGGGTCCGGGTCATTGGAGTTCAGGTCGTAACTTCCCTCTGGACTCTGAGAGGAGAAAAAACCCAACATCATCACTTTTCGGCCTCTTTTGTTTTCATGTTGAAGAGGAGGAGATAAAAACAGGTTATACAGGTAGTGTAGTGAATGCACAGTTGGGAAAACTGCTTGTACAAACATTGACTAAACTCCCAACGTATCCACTGCGCTCATTACTCCCCAGTTTCTCTCTGGCTGCTGCTGCTGCTGGTGTAAACTTTAAGCTGCGTATACACTGTGAAATCTTCACAGCTCTGCTTATAGTAAAGGCAAGTAAATTATTTTTTGTTGGACACATTTTGGGGCTTTAGATGCTGTACTACATGTGCTGATGCCAGTGAACCCAAACGCAGCCAGCAGCAGCAGCAGCAGCAGCAGCAGCAGCTTGAGGCAGGAGAAACGTCTAAAGCAGAAGCTGAGCTGATTAAACCAGCAAAAAATGGATCTGAACATGCTCTAAACGCACCTTCTCCGAGCGCTTTATACTGTTAAAACAGACAGAACACAGCTCAACTCACACAGTTAGCGTGGACTTACGTAGTTGGGCTGAATGTCCTGGTGCGTATGCTCCACCCCGTCGTCCACCACGACCACCGTGACTCCCTGGCCGGTTATGTTGCGCTCCCACACCCCTGTCAGGTTGATATCCATGCCCTTATTGACGTCATTGTGCTGCAAGAAGAACAAGAAACATCAAGAAATGCAAAAGAAAAAATAATCCAACCTGAAACAGCTTTGAGGCAATTAGAACATGCCTGGAGTGCAATGATAATTCAGTTCTGTCAAGACAAGACTTGCTTTATTGACAAAAACAGCCACTTTATGTTAGAAACAAAAGCCAGGTAAAATTCCTGATTTTGTCAATGAAGTCTGGTGTTGATATATCAATACCAGTCTCCACTGACAAAAACAGGAATTTTACTGGGCAGAACACAGGAGCTGCTGGAATACCACTGCCTCCATCTGTTAGTTTGTTTGTGTTTTTGTTTGGTACTTTTACTTATGTAAGAAGATCTGATTACTTCCTCCACCACTGAAAGTCCCACAATAAATTGAGTAATTGGTATTCCAGCAACTCCTGTGTTCTGCTGGGTAAAATTCTCCTTTTTGTCAGTGGAGTTTGGTGATTGTATATGGTGATTTTTCTGGATTTCTCTGTAGAAATCCCTGTCAGTCCCTATCAATCATTTACATCCAAAAACAATGGAAAATTAGGCCCAGGTTCAAAAGTTCCCAATGCTTTATCGCCACCAGAGTCCATTGATTGTTGAGATTGTTCTGCTCTGGTAAAATTCCTGTTTTTGTCAATGGAGTTTGCTATTGATATATATGTGTGATGTTTGTGATGAACAAAAAGGATCTCACTCTTTAATAAAAAGGTCTATCTCTGTAGGAATCCTCTCCATAATGTTGTCTGAATATGTGTGAAAACAGTGTTAGCAGACTACAGATATAAGATCCTCACCAGGTGCCACTGTTTGGGGTATTTGGGATCGTTGAAGGCCATCGATCTCTTCGAGCGGCTGAGCACCGTCTCCTGGGAGTACCACAGGACGTGAGGGTGGGCTGCCAGAACGTTGCCGGGCTGGATGCTTCTCTTCCAAATTCTTCCGGCAGATCCGGTGCCAGGCTTTACAGAACACAGCAGGTAGTGGCCTTCCAGCTGTCCGATCTGGCCCAGGTTCTGCAGACCGGCCTGCTCCGCTACCTGGGACAGAAAGATGGAGTACAGATGGATGTAAGGTTCCCACACAATCACACAGCCTCACAGTCAGTCCCTGTTTTATTTTGAAAATATCAGAACACAGGAAATACTGTACCTTGTTGGCAACTAAATCCAAGAGCACAGAGCTCGGTTCGCCGTCCTCCTCCTCCTCGTGATGTGGGCCAGCGTGGAGCCGGACGGCCCAGGACTGACCTGGACCGCATGACTGTGACGTCCAAGGTGAGGGAGGAGAGGAGGAGGAGGAACGATAGGGAACGGATGGCACGACGGAGGGCAGGAGGGTCACCAGCAAGAGGGTGACGGAGGACAGAAAGAGGAGGAGGAGGAATGTGGGGAAGTATGACGTTGCCATAGCAACGGGGGGCGACACACAGGGTCGACCAGGCAAGTCCTCCTCATCTGAACAGCAACCTGGACGTCAGACCAAAAAAGACAAAGAAAAGAAAAAGAGAAAGGTCTTGTTAGCTGTTAGCTGACAATCTGAGAACGAGCAGGCCCGGCTGCTTATCGCCGGCGTGCTGCATTCAGGGGCAGCGTGTTAAGATTCACAGCATCGCGTTAACAAGAGAGCGGCGGTTGCACCACGTCTGATTAACGCTTCTGTGGTCACATCAAAACTCCTGCACCTGCTCTTGGAAAATTAGACAACAGAGCATCAACAAATACCTCACTAACATGTCGCTCAATATCCCAACCACAGTTCACTTCAGCTATGATTTAATTACAACGTTTGTATTAAAAGAGGCACAGCTGGATTGACCTGTTTGGAGGTGTTTGTATCCTGTCACTCCCACACACCGTCCACACAGCAGATTCAGTTTTTGTTTAGGGGTAAACACAGATTCATCTCAGGATCTCGGGACTCTGTACAGTTATGACTACAGGTAGCACCGTGTGTGAGACTGAACTACATTACCTGGAAATCAGGTGTGTGACATAAACCTGACTCAAGAGTCAACACGATTACAGGAAGGAAGGTTATTAATATGTCACTACTGCCACACCCTTAAAACCTACTAAGTAGTGACATATTAAAGGAATAATCTTGATTTTCACGGAAATATGACACGTTGAATTATAGAAACAACACCCTAATATCAAGAAAAATAATCATATTTTAACTGTTAATGTGTAAAACTAAGAGAATTATGAGTGTTCTGATAAAACTGGTTAAATTAGTGGAAATAATTCAGCTCTGTAGCTAATACCTGCCGTATAAAGGACATAAAAAACGTCAACATCAAAGACAGATAACATTAGAGGGAAGTGTTATCAACAGATCCGAATAACGTTAATTATTAACAACAGCAGCTCACATTTACAGACATTCAGCTCGGCTAATGTTAGCTAGCTCTCAATTCTGCTGATTGCTTAGTTTTTATTTATCGTTAGCCACTACGTGAGCTAGCCGCTAGGGGTAACTAGCTTAGGACAGATAATTTAATTATCTGTGAGCGTGACACTTGGATTCGGCTACGATAAAAATCGTTAATAAACCAGTTTAAAGTGAAAAAAACAACAGAAAAAACTGAAGTAGAACTCGTGTTAAAACCGGAAGCGTTGCTGTTGTTGTCATAGCTTCGTAAGTTAGCTTAGTGTCATGAAGCTAACCGTTCGGATCGTTGTTTTTACGTGAAATAAAATGATACGATTCGGTGTCGGTGACGGTTTATTAAAAGATAAAACAGTTATTTCTTACCTTTCCACTGGATTCGCTCTCCTCACCTGTTCCTGGTGACATTTATGACTAATGTTGGGCTTGTCATAGCTTCTTCTTCTCCTGGTTTTTTAGCGGTTGCTACACTGAGCGCCATGGTGCATTAGCGCCACCTTCTGGAGAATGAACGGTCTTTTCCAAAAATGTAAATACGTTCTTAGTAATATGTGAAAAATGTGTTCACTTAAAGGTGTGAATCTTGGTTCACTGACTGGAGCCCTGGTCGTTCTCAGAAATGGAGGCTATCGCAAAAACACCTCGTGGTGGCCATGGCGGCCATTTTAATTTCCGCCATAGCCAATTTATGTGTTTAACATCATTTCTCCTGAACCAAATATGATGCACAGGAAAGGTGGTGTCTACCCCCGTGTTTTCATGGTCAAGGATTACAATGATACCACATACAACATTATAAACTGTTCAAGTGACTAGCTAATGGTGAATTCAGTGACAATGTGAAAAGGAACCACAGCATTAATTATAGTATATTAAGTTTCACGCTTATATGAACAAGATATCACCTCAAACGTAGCACAAATCACCTCAACTAACACTCGATAGGTCGACTAATAGGTCAGTGGAGTCTGGTAATGATATATAGTGATGTTTCAAGTCAAACAAAAGGGATCTTACTCTTTAATAAAAAGCTCTGTCTCTGTAGGAATCCTGTTTATAATCTTGTCAGACACTTATAATAACAATCTGCCTGTCAGTTGCAAAAAGTACCACACAAAATATGTCTCATTGTGGAGTTCAGACCTCGTAACAGCCTGTAAATAATTCCTCAACATTAAGAAATTAGAGGGGAAAGTTGCTGTAACCTTGTAAATTTTGTGCCAAGAAATGAAAATGAAATAAAAATCACATTTTACAGTTACAATAAGTACTTTATTGGTTCAACAGTGCTGCCAGCGCCTGACAGATAAATATACATCTATTTACAGCTTTGCTGAGAGACAATACAAACAGTCTCTTTGTAGACATAACATAGTGTTCTTCAGTGTTTAACTAACATACTTTGGGCTGGTTTCCTTGTTTCCAAGCATATGGGGTCCCCATTTAAAAGATGTGGTGAGTTAGGCTGTTTGTGTGTGGTGTGGGAGAAGCCCTGTTAAAAGTCTTGGTTTGTTAACATGTAAATGTGTTGTTACATGTGCAAATCATCAGACGGTGCAGCAGTAGATTAAGCAAAGTATATTCTCTGTGTGTGTTTTCTGTACAATAGATTGAAGCTATCAATGTAAGAAGAAAAAGTGACATCTGATATTGACTGTGTTCAGTGGCCAATTAGCCTCTTTATACTTTTACACTTGCATTGCGTAATTCATTGCTGGCATTTGCAAAATAGTGTACGTTTTCATAGATGCTAGTTATCATTTTTCGTTATATCTTTCTGTTTACTCTTGACACGTACAGGCATGCTCACACATTATCAGCTTGTTTCATTCACTCATAAGCCACAAACAATAGATCTATAAACACACGTTCAAGATGTTTAAAATCGGCCGACGAAGCAGCGATTTCGCACATCTCATATTCACCTCCAAGTTGCGAGTTTCTTTATTTTCCCCATGTGTTTGCTCTTTATTCCTTCTCTGTGGTCTATTTATACACTATTTATAATAAAAGACAAGATTTTTTTTGTCGTTTTGTTTCGCATTTGACTTTATTTTCCCACATCTCTTCCTCTACCCGTGCTGATCTGCATAGGTGACTAAAAGTCGACGCTAACGACTTTTCTCTTGTTTGTCCTTCAAGTTAGTAATGGCTCTAGTTATCCCCGCACGCTGTACGTCAGCATTTACTAAACTTTATATATTATATTCCTGAAAAACCTTCTCAAAGATCTCCGGCAGCAGCACCAACGTTTTGCAACATCCTCTCCACCCGTCACTTTAGGAGCGATATGTCATCGGCAAAGTCCCCGTGCGGGTGGAGGCAGCGGGCGAAGCGCCACTGGCACACCATGAGACACAGCGGCAGCATGAAGAGGGCGCAGATTCCCGCCATGATGTAGGCAATGGTCATGAGGGTGGACTCGTCCGTCTGCGGGATGTTGTAGCCGCAGTCCTCCAGGTCAATGCCGTGGAACGGGCCCTCCACCGAGGCTGTGCGAAACTCGTCGTGCACTAGAGACGGGAGAATGGGTGATTTAGAAACGCAAAGATCAGGACAACAGAGACTGTGAGATGCTATTAGGGCTGTTCCCCTGATAGTTGGAGATTCAAAACATGACAGTTTTACAGTGTCACGTGAAAACAACCTTTGTGCGCACTGATCTGCAATAATGCCTGAGAGTGCAGTACCGTGCCAGGCCAGTAGATGGTGATCTAACTTGATGAGTCTGCAGCACAAACACAGCTCGATAGTCCACTATTGTTGCTGTTGTTCTATTCAAGCATGGCTATAAGCCTTAAAATGTAATAACCACAAGCGAGGTGGAGTCATCACAATTTTCACAAGAACTGCGATTTCCTAATTTACGCGACGATGGTAAGCAAAAAATTTTGTCACACATTTTCGATCTGTTGTAAGCATAGTTAGCATGCATTAGCTCGGAAGGCTAACTCGACAAGTTAGCTATATTACATGAACGATGCTGTCACCCTGAACATCCCGCCGAACCACGTTCAAAACTCTGGTAGTTCAATAAAGCGTTGCTTGATAAAATGAAAAAGAAGGTACGAATAGTCGAATATTCTGAACAGCCAAATCTGATTTGACAAAATTTCCTGGTCGGGAACAGCCTTCGTTACTGCGACTATACATATCATCCTTTCTTCCTGTCCTCCTCACCGTGGCAGGTGCTGACAGCGAAGCCGATCCGTTTCTTTTCACGATCGAAGACCACGTAGAAACCCTCCATGATGACGGCCCCCATCACCGTACCGGTGCTGGACTGGGACACGGCAAACTTGTAGCAGTCCTCCTGGGCTGAAGCCACGTCCTCTACTGGCCGCAGATATTGCTGAAATAGAAACAGAGAGAAAGAACGATTGAGGATTTAGGTTTGTGTTACATTTTGTTTGTATGAAAGTGCTATACAAATAAAGTTTGAAATTAGTCCCAGGAAGTGTGATCCTTCGTTGCAATATGTTTGCGAACTCGTGACCTCACCACTGTCAAACTTAGGTGAAACTTTCCTGTTTAAAATGTCGCAGTGCTGTGTCCCGTGTTGTTTGAACAGATCTGAGTCCACAGAACCTTTCCTTGTCATGAGAAAATGTAAATGTGTTACATAATTTGTCCACCAGAGGGTGCTGATCAGTTTATTTTTCAGCTGTGAAATCTCCTGCTCAGCACTTTTTTTAAAACCAAATTTAAGGGATCCCACACATATATAAACTCTGTACCTCTGTGCACTGTAGAAGTCCTGATTTACCATCAGTGCCTGCTATAGAAATTACAACACAAGGCAAAGAAAGTTAAACTTTTCTCAAAAAGCCATCGGGATCACGGTCACAAGCCTCCCACAGGTTTTACCGCACTGAACCTTGTTTCTGTATCTCGCTGTCAAATCTCATTCATTCATTACATCACGACCTCTCTTTGTGGCTTTGGATTGAAAAAAAAAAAAGAGTTTTCAGAGCTCTGTGAAAAGCTTTAAAGAACATATTCAAGATAAAATGTAGTCATTATTTTTTTCCCGCATGCTACCTCGCCAACCTTTCGTCTATTGAGGAGTACATAAAAGACTGGTTGAAGGATGGGTGACTTTCTGTAGAGAGGAGTGCACAGAGAAATGAAAAAGAAGCCGTCAAATGAAATCACCTCTTCAGAATTACAAAGTCAATATAAGTCTAACTGGTGACAGAAATATTTAAAATTTCACTAAATATCAAAACTTCTTAAAAGGCTGGGAGGTAGACGTCCATCTCCTACGAGTTAAAGAAGTTTCATTGGGGAGTAATGACGCTTTAAATACAAGATTATATTTGGGAGCGTATACGCTCCTGTGGGCTTGTTATCATAATTCTTTTAGCCCTGGACAAAACGTAGATGTAACTTTTCAATCATGAATCCAGATAAAGTTAAACGTAGTCGTCCATTTATACAGAATTTAAGGTTTAATGAGGTCCAACGGGACAAAAGTCGATCACAGACATGAAAACATTTGTGAAATCTCCATTTTAATGCGACCACATTCACACTCTGTGTATTACCTGCGGTAGGATGGAGATCCTGAAAGACTGGTTGCGGTTTTCACTCATCAGGTACAAGGATATGACCGGAAAGATGTGCCAGGGCGTAGTACCAGCCTGCCAACATACCAGCTGCTCCCCCAACCAGAACCCAGAGGGAAACTGTTCTGTCTGAAAAGACACAGGGGTCAGGAGGACGTTTCATTCTTTCCCTCTCTTTATCATTCTTGCTCTCGCTTACAAAAAACAGGGTGATAAGGAGAGGATGGGCTCCAGACTGTGATCATTTTGACTCATTTTGTGACCATTTTTTGTGACTTTGCAAGTAAATTTTACTAACTAGGAGCAGCAGTTACAAACTTACAAATAAGTTTTATCGGCACACTCTTGGTACATTTTACACAACAACCACCATCTCGTTGTTTAAGCTAATAACAAAAAGAAGCTAAAACAAAAGCTTTCTATATGTAACTAACTGATTATTTTAGTTTGCCGTGAATCTAAAAACTTGGCAAATGACGAGACAAACTTTTTTAATGGTGCACTGTGTGAGAGACTTACAGGATTGGTAAGAACTATGATTGCATCAAGACGCAGGCTACAGTTCACTTAACGGCCACCAGGTGTCAGTAATAAGGAGGGTTTCTGGATTTCTACAACTAGAACCTTTAAATAATGAAGATTTTAATAATACTCTCATGTAATATAAAACTGAGTATTGTTACTTCTGGAAATTGTCACTTAAGATTGAAAAAAATATGAATGTACTGCGTTGAATGTGTTTTTAACCATTGTTCCTTAAATTTCCAGTAGGGGGCACCAATGCTACCAGTGGAAAAAGTTAAGCCTGGAGTCCTCTATAGCTGGGACTGACCGAAGAAGCAGCTTCAATGGCCTTGACTGCAGCCTGGAAGACTTTTCTAGGCAGCCGCAGGTTGGTGGTGCCACTGTCCACGATACTCTTATCGTAGTTGTACTGTAAAAGACAAAAAAGTCGTCAGAAATTACGATAAATAACTTGTGGTATCGAGGATTGAAGGTTTAAGACCTCACCTCTTTACAGTCCATGTTGAGATCCTGTCCGTTGACCTCGATTCGTACGATAATGACCTCGTAGTACCATTCCCTTCGGATGGGGGTGTACCACAGCTCTCCGACGTACAGCGACGAGTCCACGCCTCCGATAATCTGAGAGCACAGGGATTTAAATATCATCCGACGTTGCTGGTTTAAATATGATACTGGATGCTTTTTGTGTATTTGTGTCTCACCATGCTGCCGCCGACAGTAGCGCTGCCCAGGGAGTAGTTTTGGGTGAAGCCGGCTCCACACAGCTGAAGGGAGAAGAGGTTGGGGACGGGAGTCTGACGAACCAGGGAGTCGAAGAAAGGCTCTAATGTCTCGTCAGGCTGCAGGGAAAGAGAGAGAGGGGGATAGATTTACTTCTGAATGGCCGATTTCAACGATATTAAAAAAAGCTACATATTCTTCTCTCATCAAATGCTCCAGATGTCGGGTTGAATTTGAATCTAATCATTCAAAAGATATCAGATATCCATCCCCAGATCCACTGTCATCAGAGTATCATCGTAATAGTATCATCTTCTTACACCAGAACAGGAATTTAAACAGATAGAAAAAGTTTATTTTGCAGTAAAGTATTCTTGCCATCCTCTGGGACACACGTAGAGACGTTTACTTTTTTGTTTTAACTTATAAAGTTGTCATTTTTAACAGTATCATCAAGTATTACGCTTGATGAGTATTACATTAAGCTAATCATATCTGTCGCTGATATTAGCCCATAAAACAACAAGAAAGCAAAAAACCTGATGTTGAATTTTTTGTAATTTTCTTCAAAAAAACAACTGTAAACAAAAAAAAAAAAAAGAGCTCCAAAAAAAATGTCAACACAGAAAGTTGCACGCTTCTTTTGGATGGTGCTAGGAATAGGATTGCAAGGGGGTGGAAAATTTCCAGAAACTTTTCATGGGAATTGACAGGAATTAACTGGAAATTTTGGGTAATTTATACAAACTGTATCATATATAAACAAGCTGAGCAAACAGCCACCTCTTGATGTCCTGTGTCCGCCAAAGAGCATCAGAAAAACACAGATTTTTAACAACAAACTACTTTATTCTGTGTTTTTACTGGTTTTAATCACCTGGTCTGTTTGTTTTATGGAGGAGGAGACCTCTGCGGAGAATTCGGCTCACGGTAAAAACCCCTTCAACAATGAACACTGAACCAACTCTAGCCTAAAAACAAGCTGAGCTAACGTTAGCGGCTCTCACCCGGGCTATATCAGCGTAGGCCAGACCCAGGATTCCCTCCCAGTTGGACCCATTGATGAAGAAGCGATCGGACTGGGTGATGGCGGCAATGTTGGCGCGCAGCGTGGCGTTGGGGCCGTGCGGGACGGAGACCAGGTCGGTGCCCAGTTCGCCTTCCCAGCGGCCCTGGGTATAAGGTACGTACACGCTCCTACCGAGGTCACGGTACGAGCTGGAGCTGGAAGACGAAGAAGTGTTATTACAGTAAAAATAAAAAACAGGAAGTACTTATCTAAAACTTAGAATAGATTCTGACGTCTACTCACAGTGAACGATGGTAGTATCTCCGCAGAAAAGGATGAGCAGCCGCCCCGACAGCAAAGTTACTGCTTCCTGTATCCACCAGGATGTTCAACTAATGAGATGAAGAGAATAAGAAGAGAATAAAAAGAGAGAGAGAGAGAGAGAGCAATTTATTTATAATATATGCTGTATGCTTTCTGCAGAAATCAATAGGTTTGTAAAACTGACGCTTGGGTTACACTGTGAAATTGATTATGTTCAATCTCTGAAGGGCAAGTTAAATCTGTAACTCTGCTGCCTTGGAGACAGAGACACGTCCATTTCTAAAACAATTTTCTGTGCTATTGATGGCTTTACTTTTTTTACACTTGCAGGCTATTTTTTGGAAGCCTGCCTTAAAGGATAACTCTGATATTTCTGCACCTGAGTCTTGTTTTCCAGTGTTTTTAGGTGTAAATCTTTGGACCTTTGAAACAGCTGCTGCAATGCAATGAAATGGGAAATTGTCCATGTCAAAGTACATCCATTAAAGTGTTTGTTCCTTGTCACTGACAGGCCCAAATTGTTATTATAAGTGTCTGACAACATTATGGATAGGAATCCTACAGTCGACAGACCTTTTTATTAAAGAGGACTCCTTTTTATTAAAGAGGTACTGATACATAGTGATGTTTCTGGTAAAACAAAAAGGATCTTGCTCCTTTAATAAAACGCTCTATCTCTGTAGGAATCTCTACGACTCATTTACACCCAAAAACATGGGAAAATAAGGTCCAGGTTGAAAAATACCAGACTTATCCTTACAGCAGGTTTTTCCATCTCTTCCCCTCGTAGTGTCCTGTGCTGTTTCCTGTCGCCCTGAATGTCCTTCAGTCCCCCCCTCTGTCTCCTCTCTAACCCTCTACTCTTCTCAGATTCTCCTCCCCCTCCTCCCTCCCTCCCCCCATCTTCTGTCTGCATCTCTGTGTGAGTATCACATTTTGCACCATCAGTCAAAACAGTTACTGAGTGTGTGAATGGAGCACAAAGACTTATAATTTGCGTTTCCTTCTCTTTGCACCTGCTGTTTTAATACAGAAAACACCCAAACAGACGAGGACGATCTGCTCAATAATGGATCGGCTCTTTGAAATATCCACTGCTGTCTCGAGGGCCGGGCCTGAAATCCCTGAATAAATGCTGACGACCGACCGCCGCCAGCCGTCGCCGTCGTCCACCTCGCACAGGCCTGGATATACTGTCTCTACAAACACCACTGCTGTCAGTAATAATGCTGGACACGGATTTCTGCTGACTGCACAGGATAAATCTGATTTTTTCCCCTTGTTCTGAGTCACCTGGCTCTGGACAAAATAACTCACATGACCACATAAAACACATCCTGACACACTGAGACCCCCCCCCCAATCTCTTCCTGTCCTCCCTGGCAGAGTTCCTGTCTGCTCCAGCCATTATATTTACCCGCCTCCCTCCCTCCACTATGGCGGTTACCAGAAGAGAAAGTTACTGTAAATGACTTGAGGTCATTCCCACAACTTTGCATCTACCACTGTTATCATTTATTATATTAATTAAAGTTCAAGACCACTTTGCTCCTAACATTGCTCTCAATCTATTTTATGTTCATTTATTTATTTATATAAACCTTTATTTATCTGGATGCAGAGGCTTTTAAAGCCTTAAAGTCATTTAGGTAATTTGATATACTGGAGTTTATTAAGGGCCTGCATTTTGTTTTTATCCTGACTGCTCATTTTAAAGGATAACTGCAGGATTTTTTTAACCTGGGCCTTGTTTTCCCATTGTTTGGACAATATTTGTCCACTAAAGTAATTCAGATTGTTACAACATTATGGATAGGATTCCTACAGAGACAGACCTTTTAATTTAACCAGAAACATCGCTTTATATCACTACCAGACTCCATTGACAAAAACACAAATTGAACTGAGCAGAGCACAGGAGCTGCTGGAATACCACTGCCTCGATTTGTTGGTTTGTTTGTGTTATTGTGTGACTTTCGGTGGTAGAAAGAGTATTAAAACGCTTTATTAAAGTAAAAGTACCACACAATAACACAAACAAACTAACAGAACAAAGCAGTGATATTACAGCAGCTGCTCGGTAAAATTTGAGCTTTTGTCATCAGAGTCTGGTAGTGATAAAAGTGCTGTTTCTGGTTAAACAAAAAGGATTTTACACTTAAATAAAAAGGTCTATCTCTGTCTGAAGTATCCAGATCCTTTAATTAGGTAAAGGTACCACACAATAACACAAAAATAAGAGAACTCCAATTGCTCCAAACATTCTTAACCATCCAAATCTGCTCTTGATTTGTTGTCCTGAATGATAAAATCCCACTTGATCGTAAATTTTGAGGTGCGTTATTAGCATAACTCCCTTCCTCTTCTTCTCCTACCACCTCGTCACTTTCTCTCTCTTCCTCCCTCCCTCTATCCATCGCCCTCTGTGTGCCAGCCTGTACACCACAGCTGCACCCAGCTGGCACTCCTCACTCTGCAGAATTAATGGTTCCATTATCTGTCTGTATCATTCAGTCCTTTCTTTCAGTCTCTCTCTCACACACACACACACACATACATAAAGAGGCCATCTGTTACTGCAGGGCCATCAACAGTATTGGACAATCAGAAAGTATATTTTCAGATAAGGATAACTGGTATTTTTTAACCTATCTCCTATCTCTTAATAGGGACAAAAATCAATGGAATGGTGCAGTATTAATTATCCATGGCCAAGAATGTCAGGCTCAGATTGCTATTATAAGTGTCTGACAACATTATGGATATGATTCCTACAGAGATAGAGCTTTTTATTAAAGAGGAGGATCCGTTTTGTTTGACCAGAAACATTGCTATATATCAATACCAGACTCCATTGACAAAAACAGGAATTTTACCAAGCAGAACACAGGAGCTGTTGCCTCCATCTGTTAGTTCGTTTGTGTTATCGTGTGGTATTTTAACTTGTATAAAGTTTATGAATACTTCTCCCACCACTGAAAGTTACACAATAACACAAACAAACTAACCGAGCAAAGTAGTGGTATTTCAGCAGCTCCAGTGTTCTGCTCAGTAAAATTCCTGTTTTTGTCAATGGAGTCTGGTAGTGACATATAGTGATTTTTCTGGTGCTGCTGCAATGTAATCGTAAAGGATCCTAACAGAGATAGATCTTTTTATTAAAGAGTTAAGAGCCTTTTTGTTTGACCAGAAACAGACATTTTATACATACCAGACTCCATTGACAAAAGCAGTAATTTTACAGAGCAGAACACAGGAGCTGCTGGAATACCACTGCCTTGATCTGTTAGTTAGTTTGTTTGTGATCTTTACATTAGTAGAAATACATCAATAACATAACTAACTAACAGATCGAGCAGTGGTATTCCAGCAGCTCCTGTGTCCCTGCTTGGTAAAATTCCTGTTTTTGTCAATGGAGTCTGGTATTGATATATAGCAATATTTCTGGTCAAACAAAAAGGATCTTACTCTTTAATAAATAGCCTGTCTCTGTAGGAATAATATCCATAATGTTGTAAGACACTTATGATAACAATCTGAGCAAGTTCGAAACACCTTTAATTTCAACTTCCCTATTCATCTGGTGAAATCCTACATTAAAAACACTTAACTATGAGATTATTTCATTAATTAATGGCACAAATTGCTAGTGTCTTTTATCGTGTGATTATAATATCGCTGTAGGCCTTTAAGAGAGTGTCTAGGCCCTTGAAATTTGAGGTCAAAGTCCAATAAATGCACAATTGTACGTCTTTAATTTGTTTAATTAATAAATTAACACTGGATTTCATGATTATGTTGAGGCAGCACCACAGAGAGTTAAGTATACCTGGTATTTCATTCATGACTCCTGCCAATAAAGCAGATTAAATTCAACAGAGAGACACAAAGACAGAGAGAGACGCCATGTATGAAGCCGTTACCTTCTGCGGAGGAGAGCCCACCGCCATTTCCACGTAGTATCCCTGTCCGGACTTCCCACGCAGGTTATCGATCATGTCCACGAAGCTGATACCGCCCGCTGCCGCTCCTCTCCGCCTGCGCGCAGGATACCTCCCCGCGTTGCCGCGTTCGATCCTCAAAGCCGCTGCTGCTGCTGCTGTAGCGGATGCGGCAGCGGCAGGTGGCAGCGGCGGCGATGACTGCTCAGCGCGGGCGCCTTGCCGCAGTGGCACGCGGATGGCGAGAGGCAGGCCCGAGGCGTCCGGCGCGGATTGACCGCTACCGAGCCAACACAAAGTCGTCCATATGAGAAGACTCGTCAGCCAGCGAGCCGGTAACGTCGACGCCTCCATGCTGAGACGCGATAAAGTTGTATTTTTGGTTGTTGTTTTTTTTTTTGGTTTTGACTTAACGGCGCCCCGCGTTCAGTTTGACATCCAGCGCGCGGCGGCGGAGCCGAAGAGATCAGGTGGCGATGATGCTAAAATGACGGCTAAAAACATGTTGGCAGTTGAAGCACAAATATGAAGAAGGACGGGGTCGCTGTGTTTTTGCTCTTGACGTTAACTTGTGGAGAAGACACCACGACAAAGTAACGTGTAAATTCAAAAAAATCAACCCCAACGGTTAAGCCAGGGAACCGTTGGTGTCACGGATAATTTGAGGCGACGCGTAAATCACAGGTTCTCCCTCCGCGCGCCGTGTTATCAACAAACCGCAGGCCCCGTGTCGTTTTCTCCGCACATCCTCACGTCGAACGACCGAGACCATCGTCGGTGGGTAGGCTGGCCGGCCGGCGAGCTACCGTAATCCGCATCCTTCGCCCTTTCCCGACCCGTTCATTCTGTTCTCCGCCTTCTAGTCTATCACCTCCTCCTCCTCCTCCATCCACCCCGCTGCATCCTCCAGAGCTGCGAGAGCGCGAGCATCACCGCCGTCAAGTTAAAATTCAAAACAGACGGACTTCCTGTAAGGATTTTCAAAATAAAACAGGAATAACTGCCAAACCACTGTGTAAAGTGAGGACAGTTTGCCTTTATTGGCTAATTATCCCTTGATGAAATCCATACTTTACCTTACGTAAGTAAATGCGCTAAAATGCTATATTTTTAGATCAAGTAATAAATAAACATCATACTTTTTTAAAATCCCAAACTGAAATAAAAGCTTATTCCCACCTCCTACCTAGTCATTACCAGATTAATCACTCCACTTTGATGTTCTGTTGTCAAGTGCAACAACTTAAGGCAGTCCTAAAACCCGGAAACAAGTTAGCATTTTTTGCACCTTCCGGTTCCCTGTCCCTTAGTTTTTTTTGAATGGGGATTTTGGTTAGATACCTGAAATAAAATCTGCAATTAGCACACACTCAAGAAACGACATCGAATATGTCATAAGTCGTAACACGTCATTTTTTAAGCGTTTACATTTCTTTAAAAAACTCGCTAAATGAGACTATAGAGGTTGTCGAAGACATTAAACGTCATCACGCCGGGCAAAAATCTAGTCCGTCTTTACAGCCTCGCACTCTTGCAAACTCTTCTAACTTCTAATCTTTTCCAACTTGCTTTTGTAGAAGAGGTCAGAGCTAAATTAAATAACAAGTTGGAGGCTTATTGGTGTTGACGTTGAAGTCATGCGACCGTTGTGTAATTTGTTCATAGCCTAACTGAAGCGTTTTACTTAGCTTCAAAAATCATAACAGTGCTGTTCAGTTGTGAAGATTATCCTGGAGAACAAAACGTGTAAGTATCATAAACCTTTGTTGGCCACAGATCTTATTTTCTGGAATAATACAAAAGCTAATGGAAAGATCCATTGGCTTTTAGCCGAGGGAACCAGGGTGATGCTAACTTCCGGGTAGAGTGGCGCAGGGATGACGTATTTTTATAGGCCAGCCCGGAAGTCGGCATCACCCTGTCTCCCTCTACAAAAAGCCAATGGGATTTTTTTCAACATACAAACATATTTTGCTCTTTTTCCTAAAGTCTTTTAGTTTGAAAGCAAAGTCACTATCATGTCTTGGCTCTTGCCACTTCCTCAGGAGATAACCATGTCATGCTACACATTCTGGGTAATGAAGTTTTCATGGTGATTCCCATACCCATTATACATTCGCTCTGATCCAGAACAAGTCAGTTTTTAAAAACCGTTAATATAACCTAGATTTCAGAAAAATCCTGGACCAAAATTTCAGAATGTATTTTTTATTTTATTTCAGACAATAAACAGATGCATTGCGGTTGCACAAATGTTATAGGGACAACTTACCATGTGATTATATTAAATGCAACTCACTGTATTGTGGTTGTTGTAGTTTCTCTGCCTGTTTATTTCTATACCATTGTATTGTTGCTATAATGTGTTGTCCTTCACTAACATGATTCTGTAGTTCTCTTATTGTAACCTCTGGTATTTATAGCATTTAGCATCACTGCATTACATCTATTATGGTCCTTATAAATTAAAGGATATCACAAACTATGTACATTTATTACAAACACACAAGATGCAAATTAAATTCTCTCTTTATAGCAGGTTGTCTCTC
Source organism: Lates calcarifer (assembly GCF_001640805.2). NCBI lineage: Eukaryota > Metazoa > Chordata > Actinopteri > Centropomidae > Lates > Lates calcarifer. The sequence continues at coordinate 2,796,457 of NC_066853.1, forward strand.
TCTTGAGATGATCCTTCACAGTCCCAGCAGGAAGGAAGAGGGAGGAAGGAAGCAGGTGCTAATAAACCGTCTCCATCTTTCCTCTCCACGGCGAGTCCCAGAGAGTCTTTACAGGGGTGGAAGACTCCACACTGCTCCACTGTCAACGAGGCCGAGTCCTCCTGTCCTGAGGATGCAGAAGAAAGTGGGTGGGTATGACTAATCAGCATTTAGTTCAAATTTCTTGTTTCGTCTGTCTGTTAAATCTAATTGTTATTTGTGTGAAACTGACATAGTGGATGTACCAACTCTAAAAAGACTCACTGGTTGAAGTCTTCGAGTCCCAGCTTCTCTGCTCCCCAGGTTTGGTGGTGAGGTGCTCAGTTCTGCCCTCTGGTGGGCACCACACAGCCAGGGGCCTGGAATTACCCACCCTAAATCAGACACACAAACGCACCGGTAGATATTCACCCTGTATGTAATCGCACAAGCAGCGCAGACAGACTTATACATTCCTGCACACACACGCACAGATATGTCTATCCTATAAATCTCCTCATGCCTCCACCACATGAACCTCCTTAGCATACAAAGGTCAAAGGTCAGAGATTAGCTATCGTCCAGACTGGCCCCTTATCGCTGTTTACCAGCTGATAACGGTGATAAAGATACACAGTGATCTGGTCCTGATTTCAAGGGAAAGATGTGTTTCTTCATCAGGCAAACTGTGACTGACTCTCACCAGTCTTGTGGGTCTGTAGTCCTGAAGCCTTTAGCAAACGGGTTGCTGGCGATTTTTAGCTGAGTGATCTGAGAGAGAGAGAGGGAATAAACAATGATACAACAGTGTCAAACATGTCTGATGAGCCCTGGGTGATGTTTAGTTTGAGGCTGACTGATCACGGGTTTCTGTACCCGGTGGTTCTGGTAGGCGGTGACAGCCATGAAGCGAGTCTCAGGGAAGGAGAAGGAGCAGAAGTTCCTGTAAGCGTTTACGTGGCTGTCAGGCGTCGGATCCACGTACACCACGTGGAAGCGCGGCTGGTAGCGATGCATGGAGCTTAAAATCATCTGTTAAGGAAAATACGAGAAAACACACAAGAAGAAGTAAAAAAAGAGATGTTTATTTATCTATGTACTTAATTTCTTAAGCTTTATTCCCCCTTCACCCTTTTTTATGCTCTTAAAGAATCAGTGTGTAACATTTATGGGAATCTACTGGCAGAAATTGAGTAGCCCTGCACACACTAAAAGATTCTTAAAATCTTAACTGATTTAGAAAATGTGAGAGACCACAGGCATGACAACAAATAATGTCGGATTTCACTGTTTTGTTCTCTAGTGTGTGATGTGCAGAGAGAAGACCGACACACCCACACCACACACTAACAAATTCACCACCAACAAATAAGAGTCTGGACTCTCACAACTCCAAATCCGACGACTTTAGAGGAAACAAACATGGCGGACGATGGTGTATCTTGTTTGTTGTGATTCCATCTTCAGTCAGCTGCTTCCTGTTTGGCTATCGTTCTCTTCCATGTGACAATCCACAAAGAGCAAGCTTGGATGACCTCAGTGTTCCCCCCACAGAACAGTATTTCTGATCGTAAATATTGATCGTTATATTTCTTCCGAGCAGGGAGGGAGGGTAAAACCACTCTGAACACACCTAACATAATACCTAAGATAAACCCCCCTCCTGATCAAAGTCAGCAATGGTCTGATTATCTGATGGTTCTACAGATTATCTTATCAGATTCTCCTGTGGTGTGAGGTGTGTTCAGAGTGATTTTACCCTCCCTGATCAATATCAAAAGTTCAATATTTACGATCACATGAAATAGAACGATAGCCAATCAGGAAGCAAGGTGACTGAAGACGGAAGCACAACAAACAAGAGACACCGTCGTCCGCCATGTTGTTTCCTCTAATATCGTCAGATTTGGAGTTGTGAGAGTCCAGACTCTGGTTGTTGGTGGTGAATCTGTTAGTGTGTGGTGTGGCTTTGTCGGTCTCCTCTCTGCACATCACACACTAGAGAACAAAGCAGTGAAATCTGACATTATTTGTTGTTATGCCTGTGGTCTCTCACATTTTCTAAATCAGTTAAGATTTTAAAAATCTTTTAGTGTGTGCAGGGCTTAGGAGGAGCCATTTATATCTACACAGGGAGCGGGTCCTCGTCCATGGAGTCAGCCATGTTTCTACAGTAGCCCAGAATGGACAAACTGAACGCCTTGTGCATTTTAAGTGATGCCACAGCTTGTATTCGGAAGGCAGCTAATTGCTATAGACTAACAACTAAATATAATATTTAATTACAGCCTTATAAACAAACGTCTTCACTCGACAGACTAATCAATGCGGTAGTTGCCTCTAAATCCTGCGCACTGGTCCTTTAAAAACATGCAGGAGTCAGAATAATGACATTGACTGACGTGTCCGTTGTCATCCAGCAAGTTGTTGGTGAGTTTGAGAGTGTCAAAGGACACGGTCTGCTTCATCCACTGAGCTCCGCGGGCGGGCGAGTCCGGGTGGAAGTGCATCCGGCTCGGGGCCGCGACGTCTGCTCGCCCCGCCACCAACCAGGACGAGCTGTGGAATGCATATCTGACACAAAAACACGCACATAAATGGATAAAAAAAATGATAGAAACACCAGAACAGATCACAAATATGCTGTATAATATCTGACCTGTATCTTTTATCGTCAACAGGGATGAAGTCCATGAGCAGGACGTACTCAGCCGCAGGATCCATCCCGGAGATTCGCACCTGGAACGTCGGAAACATCCTCCTGCAAGACACATGAGCACATGCAAGGAAATGCAAGAAAAGGTAATTAAAGAGCAGAAATACGAGCTGTGAGCGTCACCTCCCAGCTTTGGTCACGATCATCTCCGTGCCCAGCTGGTCGAACTGCAGCCAGAGCGCGTGCATCTCCAGCTGAACTCTGACCCCGCTGACCTGAGGCGCCTTGGCGTTCAACAGTGACCCCCCGTCCGCACAGCAGGGCGGGGATAGTTCACAGCTCTGAGGCAGCTGAGGAACCGAGCAGGGGAGAGCGGGAATGTGTGGTGTCGAGCACTCGCCAGCCATACTTTGATTTGACGCTCTCAGAGACAAACAATACGATTTAATTAGCTGTTTTGTTTTGTCCTCAACTCCTGCCACTACAACAGGAAGTTGGAAACTCTCTCAGTCTTCCTCCACGTACGTCCAAGCGTCAGCCGTCAGGACTGGTTCTTGTGTCCGGGAACAAGCCGGTTTTATACACCACCAGACTCTCACTGGGGACCTCATCCATTACAATACTCACCGTGCTACTGACACACACTAATCACAGCTGCACGGACGCCCGCATGCTGCAAATCCCTGTTGTTTCATATCGCCTGAAGCCTTAACGTGGAGCTTGTTTTGACCAATCAGTGGCACATTAATAACGTCCTAATCAGCCCTGGTGTTACTGGGTGTGGACAGATGAAACTGCTTTTTATTATTCATCGCAGTTTCAACACCGTGCTAATTGGAGAATCTGGATATTTCTGGTTTTGTCTCATGGTTTATAGTTTATTTATAAAATGCTACACATGAGATTGTGTCTGGGATACGACAGTAAAGATAAAGTCCTGGTCACACATGAAGACCTGGCATTAATCCTAATCAATAACACCTGAAAACAAGCCACAAATGATTTAATATATGAGTTTGTGGAAGTGTTTAGACTACGTCTGCATCCCTGTGTGGCCCCTGTGATGAGACAGTGTTGAAAGGGTTTCCAGCCTGAGGGATCCGAACCAGAAAAAGAGGGATTTTCCCCCCAGTAAAGCAACTCATTAATCACAGCTTTCAAGACCACAGGGCAGAAATATCTCATATTATTGGATGGCTGTCTTAAATAGGACTGATTGTATTAATATTGTGGATTTTTTTGATCAATAATGACCTCTTTAAATGTGTCATATGACCCTAGAAGCCAAAAAAAAAACCCTGAATATGTAGGCGTAGTAGCTCAAATTAACTTTATTCTACATGCATCATTAACTGTGAAAAGTCGGAGTCAGAGAGCAAAGTAGTATAAACAGTCAGATGTTTATTGAGCTGTATTTTCATCAAAAGCACAGTTTTCATCAAACAAGCATCGTTACACAGAGGTTCAGGCACTTGTGATAGCTCACATACAATCCCTACAACAAAATGTAAGCAGCTGGCATGTGAAGGGTAAAGCATGTGTCTGTGTGTCTTTTTGCTTGAATGTGTGCTTGAGCATCTGCGCATGAAGTCAGGTGTCTGCTTGGGAGATAAAGAGATAAGACAGAAAGAGAGAGAGTCCCGCCATTTTGTTGCAGAGAAGTGCATCAATCAGGCATTGGCTTCATCTGTGCGTGCGTGCGAGGGAAAGAAGGAATGGACAGAAAGAGAGGTGGAATGGATCGAGGACGGACAGGTGGGTGAGGTTAGTCACGGGAACAGGCCGGAGAAGGGTTTAGTTCTTGGTGACGGTGGCTGCGATGACCTCGAAGATATCTTGGAGCTTAAGCTTGATGTCCATGGCCAAGGGTGCGATCCTCTCCCTCAGAGCGACGATGTCCTTGGTGTCGATGTTCTGTGCCTGGCCATAGGCCTGCTTCAGCTGCTCCTTGTATTCTTCAACGTAGGGGCTTGCCATCGCCTTCAGAGCCTCCAGACGCTCGTGGACCTTGGCACGCACAGTCTCCACAATGGGCATCAGGGCGGTCTTGGTCTCCTCCACGTTGGTGGCCACCTTGACGCGCATCTCCTCCACAAGAGGCTCCAGCTTGGTCCTCAGGGCGTCCATCTCGGCTGTGTGCTTGGCGTAGTACTCGTTGATGATGGGGTCCATCTGGGCGCGGTACTCCTCAATGTGCTTATTGACGACATCCCTCAGATTAGTGCGCATGGGCTCGATCTCGGTTTTCAGGGCCTCGATGTCGTTCAGGATGGAGGTGCGGAGGTCAGCGGTGGCGTCAGCGATGGTGGTGACGACGTGGTCGGTGACAGGGGAAACCTGAGCCTGCAGAGTCTTGATGTTGTTGTGCATTTCATCCAGGCGCTGAGTCAGAGCGTTCCTGGGAGAGGAAAATCACAAACATCGGTCAGCGAACAGTTTAACGAACCAGCGACTGAGCAGATAATCAGTTGGGAGTGTGGCATGGCCTTACTTCAGGTCCTTGTACTCGGTGTCATCGAGCTGGGCCAGGGCTCTTTGGGCACTTTCCTTCACCTGGGTCAGGTAGACGTCCATAGCGGCCCGGACGTGGGCCAGCTGGGAGGGAGCATCAGCCTGCAGGGAAGCGGCATGAGAGCCTGCGAGTGAACGGAGAGGAGTCAGAAAACAGTGTTTCAAAGCAGAAAATGTATTTTAGATGTTTAGGTAAGAGTACTCACCGACGGCCAGCAGAAGGGCCAGAGCGAGAGCCACAAATTTCATGATGGTGGTCTAGAGTGGAAGAAGAGGCAACAGTTAATGAACCAAAAAGAAAAGAAAGTCTTGACCCCCCCCGCCTAAATCAACGCAAAGACCAGATAAGCATTCTTAACGTCTTAAAAGCTGCACACTCATCCCTGAATCGGCCCCAAATGAGTTCACACTAAACATATGGCCGTCTATTAAAAGCGCCTGTAATCTGGGGGAGATTAGACGGACAGCTCAGGTCGATTAGCTCTAGTATGTAATCCTGATCCAGGCTTTTAGAGTTACAGCAAATGAGCTCGATCCAGAGGCACCTGAGAGCTTAGAACTGCCGAAAAGTCGCCCCGGGCTGAGCAGCATTATCCCAAAGTTACGGTTAAATGAAATGTCAAATAAAAGTTATCTCCGCTCCAGAGAAGCTTATTTTTGCCATTATTTCAGAACGACGACCCAGTCTACAAAGCCCAAAAAGTCCCAGAGCAGGAGCAGCAGCTTGTTTGTCTTACCTGGTGGAGTTCTTGACGAGACTGAACAACTTCGGCACAGAGCAGACTTTTTATAGAGGGGATGAGGATGGGGGAGGAGGGGGAGGTGTGAGAGCTGTGTGTCTCCGTGGAGGTGGACCTCACCCCCCCGCCATCCTCCTCAGCAGGAGGGGGGGGACTAGGTTGAGAGTTCAATGGTCACACACAGCCACAGATTCACTTGGATTAACAGCAGTATCTGAAACTTTTACAGAAGCACAAACATTTCTTAGAAAGAGTTGACAATCCCGAGATAGATAAAGGTAGAAAATGTGTTTTTTTATGATGTGAAACAGGCAGGAGACTTAACTAAGAGAAGGTGTTTAAATTTTCTTAATTTATTCGCAGCATAAACCCCCACCCCCCCAACATTTGTCACAGGACAGGAAAAGAAAACTTTATTTACAGTCCTAGCTCTTCCAAATGGCTGCCAAGAAAAACAAACAAGAGCAAACAGAAGACAAGTGACTTGACGCAATCGACCGAGGGCCGAGATACAATCGCCTTTACTCAATAAATCACGGATAAGAAAATATGCATGATTTCTTCCCCCTCCCTTCAGCGACTGCAACTTAATCTAGATACAGGACTTATCTCTGTGTACGGATAACAAAACATGTGGTTGGTTTGTTGGTTCATTTGTGTGTGCGATGATTAATGGGTCAAAGTGTGGTGTGTGTGCCATGCTGTTGTTTGTTGTCCTGTCACCACTGGACTTTGTCACCCTGGCTTCATGTAGTTTTGGGGGTAATAAGACAGATTATAGTAAAACAGAGCTGCCTATAATTATTCATGGGTAATACACTTAAAAAAACAGCTTTTTAAAAAAAGTTTACATCTTCTTTTTTAGGGGTTTTCTGCGAGAAATATTTAAAAAACACAGATACAAAGTGAAAGTGTGAGTAAAATAAAGTCAAAATACTAAATGTACATTAAAATCAAGCTCTGGTTCTGCTATTTTTTCATCAACCTTTGTGCTAAAGGAGAATATACCTTCTAATATTTCAGGTATCTGCAGAGTGAAAACCAGGTCTTACAGTGCAGGGTTATTAGGTGCAACGTTAATCATTGTCATCACTGGTCACCAAGATACTGGTCTGTGTTTCTTGCACAATGTAAGAGCCTATATAATCAATACACATTTCTCTGAATACCATTACACTAAATTCCTGTACTGTCAATACTTGTGATTGCAACACGTCTTGTGCAACGTGTGAGATATGTACAGTAACATAGTGGTGATGAGGGGTTTTTAATCTGAATTACATGTCAAAAAAGTGTGTTAAATATCCTCTGAAATGCTGGAACACTCTCCAACTGCAATATAATAAGTGATCAGAAAATTAGGAACCCCTTTACAGTGTAGAGAAATCCAATAAGTATTAGTTTTGCAGTCATTTTTGAGAATGTATATGGTATATTGGAAATCAGGAACTAAACCTAAATGATGAAGGAAGCTGGTCTTATTTGTTGCAAAGCTATTTAACAAAACAAAATTCCAGTATCATAAAACATTTAGTCTCCTGCAGTTCCTCTTTTCCTACTTAAAAGCCAAGTTTTACATTTACATTTTACCATTTGCCTTTGTTATTCATCATCTGACACTGTCACTGTCTCTTCTCCTCTGTCTCTCACGCCTACGACTGCAAAATCATTCACTCTACATGTTTATGAGCGGGAGCCGAAGCCGAGAACCGATGAACTCCGTGAAGACAGAGGGGTGTCAGAGCTGCCACCTCCGCGAGCCTCATCGACGCCTGCCGGGGTCATGCTGTTGTTACTGACTCCAGCCATTTGTCTGACAAGTTAGTTAAAAATGCAGCAGCTAGTGTGAAAGAAGTACCAATGGAAGCATGTATTTCTGCTGAATTTTTATATACCTTGAAGGATTATTCTGTTTTGTTTAACTAGAGACATAGTTAAATATCAATACCAGACTCCAATTGACAAAATCAGGAATTTTACCAAGCAAGGAACACAGGAGTTGCTGAAATACTGCTGCTTTAACCTGTTGGCTTGTTTGTGTTATTGTGTGACTTTCAGTGGTGAAAGATGTCGTCATATACTTTATTTAAGTACAAGTACCACACAATAAGACACACAAACTAACAGATCAAGGCAGCAGCTCCTGTTTTCCTGCTCTGTAAAATTTCTGTTTTCGTCAATGGAGTCTGGTATTAATAAAACGGCTGTTTCTGGTTAAACAAAAAGAACAACAACAATAACAATCTGAGAAAACAAGCACTATTCTGCACTGATTCCAAAGATATTATCCCTCCTAATCATTACACCCAAAAACATCAAAATAAGAAAATCATTGAATCATTCTCTGTTTTTTGAACCATTGGTTGGACAAAACAAGCAACTTGAAACTGCTATTTTGCACCACATGCAAATTCAAAGAATTCTCAGTAATAAAAACCATTAGTTGCAGGCCAAGCAGAGTGAGAGGCCTGAACAAATCACAGCACATGGCCTCTCTTGTTCAGTCATTGTACAGTAGTCTGTGGGGCTTTTGCCCCGGGCCGTGAGATAAGAGGCTCCTACCTATCAGCTGCTCAGAGAGAAGAAATTAGTCTTATCTGGGACAGCAACCTTTGAGACTTGCTTGTGTTACACCAGCATCCATGCTGAGCCATCTGTCCAAGATTACTGCTGTCATAATTGTTATCAATATCCTCAGAATTACTGGCTGGCAAGACCATCAGTTGCTGAGGTTGTGTGTTTCGTAATATTCGAACGCTAACAAGGGTAGAGGAACATTTAAAACCAGCAAAAATGGAAGATAAAGTTTGGTAATGCTGTATATATTCACCATTAACTAGTTGCTTATTAGCAGGCTTATTGGCTCTTTATTAATCATTATAAAGCACTTATTAATCCCTTATTCTGCATGATCATATTCTTCATTTACTAGGTCTTTAACTAAGAGTTTTCCCTCAATAACTAACTAATAATTATTCTAGTTTAACAAATCACAAAACTACAAGTGTCCATATAAGTCTAAATTAATAATGTAATTAACGGGATTTATCTTTATTTATCTTGATTAAAAAAAAAACAGATTTAATGCAAATTCAGTTGCATTTCTACTCTGTATTACAGCCACACTGCTGCATTGAGACTAATCCAGTCAACTATATACCTGTGTATTAAAGTTTAACGAGCAAAAACTAAATAGGAATGTGTTTATACAGAAGCTAGCTAGCCGGTGAATTGCTAACTGTGAGCTAGCTAACACCATTTCATTGATAATTAGTTCAATATGTTTTTAGCCTTGAGGAAAAAATCTTTTACATATGTTTGAAAATGTCTCCAAGTGCTCCATTAATAAAAAATATCTTCTACCACCAATAGACTTCCATTTTTGTCCAACCCATCGTAAGAAGAATATGGTCTGTTAATTGCAGGAGGAAACTTTAAAATAGAGAACAATTATTTGCTATTAAGACTTTTTAATAAGCAGCTAGTTAAAAGTGCAGCATAATATAAAATTACCAAGAAAAAGGAACTTCTTTGTTGACAACCACTTTTACAGTGACCGCCAAACAGCCGGGCAGATGTGGAGGTAATTGCCTGGAGCTGATAAATATTTAATCGGCAAATCCACCATTTGATCAGGCCCTGACTGAGGTTCAAAGGTCACGTCATTGTTCCAGCTGCTTCCATGATGGAGCACTGTTCTCAAATCAGCAGGGGAGGTTATCTCAGCTGTAAGCAACAGTGTGGAGCTCTGTTTCGTCTCCTCCAACACACACACACAATGCTTCAGATTTGCTCTGCTATACCCCAAGTCTACTTAACTGTACTGATTTGTTTTTGCAGTGTCACATCTGCGTTAATACAGATATTTGGACCAAAGCCCTGGTCGCAGAGTGTCACTGTAGGTTGCATCGCCCCGCGGGTTGTACAGCTTTGACGGCAGAGAGCAAGAAAATCCAACCCTGAACTCAGATAACCTAAATCATTCGAGGAGTGAAACCAAGAGGCTGACGCACCAAGAACTATTGTTTAATCATAAAATAATCCACACGCTCTCACACTTTTTTTAAAAAACTGACAAACGCTCACGTAATCAGAGAATAACGAGGACAACTTTTGTGCCAACCAGAGATGTTATTCTGACCCAGTGATAGGGAACATTATCTCCACCGTTTATGAGGCTCTGAAGCTGTTTGCTGCTCTTCAGACTGTTCTAAAGATAATGTAGTTTATTAAAGGCCACAGTTAGATGTTGTTGGACCTGCCAACACAAGCAGGTTAACGTGTTCCCTGATGCAACAGCAAAACACTTTAATTAAACAGGAAGTGGTTTTTAATTTAAAAAAAAAAAAAAAAAAAAAAAAGAGAATTATGGGGACAATGGGTTTATTTTACTCTCTCAGTTTATTGGCAAAATATGGCTGTGCAAATACAAAGTTCAACACATCTAAAGGCTTTAACAATATTCAGCGTTTTTTAACTTATAGTTTCCTTGCTCCAAATTAGGGATGTCCATTTTGTGTCTGTGTTTCTGTCTGTCAGAGAGCGTCATAGAGATTTTTAATATGATACCGTTTTAATCAGTGTTTTTACATATTTTAATTACTTGGTCTATTTGTTTTGTAAAGGGGGAGACCTCTGTGGATAATTCGGCTCCCAGTAAAGACCTCCTAAACAATGAACACTGAAGGAACCCAACCTAGAAACTAGCTAAGCTAACGTTAGCGGCACCTCGGCTAACATCCCGCAGCCGCTTACTGACATTCTATGTCCACAGAAAAGCACCAAAAAACACGGCTTTTTACAGCGAAGCTGCTTTATTCGGTGTTTACTGATTTTAATTACTTAGTTCGTTTGTTTTGGAGAGGAACCGGCCTCTGTGGATAATTCGGCTCCCCGTAAAAACCTCCGAAACAATGAACCCTGAAGGGATCCTAACTTAGAAACAGGCTAAGCTACCGTTAGCGGCAGCTCAGCTAACAGCCTATAGCCCCTTACGGGCATCCTGTATCCGCAGAAGAGCACCGGAAATGCGCTGATTTTGAACGTGAAACTACTTTATTTGGTGTTGTTCTGTTTTGATGATTGTGACCGTGTGTTTTGGAGAGGAGGAGACCTGTGTGGATAATACGGCTCCCAGTTAAAACCTCCTAAACAATGAATATTGAAGAGATCCTAACCTAGAAACAAACTAAGGCAACGTTAGCGGCAGCTAACAGCCCGCAGCTCTTTACTGACGGTCTGTGTCCGCAGAAGAGCACAGCTTTCGATCGTGAAACAACTTTATTCACTAAATGAATTTGGGTAATGTGCCCAACAGACGTTATTGAGCATAAAAACGAGTTTCAACCATTAAATGTGATTAGGTTTGATTCCTCTTATACTTTTATCTTCATCCCAGCTGTAATATGTGTTGGCAGAGACTGCCGCCATCTTGTTTTTTAAACACAAACCTAAAATACAACGAGGACACAAGTTCTTAGGAGGTTGAAGTAGATTTAAAAGACAGTTTTATGATACTGAAGCTCCATTTTGACAGATAGGTTGGAGTTGATCCACAATTTTGAATTTACTGTGACCAGAACAAATCCTGGCTGTGGGTTTCAGCTGAAAGAATCTGTGCACATCTGCTCGGGTTGCATCTGTTTAGTCGATTTATCTAGTTTGCTGCGTAGGTGTTGAGTTGATCATCTGAGTTTCAAGGCCTGTTTGTAATTCTAAAGCTACCATTGCCCAAGATGTAGAGGTCAGTCACCCAGAACCAAACCACCCACACACACAGAGATAAAACAAACACATGGATGGGAAGAAAAATTCTTATATTAACCCCATGCTTGTTCAAAAAAAGATATTTAAGGATTTTATTCACTTATCCAGGTAATTTACCTAATAATAAATACCTAATACCCAAAAGCAGAGTCTAATAGGTGAGAAATACTGCACATGAGACAGCAGGAAAAAATATATTGAGCAGTGAGGAGGATTCAGAGACTTATTGTTGACCTTATTCCCTCAATTCAGCTGCTATTTGTCAGAGAGGTGGACCAGAGGCCACTTGTTAAGTGAACTAGTCGTCTGCCCTCTTGTGGTTTAAACCCTGAGCAAAGAGATCTGGACAGAAGCTGAACTAATATGTATTTGAAGCTATAATTCTTCCCTGTGCACACACTAAACTGGAAAATACTCTGCAAGTTGTTCTAATTTACTCTCTTGTCAACAACAGTCGACACGAGAAAGGTACTGTGGCTGAGGGACTGAACAAAGGCATCATTTAGCAACTTGGTGTTAATGCAGCCCCCCAGCTGTGAGTAAAGAAGGGACAGAAAGTGTTATTTGACACATCCACAACAGGGGTCCTTACATTCAACTTCCCCTTACAATAACACATGCAAAACACCTCACAACTCACTCCTACGAAGCTGTTAATGCAGCAGATCACTGAATTACAAGACATTATAGTGGTTTTTGATGTAAGCTTACTTTAAGCTTGCTTCATGTGATGGATTTTAGAGTGTGCTTAGTGCTTTTAAAATAAAACAGAATCCCTGGAAATCCAGGGATTTCTCAGTGATGAATGCAAGAAAAAAGCTGTGGTTTCAGAGTAAATGTTTCCACATTAATGCGATGTGCCCACTGAGGGAGACACATTAGAGTAAGCTCAGCTGCTGCATGCACTCCTCTGGCTTAAAAATTACATGATAGGAAGGAAAACTTAAGGATTTTATAAATTATTATCAAGGGAAGTCCTTTCTGACAGAAATAGCTGTGACACATAAATGCACCTCTTTTCACACGTAGAGTTATTCACAAAATGTAAACCTGGATCTATACATTGAAAACTTATCCCCTACAACATATATCCACCCTTATTTTACCCTTGAGTTGAGGAAAAACAGATGGAAAGTGGTATTTTAGCCATTTTAGTTATTAAGCATAGATGTACAGTAGGGTGGTGCTTTCAGGTGCAATACAAAATATTAAAACACGCACATGCAAGTGGAAGACAAATAAGCAGACGTCTCATGGTACACAAACTCAATTTTATCAGAGGTTACTGTGTCTGCCCACGCGAGCAAGACAACCTCTCTATTTTCAATTCATTAATATTTGTGAATTAATAAAAATAAATGAAATTTCGCCACGATTGCTGATACAAGTAAGACGAATAAGGAGTTTACGAGCATCATTGAACGCCTCATGGGTCTCGGCCAATCAGAGCCTCGTTTCTATCGTCAACAGGAAAACGGTTGAAGCGTCCTTGGTGATGTTGTCAGTGGTGTAACTTTCGCATCTCTCTCCCCCTCTGCGTGCACTGTGTCTGTGTCAAACTACCGATAACTAATCGATAACACCGCAGAGGCTAATGAGAAAACGATTAAAAGTTCGGAAGGTATGAATAAGCTGTTCTCTCCAACTGCTTAGCTGCTTGAGCTAACGTTAAGTAGCTAGATGGCGCCCAGCTAATTTTTGAAGTTAGCTTAGATGCTAGCTTCAGTAGCTCGTCCCTTTCCCTGCTGTCCCACGCATTACTGTCTTTAAAATGAATCCATGTCGACATTTAACGTTTGTCGAGATGTTAATGTGGCTTTTACTGCTGCTACTGTTTCCCACAGGCCTAAGAATGTGCTTTATAATAAGTCTGGCCAGACGCGAGAAGTTCATTTGTTAATCTTATTAGCTGAGAATAATGGCGAATAGAAATCTTCAGTTTCCTCTCAGAAAGCAGCAGAGTGAAGAGCTGAGGCTGTCTGCCACTGTGTTATTATATATATATATATTATATATATATATATATATATGTATATATAATAATATATATATAATATATATATATATATATATATGTGTGTGTGTGTGTGTGTCCAGTACGTCTCATTTTCTTTTGCCAGTCATCCTGTTTTGCATCTCCCCCTCTGCAGTAACCATGACTGCAGCTGCTCTCATAGGTGACCAGCTGATCCTTGAAGAGGACTACGATGAGAACTATACACCCTCTGAACAAGGTACACAGGGTAATAAACCTGGGTGTGGTGGAGGGGGCTGTTCAGCTCTACTGGAGGGATGTGCATTGTTTTTCCAAAAAAGATTCCCACATTTGGTGTTTTGCTGATGGTGGTGGGGAATACTGTCTTGACACATCACTGCAAAATCTCCCATAGGTGTTAAACCACCTTGAGGACCCCTGAAATCTACTAAAGACCCGCTAGGACCCAGTAAAGGACCTCTACAACCCTGAAGGCCCCGAAAAACTCCCAGAGAACCCATACAACCTCCTCCATGGCTACTACCACCTCATAACCCCCCTCTGAACCCTCTAAACAACTTCTAGAACCTTGTCATTGATCGCTAAAACCAAAATACACATAGAACCTTCTTAAAGCCTCTAAAAGACCCATAGAAACTTTTAGAGGATTTCAAGAACCTCCTCTTTGATCCCCTAAATGACTAAAACCATCTGTGGAACCTGTTCTACGACCACCTAAACCCTCTAACCACAGAACCTCTATAGAGTCTGTAAATAATATTCTTATGTTGAAATGAAAGTAAAACCCAACATGAAGGTTTTTCCTTTATCGTCTGTCTTTATGTTGATTATTGATGATTATTGTATAATCTATAGATAATATTGGATACAGGAGGATCCCTCCTAAGTGCAGCACAGTAGAAAACCTGCAGTGTTTGTGTGATGTACCATTATTATCTTCAGCTCTTCTCGTATCATATTTCTCTGTCTTTCTTTTAATCATCAGAAATCCAAGAGTACGCCAGAGAGATTGGCATTGATCCCGACAATGAGCCGGAGCTCCTGTGGCTGGCCAGGGAGGGCATCGTGGCTCCTTTGCCCCCTGAGTGGAAACCTTGGTAAGAAAGAGGCTGGGTAATGAAGTCAAGAACAGAGATCACTTTAATCTGTGTAACAGATGTTATGTAGTCTGCATGAATTCTAAATAGAAAGTTGAGATAAAATGAAATAAGATAGTGATAAACACAATACAGTGAGGTAATATATACAGAGGTAGTAGTGCAAATTCTAACATTATAGAATACAGAGTGAATAGTGAAATGGGAGTGTCTTGGGGTGGAGATTTATTACACCTCAATCAGGAGGCTCTCTGTTACCGACTGGTAGAGGGTGGTGAGCAGGTGCTTCCTGAAGAAGTAAAGCCTCTGTTGGGCCTTCCTCACCTGGATGGGTTGGCTTTTTTGTATGTGCATGAGCAGCTGCATATGAATATAGAGGGCTTGATGTTGATGTCTAAGCTGTACCAGCAAGTTAGATTTATTTGATTGTACTTCACAGACACATAATGTAGGAGTGTGTGCGTCCTTGACTAATCAAGGGTGAAGGTCTGTTCTTGACGCCTGACGTTGGACCTTCCCTCAACAAAATCTCCCAGGAGATGTCAGCTACAATAGAGGACATTACTAGCTCATGGAAACCCCCCTCCCAACCACCACCAGTACTTCTGCTCCTGTTCACTGAGACGATCATTCAGATGAAAGAAATCAATAATTGGTTGGATTTAGGTTTTGTATATTTCAGCTTCAATCCGTGGCTCCCGCGAACATTCTAGAATGTTGCAGAACTTTAGAGAATTGTCACGAACATTCTAGAATGCTGTTGAACTGGACTTTGAACACTGCTACCCCTTCTCCTGTCGTCCCCCGTTCTCTCTCCTCTCCTCTCTTCCTCCCCCACAGCCAGGATGTGACGGGCGACATCTACTACTTCAACTTCTCCACTGGTCAGTCCACTTGGGATCACCCCTGTGACGAGCACTACCGCCGCCTGGTGGCCCAGGAGCGCGAGCGCGCCCAGCTCACGGCCGCTGCAGGAGGCGCAGGGGCGAAGAAGGACAAGGAGAAGAAGAAGAAGAAAGAAAAGAAGGAGAAGAAAGAGAAGAAGAAGAAGGAGCCGCTCAAGACTCCTGGAGTGAGTGGTTGTTATATTTTTACCCAGTTCTTTCTATTACATTTCAGCGTAACATCAAAATGATTCTGAAGCTGTTATTTTAAAATAGTTTGGTATACATTTACTGTAGATGTCCTGAATAAAAAAGGTCTGTGTCAAATTGAAAAAGGCAAAATGCAGGATACAGAATTTTTAGAGACGTTTTGGCAAAACGTTTGCACCATTGTTGTCTTAAAAAGTGTGGTGCATGTGCAGAATGAAAAATAAAATCCATCTGGTATTTTATACTGAATATTTGCACTGACAGTGAGGCTGGTTTGGGTCATTAAAACAAAACAAACAAAAAAAAAATGCAGCTTAAATTTGTCATTTAAACTTTTGTGTTTCTCTTTAGGTGTTGACTTCAGCCTTGGGACCTTTACCGTCCCCGCTGGGCAGCCTGGCTCCTCTGAGAGGTCTGGATGCCCCCGGCCCAGGCCCTCTCTCTGGATCTGCCCCGGCTCTCAGAGGGTCCTTCAGCAGCTCTGGAGGCCTGGAGCCCCTCAAGACTTCCCTAGGGGTAAAATCCTGGTGTTATATGAAGAAACATTTGATGCTACTTGCGAGTTTAGATCCACACTTCATTTTTTTCTCCTCTGTCAGGGTCCGAGAAGCAGCGGTGCGTCCAGTGTTTTAGGCAGCAGGCAGGAGGAGAGGGTGTCCCTCACCCTGCCCGGGTTCGATGATGATGACGACAATGATGAAGACAAAATATCAGAAAATGAGGTACAACCTGAAGACAAAAGAAAAACATCTTCTCACACATTTTAAACCTTTATCCAACCAAACATTGTCTCTTTTTCAGCCGAGTCCTCGTGGATCAGACCGGCTGTTGAAGAACCTCCACCTGGACCTGGATGCCCTCGGAGGAGGCCTACAGTACGAGGTAGACAGACTGTTGATTCCAGTGCTTTTCAGACTGTTACTATCCATCTTATTTAATGGTTTATCATCTCCTCTGTATGTGTTTGTGCTGTAGGACAGTGAAGCCAGCGGTAGAGCTCCACCCGAGGAGAGGACGGAGCCTGAGCTGCAGGACTTGGCCTTGTCTGGAGACCACAGCCCTGAACCCCCGTCCCAACAGGTAAAAACACAATCAATTCTGCTTTGTTTTTGCCCTGGTCTCTATTTAAAATCTCTCTATCATGTCCGTGTTCTGTGTGAGACACTTGTTTGTTGTCCTGTGAATGGCTGCTTTGTTTTAGTTATACATTTTGTACAAGAAGAGGTCTCTAGTACCTTTGCTCTGATAAAACCACAGTGTTTTTTTTCTGCTGGATATACTGATGTTAATATATAGTAGATTTACATATAGGTTGGAGGGAGTCTTAGTTGTTTTTGTGGGTTCTTCTTGTTGTCTCATGTTCTCTAAACCGTCTGTTATTCCTTCTCTTTCTCTTGTGTGACCTCTTTGACCTTTACACCACCCGGCATTGTGTTGGAGTAGCTGCTGTGCTGCTGGGATCTGTCCTACGGCCACGGCTGCTACTGTGTCTTCCTCTTTGTCCTCCTGTCTTCCTACTGTCACTGTTACTGCTTTGCCGTTTGAGACTAAATACCAGAAGCGTGCTGTTCTCTCCCTCAATGAAAATTTCCAAACTTACTTAATTTTCAGAACATTCCGGGTAGATTCAGTGCTGAGGAGGTGATAGAACATTCTAGAATGTTGTGGAACTTACAGGAATTTTCAAGAACATTCTAGAATGTTGCGGAACTGGAGGACATACTGGATTTTGAACGCTGGTGCCAAGGAGTGTAAAACGAAAACATGATAGGAGACTACATTGGGCTGATACGTGAAAGTGATTTTCACATTACAGTCGCTAATCTAAAAAAACTACTCACTTCAAAACATTTCAAACTTAGAATGAATACATGTAAATCCTCATTCATATATTGTTTTATTATGCAAATGAAAATGTGCAAATTTGGACACAAAATCAAAATTTGAAGTGAGTAAAAGGCTATTTTCTATATTTTTAACCTGAGCAATTTAGTAAATAGCACACAGTATCCGGGAACAAAATTTATGTTATATAGTGTAATTGAAGAACGGCGATGTTCTTATGTCCACCTCCCTAGAGATGTAACTACACGTCACGGCAACGCAGGCAGCAACAGCTGTGATTGGTCGGCTCGGTCGGCTCGCACGTGCCTCAGTCAGTTCAACGATCGTACACAACATCTCCTCCGATATGTCTTTTCTGCGTCACTTTAATCTCGGTAAAATTAACTGTTGTTAAACATTTATTCGCTCCCAAGAAACGCAACGCAGGGGCACAGACACCACATTGCCACCTAGTGTTTTGGCGGTGTCATTGCATAGCGCACAAGTATAAACGCTCCCAACAGAGTAGCCTCAGCGTCGATCCTACGCAGAGACTAAAACCACAACCAAGCAGCAAGAATTTAATGGCGCTATGATACGATAACCTAATCTCACATCGTAAAAGACAAAAAATCCATGTAGTCTGAACGCGATGATTTAGCTGAACCAGTGCACATAGATTCACTGTTTTCTTCTGCACATTATGACTTTTTTTTAGGGGAAAGGTTGATAGAAGGAATCGTATTGATCAAACAAACCTGCCCCTGTGTATTCACCTGTGTTTGTGTGTGACAGATTCCCCAGTACAAGGAAATGTGGATATATGTCTTTGGATACATGCATGTTTGTCTTACTAATTTATTTTTCACATGCTGGTTTTCTAACATGACTAACTTTGCATGCAGTTGTGTCAGCATCCGAGGGGGAGGTGGGGCGGGGTCACAATCTTTTTGTCTGCCTCCTCTCCTCACCTGCCCTCCTCCATCCTCTCTCTCCCCCCTCTGTCTCTGCACGCCTTCCTTTGGTGCTCCTACCTCCCCCCCACCCTCCTCCATCCAAGGACTCTTTGAGGGGGCGCCACCTCCACCTGTCCCTCAGCAGAGACCATGTCAGTGAGGAGGGGGCCAGTCCAGGACACTCAGAGAAGGAGGTGGCAGAGGAGTTGAATGGGGTGGAGGAGGAGGAGGAGGAAGAGGGAGGGGGAGAGAAGCGAGAGGATGAAGGAGGAGGAGGGGAAGCAGGTAGAGAAAGCAAAGAGGAGGAGGAGGAGCAGGGGGGGAGTAAAGAGATCAAGGAAGAGGAGGTGGAGGAGGAGGTGGAGGAGGAGGTGGAGGAGGAATGCTGCGAAGGTGAGGATGAAGAAAGAGAAAACGCGAAACACACCGGGAAGGAGCAGGGGAGCGATGAAGGAGAGGAGGATGACAGTGATGAGAAGGTAGAAAGGTGTGTTGAAAGCCAAAACGATGAGACTAGAGTAAGAGAGGAGAGCGATGAGGAGAAAGAGGAGGCGCAAAAAGTAGAAGAAGGAGGAGAGTTAGAGGAGGATAGCGATGAAGTTGAGAATTGCTTTCAAAGCGATAAAGATGAAGGGAGCGAGGAAGGGCAGAAAAGTAAGGAAGAAGAAGAGGTGGAGGTGAAAAGCGAAGGAGAGCAAGAGAAGGAGAAAGAGGAGGAGGAGGAGGACGGAGAGAGTGAGGAGGCTTTGGAGAGATGCTCCCTGAGCCAGAGGAAAACGACAGAGAGCGAGGAGGAGGAGGCGGCGGCGTTAGAGAGATGCGTGCAGAGCGAGGGAGGAGAAACTGAGCGGGAGGGGACGGACATTGAGGAGGAACTGGACGTCCAGAAGCTCCCGGTGGCGTCGGAGAGCGAGGAAGAGGAGGAGGAGGAGGAGGTCGTGGAGGTGTTTAAAACGGAGGTCGCTCCGATGTCGAAAACGCTCGCCGAAAAGAGAAAAACCCTCACTGACAAGAGCGCGACAAATAAAAGCCTCCTTCCTGCAGAGGTAGGGTTCGGTGTTGCCTCTGTGCGTGCTCACAACCCCTCCCATCCTTACCCCAACTCCCCCACCCTGACCTCCACCCCTGCTCCTGCTTGACCTCTTCGAGCATTGGTACATGCAACATCCAACTCCACTGCCTTAGGGGCTGCCTCGCCCTCTGGATGTTATCACCTCGCTCTCTGGAGTATGAATTGGTCTGAGCCCCTGAGGACTGGAGTGGATTGGACAGTTCTGTGCTTTTACGTTGGCGTTACAGGACGTTCATCCCCCGCCGTCGCCCTCCTCCCCCCTCACTTCCTGCTTGCTTGCTTTCTTGGCTGCCGGCTCTTCGCCTCGTGCCGTGTGTGTCTTTGTGTCTCTTGTGTTACGTCGTCACTGAGTGTGTTTATGTGTGTCACCGCAGGAGTCTGAGACCAGTAAAAACATAGAGGAGGCTTCATCCTCCATAGATGTCAAGGTAGTCACCATCCATTCATTCATCCATTGGCTCATTCATTCATTCATGGTCGGTTAATGGTTCTGGTTTTGTGTCCTAAAGCTGTCGGAGAAGGTTCTGGACATAAACGACCTGTCGGGCACCGTCAGTCCTCTGGAGAAAGACGACAGGGAGGAAACAAAAGAAGAAGAAGAAGAGGAGGATGAGCGAGTGAAGACAAAGGCTGCAGAGGCTTCGTCCAAGAGGTTTCTTACAGTTTTAATCTCTACTTTGTTTGCAATACTTAAATGTTCGGCTACGTCAACGTCTCCACCACTAAGCTTCCAACTGGTCATTTCATTTAGCTCTAAGCTCTTCTACAAAAGCCTTTCTTCTTAGAAAGTTAGTGAGAGTTTGAAAGAGCGTGAGTAGAAACACAACGAGGCTGTAAAGGTGGACTGGTGAGTAGATGGGTTTTCATGTTAACGTCCCCGACAACCTCTGTAGTCTCATTGAGACACTCGTTAGCAACCGCCTTTTTTTAAGACACGTAAAAGCTTCAAACATCAGGAGTGGGGGATTTACTGACCCATTTTATGTCGGAGAATAAAACCTGAAAATGTCCTGAGCTTGTGTTAAAACCACAGACCTTATTTCAGACATTTAACCAGAAACACACTGAGTTTGGGACGAGGGAACAGGAATTGCTAACATGCTAACATGCTAACTTACTTACTTCCTGGTTTTAGGCTCATTCCTGCAGCTCTCTATCTACAGGGATCTCAACTGTGAAATTGTCAGTTGTGTAAATTACACGTACACCTTGAAACTCCTCTAACACCACCCTGTTCCTCTCTCTTTAGGCGCACACTGGTTGAAGACAAAGGAAACCCCCTAGCCTATAAAATTGACCGACTCGTCCTCCACCAGTCCAGCCCCTCGCCCTCCCTCTCCAGCCCTTCACCCTCAGAGCGAGGCGTCGAGCTCCGGCCAAAACCCGAAGGCTTCGGCGTTTCATCTCTGGGGCTCCAGAGGCCTGAAACCGCCAGAGGTCGGCTGGTCCGCTCCTCCAACACCCGACTGGAAGACGCCGAACCCCGAGACGACTCGCTGGGTGAAGAGCTGAGCTGGAGGACCCGGAGAGACGAGGAGAAGAAGAAGAAGGAGAGGGAGAGGGAGGAGGAGGAGGAGGAGGAGAGGAAGAGGGCAGAGAGAGAGGAGAAGGAGAAAGAGAGGAGGAAGGTGGATTGTGAGGTGGAGGAGGAGAGGAAGCGACTGACGAGGGAGAAGGAGAAGAGGATGTGTCTTCTCCAGGAGGAGCTGAGGAGAGAAGAGGAGGAGGAGGAGAGGAAACTGAAGGAGGAGAGCGAGGAGAGACTGAGGTAGGAGGATGTAACACTGTAATGTATTACGGATCATGTGTTTTACATGTTCGTGAGCATGTGATGCGTCTCCTCAGGGCTTTAAGGCAGCGTCTCCTTTCCAAGAGGAGAGAGGAGGAAGCCAGGCTCACCGAGGAGTCTGACAGGACTCTGGAGGAGCTCAGAGAGTCCGTCCAGAGGGAGAAGGAGAAACAGCAACACAAGCTCAGGTCAGACATTAAGAAAACGAACCTGCAGTAGAGCAGTCGCTCTTTTCTGTAAGTGAACAAAGTGTTTCTCCTCTTGAGATCCAGGATTTGAATCAATGACCCATTTCATTGATCACTTTTCATCCTGTCCTGTGCTCAGGGAGGAGAGTGAAGCCTCGATGAAGGAACTGCGTTTGGCTCTGGAGGAGGAACGAGCGGCGGAACGACAAAGGCTGGACGCCCAGAGGAGGGAGGACGTCGAGCGTCTGAAGGCCGAGCTGGAGGAGGAGCTGCGAGCGGAGAGGAGGAGACTCCAGGGAGAGAGGGAGGAGAAGCTGAATGCTCTGAAACAGGAGGTGATTTCAAATCACACTGTAAAATTTAAGTTCAAAATACAAATTATAAGGAGAAAAAAAAACAAAACATCTGTAGTAGTAGTGGTTTTCCTTGAAGGCACGGTGCGTTCAGGTTCCACAGACTCAACAAGCCTTTGAAAGCCCACTCAACACTCACACTCAACAATGCTAATAGGAAACATTTCATCTGAAGTCACTGAAGTCACCAGAGCAGTTATTTATTATGTTGAGGTTTTTCTTCTTTTTATCGTCAACATTTATTCCAGTCTTGAAGTCGTGAAGATACAGCACTCGGGCAGAAACCATAAACATTAGTTCAGAGTTTCTGTGAAGTAAAACAAATCTCCTCCCGCTGCAACCCAAATAAAAAACAGTCGATTCTTTCGAAAAAGATGTGGAAAATTGACCCCATGTTGAACAGACGGATAGTTTGAATGGTGGAAAACTCAGCATACGTCAACCATCAAACCTCAGAGAGCTGCAGCACAGCACCGTCGTCCTATTGTTTAAAGACAGGCCTTCACTGAGTATTTAAACTTTGACCCATTTAGATGTAATATTTATATAAACACCACACATGACTGGAAACAGCGCCTGCACTGAACGTTTCTGTTTGTTCTGTTTTGATGGTACGAGCTGGAGCTGGACCTGAGGGACACGCAGGGTTTAACGATCTGTCTAAATCTGTGTTTGTCCGTATAAAGGTCAAAAGCTCGGAGAGGAGGCGGGAGCTGATGGCAAGTCCGCGACCTGAACAGCACCTGGCAGAGTATCACAGAGAGGTCAGAGAACAGACACTGGATTACAGCGTCGTCATTGTTGTGTTGGTTTATTATGTGCCTCTGCTGTGTGCTATGTCTTTTAGTAACATTCTTAGTAACCATGACGATATAAGTCGCAAAAAACGGTGAAAATTTGTTGACATACTTTCACATAGAAACATGGTTGAAACTTTAAAGGGCTCACAAGACTTTAAACTTTTTAGGTTAAATCTTCATATATAGCTTTTACAGTTTTTACAAAATCTTTTCTAGTTTCTTTTTTTCGCTCTTTATGACGGAATGTTCTGGGCTACAGTGCTGGTGATGTCACACCTTCGAGCCCAGAACATTCCGCGCCACCTCTGAAAATTTTGCCAAAAAAATTCATTCAAACCTCTTTTAATTCTTATGATTTCCAGCCTACGTGGACGATTTCCATATGACCTTGTAGAGAAATTTGCCCTCTCTCATCCAGTGTGACTCTCATTGCGACATGGCTCACAGTTTTTGAATAAATCGCCTCCAAGCGCAGAGAGCTCTGACCACCAGTTCCATCTGGGGTAGACAACAGCTCATTTGGGGCTCACCACCTCTGGGGGCCTGTCACCATAGCAACCAGTGACTCAGCAGTTGGTGATGACTCAGTTGTTTCTGGGCAGAAGTGGACTAAGCTGACTCTGATTGGATAATTAGTCTGATGAACTCTTCCTCCCATTTAAATCATTTTTACAGCTAACAGCTGATTATCCTGGAGCAGCAGCAGGAACATTCAAAATTTCTCCAGGAAGTTTCTGGTTTCTGAATATCTTCCAAGGCTCGGGAGTTGAATAAGTTTTTGTGTTGTGCAGCTGGCCGACGTGCTCCAGGAAGTGCGGGAAGAAGTGCAGCGTGACCACGACAGGAAGCTGGAGCAGCTGAGGGAGGACCACAGGAGAGAGATGAACAACATCAGAGAGAAATACCTGGATGAGGTCAGAGGGTGTTGAACGTTTTAGCTGATGCACGCCTTCGTCCTGTAGGGATATGTTTTTCAATCTTCTGTCTTTCTAAATTAGGAGGCTGCTCAGAGGGAGAGCTTGCTGTCCACTCTGCAGGAGGACAGAGAGCGTCTCCAGGCCTCCCACGCCGTCCAACTGGAGAAACTCCGGCTGCAGCTCGACACGCAGATACAGAGGATGCAGCTCACGCACTCACGCAAGGTGAGACGGGACAGATCGGACACATTTACTGAGGACGTGGGTTCTAGACGTATTTACATTTCCACCAGAAAATAGATAACATGTTTCCAAATGGAAGCCTTTTTCATCACTGCCAGACTCCATTGACAAAAACAGTAATTTTACTGAGCAGAACACAGTGGTTGCTGTGTCGATCTGTTGGTTTGTTTGTGTTATTGTGTGGTATTTTTTACTTATGTAAAGTATGTGAATACTTCTTCCACCACTTAAAGTCACACAATAATACAAACAAACTAACAGATGGAGGCAGTGATATTCCAGCAGCTCCTGTGCTCCAGCTCAGGAAAATTACTGTTTTTGTCAATGGAGTCTGGTACTGATATATAGCGACGTTTCTGGTTAAACAAAAAGGATCTTACTCTTTAATAAAGCTATTTATCTCTGTTGGGGTCCTTTTTGTTTACATTGCGACAGCACCATAAATTTACTATAGATCACTACCAGACTCCATTGACAAAACCAGCAATTTTACACGGGTGTTGCTGGAATACTGCTGCCTCAATTTGTTAGTTTGTTTGTGTTATTGTGTGACTTTCAGAGGTGAAAGAAGTATTCAGATTCTTTACATAAACAGAAATACCACACAATAACACAAACAAACTAACATTTTGAGGCAGCTGTGTTCCACTAAGTCCTGTTTTCCTGTTTGGTAAAATTCCTGTTTTTGTCAATGGAGTCTGGTCGCAACGAAAGGTCTGTTTCTGGTTAAACGAAAAGGATCTTACTCTTTAATAAAAGGGTCTGTCTCTGTAGGAATCAGATCCATAATATTGTCAGACACATAAATCAGTCTTGTTTCCTCCTGCAGGAGTCAGAACTGCAGGATCTGGCAGATCAGTTGGAGCTGAGATCCAAGGAGCTGAAGAGTCAAGAGGCCATGCTGCAGACCAAGGTTTTCCATCCCGTTCTGTTTGTACTATTAATCACAGATACTCTGACCTGAACCAGGCGTACTGATGATTTCTATCTCTAAACAGGCAGCAGATCTGAAGAGGAAGAGGAGGAAGCTTGGGGAGGAAGAGGAGGAGGTGGACAGGCAGATAGAGGTGTGAAAGAAAGACAGATGTTTTCCTCTTTAATACTCCCCCACTCCTCCATCCACAGCATCAACCCATGTGTGTCTGTGTGTTCAGTCTTTTCCCTGGCTGCTCCGGGAGAGAGACCAGCTGAGGGAGGAGCTGCAGAGGACGAGGGAGGAGAAACACCAGGCTAGAGAGCTCATCCAGAGGTGCAGGGAGGAGAGGAGCGAGGCCAAGGAGGAGGAGGAGAGGCTGAGGGGGGAGAGAGACCGAGCCAGGGAGGAGAGCAGGAGGGCGAAGGAGGATAAGGAGCGACTGGAGAGCAAGGTGGCGCTGCTGCAGGAGAGATGCGACCGTCTGAGCCGCAGAGTCAGGTACGCTTCACCTGACGCAGGATGCTCCCTTCAAAATAAAAGCTCTCAGCTGAGTTCATTAACTGAGAAAATGTGGGGTTGTTTGCAGTGAGTTGGAACAAGGTGAAGGAGCGAGCGCCTCCCCCAGACAAGACCCTAAACTGGACAAACAGGAAGAGAAAACAGAGGCGGCGGCTGCCCTCTAGTGACAGGAGGGACTCATCGCTACATGTGGAGGACCTGGACGACGCACCGCTCTCCCCTGTACCCGACAGCCAGAGCAGCATGGACGAGTGAGGGACAGTCAGAGTGGTTATAACATTAAAATTTAAGTGTTTATCTAACTCCCTCATCTCTGCGTCTCCAGGTTCAGACGCTACATCTCCTCCCACGGCGCCTCCATCCAAAAAACCAAACTCTTCCTGGAGAGGGAGAGCAGCCGCCTGATGGAGAGACAGGCAGCTCTGCGGGCGGCCCAGACCAGCTCCAGCTCCCAGGACCCGAGCCGTGGAGGAGGGGTGACCGAGGAGATGATAGGAAACCTCCTGCAGGTAGGGGAGGAGTGTCACCAGACTCCTGCAGAGTGATGATTTAAAATAATAAATGCTAAGTTAAGTGCTGGTTGTGTTTGTCTTTATCAGGAGGCAAGAAACGTGGCGGAGCTGCAGAGGACGGTTCAGAGAGGGAACTCTCTCCTGCGGAGGAAAGAGGAGCAGCTTCAGCAGCTGGAGAGCTCTATAGCTGAGGAGGTGAGGAGATTATTTAAAGTGTCTGACAGATTGACTGATATATAGCAATGTTTCCGGTTAAACAAAAAGGATCCTACACTTAAATAATAAGCTCTAAAGCTGTAAATTTAAAGGTTTTAGTATTTTTCTGCCTCTGTTGGTACACTTTGCCCTCATTTAGAAATGTATACTATTGTTTGTTTTGTTTATTGTTTACTGTTGTCTTGTGTTTGCTTCAGCCTCTGTTTGCGGATGCGTCTCGGCTGGCAGGAGAGAGGAAGGTGACCTTTGACTGTGACTGAGTCGGACCTCAGCAGCACCGCGGACCCTCCTGATGGGACAGGTAACACACACCATACCACCTCCCTATCCAGCCATGTGTTGTCCTGAGGCCACACCTGTCGTCTCTTTACCTCTGCACCTGTCTCGACTCCATCAGGAGGTCATCCCACCGTCCCGGCTAAAGTCCAGGAGTTAGCCGAGTCCCTGCAGCAGATCTCGGGTCAGCTCCACACCGTCCTGGGTGCACTGGGGTCACTAGCTCAGAGGCAGAGCACCACACCGTACACCTCCTTCTCTTTACCTCCCACCTCCACCTCGGTCCCGGTCATGCCCCTGGGCCCCACGTCTTTAGCCCCACCTCCCTCAGCGAGTTCCTGGAGCTGGGGAATGTCTGCAGCTCCACCTCTCTACAGCACCCCCATCAGCAGTGGGCTGAGGGCGTCTGAGGACCTCATCAACAGCAGATGGAGCCAGACTTTCCCCGGTACGCCGACTTCTGTGCCATAATATCACTGTTCAAATCAGGTGTTGGTCCTGACTGTTCTGGTCTGTTCTTCAGCAGCAGCAGGTTTGGACCCAGTCGCCTCCAGCACCCTGAGGACCACCTCCACCTACTCACCATACACTCCTTTTAGGTAACCTGCAACACACCTTCCATCATTATTACAGCTTTAACGTTAGCTAATTAGCTTCTCCCTCTTGCCTCACTGTCTCCACTTCCTGTGACCTTCCTTTCAAATTAAAAGCCCTCTGCAGAGTCCTGTATTTGCAACTTCATCACTGGGGGTTGGTGGGGTTGCCCCGAACTTTCAAAGTTGGAAATCCGACTTCCAGTTGAAACGTCCGACTAGGAACTCCAGTGTCTCCATAAAGTTGTAAAGTTTGCAGAACGACTAGTCGACTTCCCGATTCATCAGTTAGTAGAGTTTCAGCCCGACTCAAATGTACTTCTATAAACTGTTTGTGTGTTTCAGTGAACACAGTCGTAGTCTGAGGTCCATCCAGAAGTCGGTGGAGGTGGACGGCCAGAGGCTGCAGGGGCTGATCGACGGCAACAAGAGGTGGCTGGAGATGCGAAAGAAAGACACGAGCATGTATCCTTCTGTTGCGCATTCATCTCTCACAAACATATTTTTCTCAAACTGCACCGTTACGTGTCTTTAACTTTAATTTTTTCCCAGACCTCTGTTCACTCGCTACCAAGCCCCGGCCTCCAAGACCGGCCTGGTCCAGCTGGGCCTAGGACGACAACAACCAGATCAGAGTCTACCATTACTGATAGACATGAAGGCAACAGTCCAGTCCTGTTGTCCTGTGACTGTCACTGAGGACTTTGACTGACTTGACTTTTAATGGCTGTGACGTTTACACTCAGGAGTCTCACATGAGGACTCCTGTGCTTTTGTTTTTTTAATCAGTGCAAAGGTTTTTCAGGGAGAGTCCAGGCCTCCTCTGCTGTGATTGGACGAAGAGCTGAGTGCAGAGGATATTCAGGGAGCCACATGTCACAGAGGGCTGAGGACTTTTATCCTCCAACAAGGAGTTTTTAAAGCACTCCAATGTCACGTTTACAGATTTTATCTCCACGCCAGACTCGGGCCAAACCTTAATGAGTTTAAGACAATCAGAGATTTTCTTCTTTATCAACAAAAACCTCCCGTTCATCGTCTTGATTTGTCCTCATATCGGCTCATCTGCTTCTGCAGGCAGGATGTTACAGCTGTTACAGACGCACAAATGTCCAGATCCATTTCATTACAGGTCATATTTGTATTTATACCACTAGCTTTTTTTAAAAAATGAAATGCGTGTGAAGTCGTTTTAGCCTTTCAGAGACAGAAATCTGTTAGAATCGCTGTTGTTTTTGTAAAGAAAGTGAAGCCAAACCACTTTTAATTTAGATTTCCACACTGTCTCCAATCACAGATCGTCGTGAGCTGTTGCCTAGTGTATAAATATATATCCTTTGTGCATATATATTTGTGTAAATTCTGTATTTTTTTATGAAATATTTTAATAAATCTAATTTTATATATACGTAACCATGAATTTCTCGTGTGTTAGTGCTGTTATAAGCCTGTTTTTGTTGTGTGTGGTCCGGGAGGGGACATGGAGGAAAAAAACTCTGAAGGTTGGAAAAGAAAAAGGATGTACTTTTGTGAGATTTCACAAACGTTTCTCAGGATCTCACCAAAATTTCAAGATCTCAAAGAACTTTTGCAAGATCTTGTGAAACATTTGTGAGATTTCGAGAAACTTTAGTAAAATCTTGAGAAACTTTTGCAAGATCTCACAACCTTTTGAACCTTTTTGTCCCCTCCTGGGCTCTGTAGTTGTTGGTAATTGCATGTATGTACACGTTATCCCTGGTGGTTCCTAGAGGCAGATTCTACAGTTATCAGGCTCCTCTACTGTGGAACCAGATCCCAGACTGGGTCCAGGATGCAGACGCCCTCTACACATTTAAGGTCAGACTTCCTCTTCCTTTAAAGCACTTCCTCCCTCTCTTCCCCAATGCATTTAACATTTAACATCTATTGCTGTTATTACTGTCATCATTAACAACTCTTTCTCTCCCATTTCTCTCCCTTCCAGCTGGATGATGAAGACGACTGCCCAGTCTGAGTCCAGTTCTGTCCGAGGTCTCTGCCTCTTC
This sequence comes from Lates calcarifer, assembly GCF_001640805.2. Taxonomy (NCBI): domain Eukaryota; kingdom Metazoa; phylum Chordata; class Actinopteri; family Centropomidae; genus Lates; species Lates calcarifer. The sequence goes on from NC_066853.1 coordinate 2,825,536, forward strand.
AAAAGGAGTTCTTCCTCTCCACTGTTGCCTGGTGCTTCCTCATGGTCAGTTTATCCTTTATTAATTTCATTTCATTTCATTTTGGACGTTGCTGATACCTAAATTAACCTGCAGGTGTCAGCATTTCCTCTAATATCATATTAAGTGCTTTATTCATGGTTCTGACAACGTTGCGTCTAAGTAACAACTCCGCTGTCGTACAACGCTTAGATAATGAAAAGATATTCGTACGTTAAATTCGCTTCGCAGGCTAGCCGTTCAGCTTAAGGCCCTGTTTAGTTTTTGCATAAAATGGTAAACCTTTGTCGAGGTTTAGCCTTCTGTTTACTTGACAACAGGCTTTTGTGGGCCTGAAAAACAAAAATTTTTGAAACCGGGTTCCAGAGCGTAATCTTTTGAAGACGTTGCAGTTGCCATAGAAACTGGCAATACGCAGTTCTTGCGAAAACTATGACGACACTGCCCCATGTCGCAGTTATTATTACGTTTCCAGCTTAATAGTCACGTGCGAATAGTAAAAGAACAACAGCTGTGTCTGTGCTGCAGATCCATCAAGTTACCTGTTACTGTCAGGTACTGTGCCAGTCACATTACTGCGTTTTCAATTGTTTTCGCAGATCAGTGTATATTAATCACAAAGGAGAAACTTTTCTGTTTTTGGAAAAACCATGGCTACCCTGTAGTTCGGGTCTCTGAGCTCGTAAACTAAAGGGAAAAAAAAAAAAAAAAGTCTGAAAATGAGACCTTTATTCAGTAACCGCTCATTCCAACATTTCGACATTAAAATCCATTTTTCATACAGTACAGTGCAAAAAAATACCTTCATGGTCAGACTTTAGGGCAGTCAGGAAGTAAATACAATCATCATCATCGATATTTCCCCAATGAGAAGGACGGCTAGCTGGAGGAACTGACCAATCAGAGCACAGTATGTGACTAACATGATTAGAACATTGAAGGCCACCAACAGACTGGACAGGATTCATTTGTAAACACACGCACACTTTCACACACTCGGCATATAAACAGCATACAAACAGCAATTTCAAAATGCATTGTTGACTTGCAGACAGTATAAAATAAGTTAATTCAGACCGTTTTTTCTTTTTTTTGTACATTGTTATCTTCATCGTCAGCAGTAAGTAAACATCGATTACGACAGTTATATCGACGATGGCAGCGAGAGGACGAAACACTTCAGCATCACTCAACGTCGATCCAGCTCTTTGTTGGCACATTAGTGTCCATACAAAATGGAGGGAGTGGGCTGTACCACATCTGATGCACCCCTCCGTCAGCGACAAACAGGCTACTGGCTGTGCTATTTTTTTTTCTTTCTGAGAACATGAAGGAGACGCAAACGGAGAAAAGAGGAGGAGGGCAGTAAGGCAGAAGATCTAGAAGACGTAGATCTTGTCTCTCTGGACGGTGTCGAGGTCGTCGTCCATGGTCAGGAGGACCTGGGAGAGAAACAAAGAGAGAGGTGATGTCAAGCTGATTGTGTTCATGAAATAAAAAACACAAATAACAACGAACGCAATCATACCAGGAAGGATCCAAACATGGCGATGGAGGAGAGGAAGTGCCAAATGTCGTGGTCGTCGAAGAACGAAAGCAGGATGCAGTCCCTGTTGTGCTCGCGGGACTCTGCTGGTGTTTTCTACGTCAACAAGAGAAAAAAGTTTGTCATCCCTGCATCTCACTACACATTCAGACAGCATTACAAAATGGCGGACTCAGTGTGTGTTAACGTGTGAGAGTCACTGACCTGCCAGGTGCTGAGACCCTGGAAGAAGAAATACAGTGCGAATCCCCACACCACCGCCGTGAAGAGAATACACACCAACGCCAAACACTGGATCCTCTCACCGCTCCGCAGCTGAACCGAAAAACAAATTAGCTTTAGATAAACACCAGAAAACATGCCTGGTTTGTTTTTAATTTAAACACACAACTCACCTTCATGATGATGTAGAAGGCAAAGTAGAGCAGCAGGTTGCAGATGGCGATGGCCAACAGGTAGGAGGCGAAGTCGTTCGGCCTCTCGATGAGGCCGTAGGCAGCTCTGAAAAACAAAAACAAACATGGCGTCTGTCACTTTAACCTGATGCTGTCTCTGCTTCACCTCCAGAGAAAACGTGACGTTGACTTACAGAGACCAGTTGACGATGTTGCCCATGACGAGCAGAACCATCCGATCCTGAAAGACGAGAAGAGAAAGGTCGGTGTTTAAAGTTGACTTGGATGTTAACACCTGAAGGGGAAGGTTGTGGTCATTACTCACGATGTACATGGGTCCGCTGCACTGTCTGATGCAAGTCTGTGTAGATGATGTACACCATCCTGCGCAGGATCCCAGAGTCTGACACACAGATAATACAGACAGGTATTAGTGGCAGTCCAACATTAGCATGACGTGTGCACACACCTGTATATTAACCTATGACAAAAGCACGGTGAAAACAATAATCAAGAACATTGTTAGAGGATGATGTGCTTTTGATTTTCATGTAACTGTCAGGCTGCAGATTGTGCTTGTAGGTGTCTGACAACATTGCAATCCTTTTTAGTTTAACCAGAAACATTGCTATATATCAGTACCAGACTCCATTGACAAAAACAGGAATTTTACCGAGCAGAACACAGGACTTGCTGGAATACCGCCGCCTCCATCTGTTAGTTTGTTTGTGTAATTGTGTGACTTTCAGTGGTGGAAGAAGCATTCAGATCCTGTACATAAGTAAAAATACCACACAATAACACAAACAGTTACTCCAGCAGCTCCTGTGTTCTGCTTGGTAAAATTGCTGTTTTTGTCAGTGGAGTCTGGTATTGATTTATCATCATGTTTCTGGTTAAACAAAAAGGATCTTACTCTTTAATAAAAAGCTCTGATCTCTGTAGGAAAAGACTTATAATAACAGTCTGAGCCTGATGTACTTTGACATGGACAGTTGTTTATGTTTTTGTTGTCTTGCTGTGATCTTACCGAACCTCCATCGGCCCATGTAGTAGAGCTGTGTGCTGAGGAGGAGAGTGGCCAGGATGTGGATCACGGAGAAAACGATCCAGAAGACTGTGTTTCCTTTCCCAAACACCTGCAGACAAACCACCACGGTCATTATGAAGCGTGTTTGTTTTGCAGGTCAAACATCATGATGGTTTGTTTGTGGTGTGTTCACTTACCACTCCCAGCACAGAAAAGAAGATGACTGCGGCCAGGCAGGCGTATGCAGTGTAAGCACTCGCGTTGATGTCCGGGTGTCTCTTCTGATACAGCTTCAACATACACAGCCCGGCGATCATGTACATGAACGAGGTGTCTGCAGAGGAGGAAAAGAGGATTACAACATACAACACTGTCAAGAAAGACGAGAGCAAATGGCTGCAGTTGAGAAGATGACTTACAATTCCTTAACAAATGAAGAAAAAGCTAGCTAACCTAGTTAACGGTAGCACCCACCGGTAAAGGTTTGATGCCAGCGATGCTGCTAAAGCTAGCTTAGTAAAAGCAGGTACCCCTGATATAAGCTATGAGTTTTACGGGGTGTTTCTTGCTATGAGCCCACATCTTCATGTTTCTGTTGTCAGAACATAAAAAAATAGGAAAAACAGCTAGCTAAGATCATCTATTTTGCTTAGCTGGCTGAGATAGCTAGCTATGGCATCTACTGCTGTGTAGCATGGTTTCAATCGTTTCTGCAGATCAGTGTGAACAAGATGAAAACTTTGCATAAACAAGGCAGCGCACTCACCAAACTGGAAGTTGGTGTAGTTGGGACAGACGTGGTAGCAGGCACTGAGCAGACCCTCCATCATCAGAGCAGTTCCCATGGCGTAAAACAGACCAAAGTGTTTAGGGATACCACATTCCTGTCGGGTTAGAGAGAGAAATGTAGTTTAATAAATAATAAGTTTGAACTTGTTTATCTGTGCTTTACAGTGCGTCTGCCGTGTCGCACCAGGGCGTTGAGGTCGTTGCGAACCAGGGCTCGGTTGTGGACGATGTCTCTCTTGAGGACGATGAGGAGGAAGAGGAGTCCCAGCATCACGTAACCGAGGTTACTGAGTATGTTGTTGAATGCACTGTTGTAGGACAGAGTTATAACATGTTTTAGCACGGGTACGTAGTCCGTTAGCCTTTTTGTGAACAGGCTACGCTAACGACCTTCTACCTTAGAGCTCCGAGGGGGTGGGCGCACAGGAAGTTGTAGTAGCAAATATCCTGGTTTCCTGTGACGTTCACAACCTGCGAAAAGGAGAATCAAGTTAAACGTCTACAACAAACATCTACACAAATAAACGTCAAACATTTTTTAGTTCCCGTACCGTCTGATAGGTGATAACTAGCTGGATGACTGGCAGAGCGTAGAACACGGCGATGGTGGCGATGTTCCTGGAGGGAAAATTATCATTAGAGATTAGAGTCTTAATTACGATGGACTGGACTTTTTACGATCTTAGTTTTACTGCCGGACTCGGTCTTTACCAGAAGTAGATTTGGTATTTCTTGCTGAGGACCCTCTTGTCTTTGCGGGCCAGGTCAGACACGCACAGAAATTTCTAAAATAAGAAAATTACTTCATTATTTACGGTCATTGGGTAAAAACAGGAAACACTAAAATTACAGGATAACCTTATTTCCCATGTTTCTGATGAGTAAGATCCTTTTTGTTCCAGACTCCATTGACAAAACCAGTAATTTTACCGAGCAGAGTGTGGGAGTTGCTTACCTTGATTTGTTAGTTTGTTTGTGTTATTGTTTGACTTTCAGTGGTGGAGGAAGTATAATTTCAACACAATAACACAAACAAACTAACAGATGGAGGCAGCGGTAGAGCAGGAACTTCCACATTCTGCTCGGTAAAATCATTGATTTTGTCATTGGAGTCTGGTGGATTTGAACAGAGAGAGATAGACCCACCTTGGTGCGGACTATGTTTTTGTCTGAGTTGATGTCATCCAGCGTGTCGTAGTCGTCCTCCTCCACGGAGCTCAGAGACTCCTGCCTGCTTCGTCCGACGCTGTCCAGCGATCGTTCTGGAGGGAGGGAAAGCACACGACGTCAGAAAGAAAAGAACAGAGGCTTTTGGAGGGAAGACGTCTGGATTTAAAACGTATTTCAATCAGATCTTTGCTTTGATTTAATCTGTTCATTTCAGCGTCATCAGAGTAAGAATCTTCAACATCTAATAACTGTCATTCCTCTACGATTCACTCAGTGCTGATTGGTTTGGTGTAAATCTCTGAACTGATTCAATTTTAAAGCGGCAGTGTGTCACCGATGCGGATGGCTATGTGGTGAAGGTGACTGAGGATAGGTCGACGTTTGAAAGACTCCTGTCCTGATGGATAAAACACACAGAACACCGGTGAGGGAGGGACAGGAAGCCGGCTCAAAGAGAGGCCAGCAGCGTCCATGTTTGTTTGTTTGTTCGTACCCATGTAGCCGTAGTTGTTGTCGGTCGAGGTGGCGCTGTCGGTGATGGCCTCCGAGCTCAGCGTGCTGCCGTTGTCCGCTGCAGAAGAAGGAAGACGATTAAAATCTACACGACAATAAAGATTTAGGTGAAAGGGAAACTGTGGAGGACTCACCGAAGGAGCCGTACTCGTACGGAGAGGCTGGAGTTTTTCCTGCGGAGACACGATCACGCTCGTTTAAAGCCCCAGCAGAGCGCGAGCTAACACCACTACAACCGACACGTGTTAGTATGCGACTGTTAAACACAGGGAGGTGAAGACGACGTGAAGCGATCAGAGTAAAAATAACAGTGTTAGTGAAGGAGTGAGGAGGTGAGAGGATGATTTATCTGAGCTGAGGACAAACAGGAAACACAGCAGCAGTCAACACGTTTACATCTGGAGGAGTTTCTCCTCTTCCTCCTCTCCTCTAATCTTCCTCCCTCTCTCATCTCCCCTTCCTCCTGTGTTCTTTTCTCTCCTTCACTCCTCATCTCCTCCCTCCTCTCCCCTCCTTTCCTCTAATCTTCCTCCTCCTCTCATTTCCTCCTCCTCCAACTCCTGTCCTCTTCACCTCTTCCTCCTCTCCCCTCTTCCTTTCCTCTCCTCTTCCTCCTATCTTTTTCCTCTCTTCCCCTCCTCTTTTTCTTCCTCTCCTCCTCTTCCTCTTCCCTGCTCTCCTCCTCCTCCTCCTCCTCCTCTCCTCTACTCTTCCTCCTTCTCTCATTTCCTCTTCTTCCTCTCGTCCTCTTCACTTCTTCCTCATCTCCCCTCTTCCTTTCCTCTCCTCTTCCTCCTCTAACTCTTCCTCTCCTCCTCTCCTCTTCCTGTCTTCTGTCCCTCCTCCTGTTCTCCTTCTCCTTCCTCTTTCCTCCTTCTCCTCCTCTCCTCTTGTTAGTCTGTCATGTTGTCGACTCTAACGTGTAACCTTCTCTCCAGGTGAGTCATGTATCTGTATCTATGATGCTGAGCCATAAAACCTTAAAGCAACATAATGTAACTCTGCACGAGTGGTAATTAAATCTGTTTCAATTCTCCGAATGGTGTATATTACCCACAATCCCCAGGTTCTGGAGCAGGAGGTGGTGCTATTGTTACAAACACACCAAACTCCATTAACAAAACTTGATATTCTCAAAGTTTCCTGGCTGAATATCAGAGATGAACACGATTTTCTACCGGCCAAAATGTCCAGTAGAAAATCTGCCAAATAAATAGTCTGTTGTGTGATGTATAAAATGTGTTGACAACTGAAAGGATAACTCTGGTATTTAGGTACAAAACAGGGAACAAAACAGTTCATTATTGATCAAGAATAATGTACCTGCAAATCAATACCAGACTCCATTGACAAAAACAGTGATTTAACCAAGCAGAACACAAGAGCTGCTGGTGAACCACTGCCTCCATCTGTTAGTTAGTTTGTGTTATTGTGTGGAAGAAGAAGTAATCAGACCCTACAATAACACAACTAACTAAAACAACAAAGTGGTGGTATTCCAGCAGCTCCGTTTTCTGCTCAGTAAAATTACTGTTTTTGTCAATGGAGTTTGGTTGAGATGAAAGGTGATGTTTCTGGTTAATAAAAAGTTACACAAAGCATGAACAGAGCTCTGTTCTCCCTGTTACAACCACCAGAATGACTCAGAATCTGATATTTTAAGGGTGAAACTGTTACATAATGTTGCTTTAAAAGTGCCACGTTTATGGTACTACTACAGCCAATAACATCGCTGTATCTTCTCCTCTGTTTCTATGGCAGGGGAGTTGGGAGGGGGGGTGAGTATACGAGCTGATGCATGCAGAGCATCTGCAGACAAGCAACACAGTGTGAGAAAAGGCAGGCGAGTGCACAAAAGGAGGAGCTGTGTCGTTATACCATCTCCGTTCTTCCCAAGCAGAGAGGCTGAACCACACATTAGCATGAGGGGAGAGAGAGACATATTGAGACGTGTTAAATTCAACACGAAAACACTTGTTAAATGGTTATAAAACTGCACCTGGACTTTAAAAATAATGGTACGCTCCACACACCCTCTAATGAACCCCTAATGGGCCGGACCATCAGAGCTAGTTGCTGGGTTACCTGTCTCAGCCGGCGACATGTCAGCAGGAATCTGAAACACCTCCCTCCTCTTTTTCATCCTGCAGCAAAAATAAAGAGAGGAAAAGATGCAAATGAGGCATAATTTGTATTCAGCGTGGTGGCGTCCTCGCAAAGCAGCCGAACGAGTTCTTCAATCACAGATTTAAAATCTCAGTCTGAGCATTTTTTTTTGCAATAACTGACCTCTTGTTCTCCATGCAGGCCACCAGGAAGGTGAGCAGGTAGAAGGAGAAGAAGATACCCAGACAGAACAGCATCCCCATCACATACACCTTCGCTGTGGAGAGTGGAGGAAGACGAATTCAGGTTTATTCACATGCTAACGACTGCACGACCTCAGCAACAATCCCTACAGGTAATAAAGTGGTGCAGGGATGATGTATTTCTGTACGCTAACCCGGAAGTTAGCATCAGCCTGGTTCCCTCGATAAAAAGCTGATGGGATTTTCAACTGTTCCGAAGTTTGAATCTCCAGAAGTAAGAAACTAATGTTATAAACCAACTACACCACGGTCACATGACGTCAACGTCTCCACCAAAAAGTTTGTTGTTCATAAGAAATTGACCAGAAAACTGTCAAAAACTGTGTCTTGAGCTTGTGTCGAACAAAAAACCAACAAAAAACACATTAACTTTGAGACGAAGGAACAGGAAGTGCTAATGTGCTAACTCACTTCCTGGTTTTAGGACTCATTCCTGCTCTGCTCTATACCTCAGTCTTAACGGTTCGCAACTGCTCACGTGCGACTTACAATCGATGGCCGGCGACACCATCACATCCAGGATCTTGGTGCGGTTGCCGGCGTCGATCAGCTCATCGGGTCGCAGAGGGTAGAAGCGCAGCGGTCCGCCGCACGCCTCGTCCTCCGTTTTTACCACCACCACCACATAGAAACTGTTGCTGGGGAAATCTTTTCTCTGCAGAGACACCAAGAGACGTTAGAGGGACGTAAAGCGACTCTGAGATCATCTGGGACGTGGTAAAGGTTTTGTTTCGTACCTGCACAGTGATGGCACCTTTTTTGGTCATGGTTTGGTACATCCCAATGAAGGCCACGTTATTGTCGAGGTCATAAACCGGACACTGAGGAGAGACACAAGCAAGAAAGATTAGATATTGCTGCAGAGATCTCAACAGTGCCCTCGTGTGGCCAAAGAGTGCTACTACATGTTGACCAGGGGCCACCTGAGGACAGCAGCTGTCTGGTTTGAGGGGACGGGGGGGGGGGGGGGGGTAATTGTACCTGGATGTCCTGGATGGACATCACGGAGCAGGGAAAGTTCATGTCTGAGTTGACCTTGACGATCACAGTGTCCACCCCGTCTGGAAAAACATACTTGAAGTACTGAGAGAAAATAGAAAGAAGGAGGATAGTGATTAGAAGAGATAGGATTAGAAACGTGTGTGTGTTGTGTTTGTGATCATTTCCACGACAAAAAAACACAGCGTGACGAAACTGGAAAGCAGAACTTAAAGCATGCTGACTAACTGCATCAGGAATTCCTCGTATTCCTCTTTTTATTGTGTACTTTCCTACATTTCTGTGACCGACCTTCCTCGTCGTAAATCATCACAAACACACGACGCTGTGGTGTGCAGCTGCGTACCTGAGGTTGGGACGGTGATGCGGTGAAGGTGAACTTCTTGTCTGTCCTGTAATCAGAGCGGCAAAATAACATGTCAGACACACCAGACGATTGCAGCCGAGAGTTCAGGCGGCGACCGCATCAAAATTCACTCACTGAAGGGTGAAGCTCTCCACACGGCTGACCCTGAGCTGGTAGTTCGTCCCCTGGCTGGACAGGGTGGACACGTCCACGAAGAAGTACTGGGTTTCGGAGGCGGCTCGGGTCGGAGGCTGGCAGAGAGTCCGGCCCACGTGGTTGTACGGGTACTTCCTCTGGTAGCTGAAGACGGAGACGGGGGACAGGTGAACACAGAAAGAAGTTTCACAAGATGTCGAAAGCCCAACCCGAGTCTGGTTCTGCTTGAAGTTTCTAGACCTGCTCTACATGGGAGCGCCCTGAGATAACTTATATAAACAAAACTGAACTGAAGTGAAAGTAGAATGTGTTTAATTATTTATTGAGAGCTCTTTTCCATTGCACAGAGCGAGTAGACACTTTAAATGAGGTAATGTGTGACTATGAAGAAAGAAACTTTGCTGATAGTCTCTGAACAAAATCATTAAAAACCCAGCTGTGGAAACAGTCTCTTAAAGAAATCATGTGACCGAGGCTGTGTGAAATGGAAGTGGCTTCACTCCGATGACTTGAAGGCTCTGTGTTTCCTGTAAGCTGGGCTCCTCAGATCTGCACTGGTGGATCTCAGAGGAGGGGGAAGTGAAAGTCCAAGGTCTATTAGAGATTCTGATGTTGCACAAGAGTGCAGGAGTTCACCTCGCAGATGAGCTGTTGGCCAACAGCGAACAAACGGCTGAACCTCTGACCTCCGTTATGAAATCCCACCTGATTAAGACCGAGTAGAAAAGCTGCGTGTCCTGTGACTCCTGACGTGCATGTGGATTCTTTGTACATCACCTGTCGACTATTAAAAATTCAAACAAAACCACACCCAGAGAAGCTTCTACAACAAACACAGCTGGTGTTTTAATGTCTCTTTATATGGCGACTGATTCCACGTCGCTCTCAAACCAAACAAAGGTTCCTCTCATGACCTGAAACTGTTTACCATCTAAAGAGAAACAGCTGCAGCACAGACACTCCCAACCTTTATGAACCATGTGGAGAATTAGAGTCCAGTTCTTTGTGACAACAAAATGTAACGACGTACAGCTGATATATAACTTCCCTTTGCTTCTCGTTCTCTGTGTAAAGACATGAAGCTCAAATTCCTTTTGAATTCCAGCAGCTGAATGTGAAGCCGCCGAACAACATGTTACAGGAAAACACAGTTCTTATTAGGGTTAATCTGGGCCCTGCTCTGCAACTTATAGCATATTATTTACCTCAGAGAATTTAGGCTAACAGGCTAAATCTTATAAGCAGAGGGTGATGAAGCGTTCTAGTTTTTAACCCAGAAATGCTGCTGCACTGTTTGAGTTCAGAGGTGGTTTACTGGATGTTGTAGGACTGGGTTGTAAGACAGAAAGGTGGGATTAAAGTCCAGTTTAGCTGATCTATGTAAAGCAGGGGGGGTACTCACAGTCCTCTCAGGATGAGGGGGACTTGGAAAGACAGCACGGCTTGTTTCTGCCGCACCACAAACAGGATAGGACTCTCCAACCCCTGTGACAGCACATCCACAGACACATGCACTCCCTCAGTCTGGAAGGAGAAAGAGAAGACGGGTCTTATTACACAACTGAGTCATTCAATCATCATTAAACAAGACAGCAAATCCACCGAAATCCACACTCACCTTATTCCTGGAGACGGTGTGGTTGAAAGCATAGATGGTCTGGTTCTCACTCGTCACCGTGTCGTTGTAGGTGACATCAAACTCTGCGTCTTTCTGGACCACATTTTTAGTCTCCCCCACCGCCCCAGTACCGCAGGCTAACTGGGTCACACAGAGCCAGAGCAGGGCTGCCAGTCCCGGTCGGATCCAACAACAAGGAGCAGGTCCCGGGCTGTTTTTATGTCGAGATTTCCAGCAGCTCCTCAACAACATCTTTCCGGACGTGGTCTTTCTGAACTGGCAGCTGATTATTCTTCTAGCCTGTGCGGCAATCCCTAATGAAAACTCCACCCCATTCAGCAACAATTTATCGAGCTAGCTAGGTTAACTGTGCCACTTCCCAGCAGTGACAAACAACAACAGCAGCCGCTAGCTAGCCGACAAGCTAAAGAGGAGAGGGTGGGGTGTTTACATTGAACAGATCCTCGATCCTCGCCCTGTTCACATCCGTGACAAAAACGCGAGACGATAACACAAGTTTCACACTGACAGCGACACTCAGTTCCTCCTCAGCTGCCTTTTAAAGAGAGCTCCGCAGGGTGCTAGCTAGCTAGCCGCGCTAACGCTAGCATTGTTGGTTCGGATGCTGGAAAGGCAACTCCGTGTTTTAGATGAGATCAGCACCAGCGTCGCAAACTGTGTCCGGGAAAAAAAAATTCAATAATAATAAAATAAAAAAAATAAAACAACGCGACGAGATTTTCAGGTCTTGTCTGTTGTGATTGGTTGTCACGGCCTGTAGGTGAAGAGATTCAGTGTGTTTACAGTGAGAAAAATCTGTGGCATCAGCGCCCCCAGCACGTTCAGACAGTAAACAAACCGACGTGCGGCGTGACGTCATGACGTCGCCCTCGGCTACTCCAGAGGGACGCTGACGTGAACTGTAGTTTCTGTTACAGGTGTCCAGAAACTGTTTTACTGTGCGTTTATTTTAGCGCCGATACGTACACACTAAATAAAATTATTATAATGGACAAATCCAATATCTATAAATATAAATGTACAGGTAAGAACCAATACATTCATCCATTTCAACTCAAAACTGCCGCTTGTAATGATTAAAAAAATCTTTGAATGGATCTTTTATGATTATATGTAGCTGTTGTGCATGTATGCATCTGATTTTCGTTCTTAAAAATAAAAATTAATTTCAAGTGAAAAAATATCAGTGCAGGAGTTGATATAAAGAGTTTATCAATAGGAAAACTGATATTAATGTATAGATGTGTGTTTAATGTGATGTTGTATCTTGTGGTTTATGAGGTGGAAATACATAGCTACGTAATACATTATAATATCCAAAGTTCCAAATCCAAGTTTTGAAAAACAAAGAAGCTAAAAGACTTTCAGTATTTTGTATTTTTGATGTTTTATTTTGAATCTAATGTATAAATAATATGACATTGAATACCTCAGTTTCTACAATGTTTAGATTGTGTTTTTGTATGTACACGAATAAAAACTAACATTTGAAAAGATAACTCACAGGCTACACAGGTATTCTTTCTTTTTACATCAATAACATTTGGAGTTTCCTCCGAACATCAAAAATACAGCTTAGTTGGTTTAAGAAGTATTTATTTCTAAAGGTCAGCAGGCATAAAGAAAGATGTTTTTTTTTTTTTTATCTTTGTCATCTTATTGAAAATATCCCACATATCATTTCACCTGATAGTGTTATTTAATAGTGCATGTATCAAAACCAGTTTGCAATTAATCAAATTAGCTTCAAACCAACTGACACATTGTGAACGTGGTTCTTTCTGGGGGTCTGCGCTCAGGACAGCTGCCTGCTCAGTCTGTAATCCAGTTTGGAATAACAGGATGCAGGAACTCCTCTCTAACATGGAGTGGTGCTGTCTACAACCTGGTGACAGGGCACCGAGTAGAACAGAGTTAGAAACAGCCTACTCTACAGCATTTCTGCAGAGTAGCTTAAAATAAACTGCTGCATGATATGAAATCACCACTATATTTTATGAACATAGTTTTTGTAATAAATATGAGTTGCTAGTGAATTTTAAGAGATGAACATTAGTGGTTTTGGTAGGTTTTTAACCCATATATTTGATTATTTAATGTTACTGTCTGTTTCAATCTTTTTGACCTTTTAAAAGTCTTATTTATTTAGATTTATCTGTTCTAATGGATAACTTAAACACATATTGTTTGCTTTAATTTTCCACAGGGCATACTTGTAAAGTTACACCCTGAAGTACAAACATTGAATTAATAAATTAACTAGTTTTAGACGGATCTCAGTTTAATATAGAATATTTATTTTCCCCCAAAGCATTATTGCTAATATTGCTACAGTTATAGCGTAGATCAGGTCAGGAACACAGCTCACAGAATGAAATGAATGTGTGTGTGGTCTCATCCAAGATTTAACAGCTGAAATCCTCTGTTTGTGAGGACTGTGGAAATAGAGAATTTAATTACCCTGGAAATACAGCGCTGCTTTTAGTGTTCATGAAGAGATCTTCTCTAAGAGGCTTTAGTACCCTCAGAAGGTCAGGGCCATTTCTCAGCACACTATAGTGATATTTGCCTAAGCTCTACGGCAATGCAAGGCTTGAAGATTTGAGTACAGAGCGCCATAAACGTAGATAACGATTTGGAGGTGGAAATATTTGGCTTAAAAATGTAGCTCAAACAGTTTTAACGGCCACGATTTGCTCGGACTCGACAGTTAAAAACTGTGCGTTCCATTGTGTAACTATTTATGACGACATATGTGTGTATTCGAACCTTTATACGTGTCTACGATTCGAACACTATGACGGGGTTAAACCGCGACATTAGAATGTCCGCTCTGTTCAACCCGATTATTTGAATCTGTCACTGTAACGTTAGAGCTGCGTGTACCTTTAAAGCCTCACGAGCCCGTCTGATCATACATAGTGCAGCAGTTTGCAAGGAATCACTGAATCATGGGAACCAGAGTGATAATGCGCACTTCTTTGTCGTCAAGGCAACCACAATACGTTTCTGTGGATGAAGTCATTTGTTACGCCGATCGTTGCCATGGTTACAACCTAGAGAGGGCGCTGCGGAGGAGCGTTTCACGTAAAATGACGCAGGGCGGGGGCGTGCCCGCGATGCGCGCTGCGCAAGGCTGCTTGTTGTTCCCGCAGAGAGGCGAGAAGATGGCGGCCGTGTCAAGCGGAGGTGCTGCTGGGTCCGCTGCGGCCGGGATTACGCACTCTGCCCGACCGACCCACGCAGTGATGGGCTCCCAGAACCGAGCCCAGCCATCCTCCGGGATCAGCCACTCCGGTCGTACCAGCACGGCCACCGGGTGCATCACCAATCCTGGCCACACTTCGGCCACCAGGCCCCCCCCAGCCCGAGTGGGCCACTATGAAATCGAGCGGACCATCGGCAAGGGAAATTTCGCGGTTGTTAAACTAGCCACACACATCATTACCAAAGCAAAGGTAAGACGGCCGTTGTCCGAGCGTTAGACGCGAACAAGTACAAGCTGTCATTGTTTTATTTCAAGCCTATTCGACCATGTACTCGGGATGACGGTGGGGCCTTCAGGCTCCGGAGACACAACGGCCAGCCCGCTCTGGTGACACCGCTGCTTGGTAGTGTGGGGGGGTCCGTTCGACACGGGGCATCACCTCCTAACTACGGGATACAAACACATTTTTACCACAGGATACACCGGATATCACGCACGTTACCTGGTGGTATTTTTGAGGAGAGACAGAAAGGCCTGAGGTTAATGCGAGGCAAAGCGCAGAGGACGGAGAGAAGGGTATTGACGAAGATGAAAAAGAGGAGACACAGAACGTTCCGACTGGAGCAGCTAGCTTAGCTTCCTAGCTAATTAGCTGTTTGGCTAAATTCAGATAGTCCCCCCAGACAAAAGTTTGCAGCGACTTGTTGGATAACTTTAAATTAACAACGAACTCCCAAAGTTGCTAGATGTAGGTTGTCCATGTATTGAAACCTCTCTGTGAAATTCAGCCCACTGAAAACTCCTTAAAGCCAACTGTAGCTTTTTAGTTTGACGCTAACTAGCTTGACAGGGAGTGATTTTGAATAAACAAATCGCCTTGGGGAAGTTTCCTGCGTTTTTCTAATCAAATACAACCATTTTGTCGCAGCGTAACTCAACCGTGCTGTGTTTCAGCTCCGTGCACCAGTTGTTTTTTTGTGTGGTGGTGTTTAGATATCTCAGTTAATAGTCAGATGACATTTCCATGGAGCCGGACAAGGCACCATTGACATGGTAAAATGTCCTGCCACTTTTTGGCCAACTGCCACCGCACACTTTGAGTGTACGTAGATGCCTTTGCATATACTTGTTAGCAGTATATTGGATGAGTGGCACATTCATTAGTTGACACTATTATCAACAAGTGATATTCATGCAAAACCCCTGATAAGTAGATGCCTTACTTCTTTACCCACTTAACTCTCTCTCTCTTAAATGGGCCTTTTAGTTGTTTTTTGGCACGCAGAGAGGTTTGGACCTTGGTGGTTAATAGGGGGGAAGTTTGGGGCATCACAAGAGGAAGGGTTTGTCCAGATATTCCAGGTAGTGTCTTTGTTTTTGTGCTGACCTATTGGATCAGAAGTGCCGCCGTTTCAAGGCTGAATTTGCTTTTAAGCAGCTTTGTTGTTGTGACTCCAGATACGTCAGCTGGGGTGGTAGCATCAGCCCAAAAAGGGGACGAAACAAATAATCAGGAAAACCACCAGGAGCAGCAGCAGCAGTACGGTTTCAGCTACCGTACAAGCCTTTCCCTGATGATAAACCTACACTTACAGACAACTTCTGCAGTATAATTGTTTTTTTCCTCTAGCCTTTAATTCCAATGGCACAAATAAAGGTGTGTCAAGGCAGCTGACTGTGCAGCTCTACCTCTATGCCCTTGTTGACATGCACACAGAGAGACAGACATGGGTCATTTGTCTGCTTGTGTCCAGGAAAACCAAAATAAACTTGGTTAAAGTGAGTCCTGTGGACTGGTTTTCAACACCAGTAGAAGGCATTTCTTGAAGGGACTACCAGCGACGTAATTATGAGAGACTGATGAGCTTGGTTGTGAAGCTTTATTCCTGGTGTTGCGAGCCTGTTTATGCTTGTCTGGCTGTCTTAACCGAGAGCGAAAGACAGACGGAGGACACAAAAATCGCAGTGGAACACGGGCCGACAGAATGAAAGAGAGGCCTTGTTTGTTGTCTGTTGACGGTGGTCTCTCTCGCACAGACCGGTCAGCTCATGATTTTCATCAACTAGTGCAGGCTGGAGGGGTGTGTGTGTGTGTGTGTGTGTGAGGGGGTGTTTCAGCGTCCCAACCCTCCCCTCCCGGTCGCTGATGAATATCAGAAGAATAGGAGTGTGCTTTCACATGCCTGTGGATATCATGAATATGGATATGATGATCAGTCATCAGATGAAATGCGCTTGTTTTACGGCCTAGGTTTTATAACGATCCAATGAGAAACGCTGACTAGTCAAAAACAGCCTAACAACTCTCTCAGTTGTTAGATGGAGCTGGATGATACCCTGCAGTGCAGTCACACTGAACAGGGACCTGGTTATTTATACTTTAGGAGCCCAGAAAGGGAAGGTCCCTTTTTCTACGTCTCATTTGTTAAACCTGAAACATTCAACAGGCGAATTCTTTCAAGTTTATTTTGCTTCTACTTGTGCGACTCTCACTGTTTTATTATTGCTAACACCTTCATTGGCAGATAGCTGCTGTGTGCTGATGCATCTGGATGTTGTAAAAGTGAAAGTTCATCTCCTCCAGACAAAGGTCAACCAGCAAAGTGGAAGTCAGAACAGGAGTTTTTCTGCTCTTGCTCTTGAGGCAGTTGGGCCACGCGTTGCAGTTGTCTTGATAAATGTTGATTTCATTGTTCCAGTCTCTCCATAAACTTTATTGCCGGTCACGACCCTTCAGCGACGGACGTGGGTTTTCTATTAGCTCAGGGTGACGCTGTAAACGCCTCATTTACAGAGAGTCGATGATTTAATTACTGCAGTAGGACCTGTTTGTTCTGTCTGATTTTCATTTTTGATTTTAGTAAAAATGAGGTAGTAGCTTTGATGTAGTTACAGGAACAGTTGAATTTTAGTTCCTGAGAGGTGCTGTGAAAACACGTCCAACATTTTAACTGACTGATATCTAAAATATATTGTCTGTCATGGTGCATTCATGAATTGCAATTCAGTGTTCGAATACTGCAGATGATGGTATTGATAAGTAGTGTAATCACTTTTATCAGTTAATCTTTTGATTGTTTTTAATTTAATCAAGTAGTTGTTTGATCTTTTGGTCAGAGCTCCAGACCGTAGCAAATAATTGTAATGTAATAATGATATAAAGTGAGATCCACAGATAAATGTAGAAAGTCTGTGTTGATTGCGATAAATGTTGTGATGTTAATCAACTAATCGTTTAATCATCTACATCCAGTCATTAATTTAATTTTCCCCCAAAAAAATTCTATACAATTTTTAACTATTTTACTTGTTTTTGTTTGTTTGGCTTCAATTTGCATTTTTACTTGTAAAGCTGATCTTTGAAAGGTGCTATATAAATAAAGTTTATCATTACTGTTTACCTCCACCACTTACCGACAGCTCCAGAGCATCTTCATGGTGAAATATCCTCAAAAATAGTCTCAAGTTTTATGCTCATGTTTGAAATGTGACGTAGCCAAGTTGCTGAAAGATTTATTTTCCCTAATGAATTGAAGTTCTGGAACTGATCGGCCCCGTGCCTCAGTTTGATCGGCTGTTAGGCCTGTAGTCGCTTTTTTGTTTCACTTGAGGTGATATTTCACATCCCGGCCACTTTAACAGGTGGCACATTTGCACGTCCTTTTTGCATATCCTTTTAACAGCCGCTGTCAGAATAGTTTTTTTTATGCACAGTTAATTGATCAGAGTCAGTGAAATCCTTTCATCTCATAGCTTTTTATTTTAGAAAACGTGTATTGCTTTTACTGATGGTTTAGCCTCTGGATGAATGGTCACCACTGATTTTCAGTGATAATGATGACACAAGGATGTGATGCAACCAGTGTGTTGCAGATACCTCCTTGCAGAACAAGCCAGTTTCTCAGTATTTGTGAAACCACAATAATAATAACAATAACTGGTAGTTATCTTGACAAAAACATGCTGCTTTTTGTCTCGTACAGCAGCAGTCCCACGTTTGACTGGATATTTTAACTCCACTTCCAGCGAGTGTTTGTCGTGTTTGATAAGCCCACTAACCGTGAGTGTTTGTGTATGCACACACTTGTGTAATAGCTCGACAAAAGGCGGTGTGGTGTGGTCAGTGCCCTTGTGTGACTTGGCTTAATGATCAAGTAAAAGAGACACACAAGAAGAAGCAGCAGCAGCTCTCTGTCTTTTCTTTTTGGTGCCCACAGCAAGGTGAGTTGCTAAAAAGATGGCACAGTGCAGCGTGTCCTGACCTGCCTCTCTGTGGGAGAAGCGTTTTTTTCTTCTTCTTCTTCTTCATCTTCTTCTTTCCCTGTTCTTTTTCCTGCCCCCCCCCTTCCTTTCCTCTGGAGTGTTTTTTAGGCAAGAAAAGGATGAGCAGGAGGAAGAGGGCAGGCAGGCAGGAATGGCAGGCGTTAGGTAACAGGCCTAATGTACTGTGCAACAATTTCACTCACTCCCTCGGTCGCACTCACGCACACAGCTCTCGTAAGGTACAGTATACACTTCCACCCCCTCGTCGTTTCTCAGAAATCGGCACGCCTTGAGTCTGATTTCGTTTAGGTGAATAACACGACAAAGGCTCGACTTATCTCTTTGCCCTGTAGTCGTCTGCTGCTGCTGCTTCTTCATCCTCTGTGGAGTGAGTCTGCAGCCGGGGCGACTTCAGAAAGAAAAAAAAAAATCGGGGGAACAGCTCAGACTGTGTTGCTTCAGTATTTCCCTCTGCTCGTGCCCTCAGCAGTTTGTGTTCTTCATCGTCATCATCATCTTCCACAGCTCTGCTTGTTGTTGCCGTGTGTTGCCAAGGCTCCTAGTTGGGGAAAGGTCGCTCCTTTGAAGTCTTGCCGGTTTCCATAGCGATGGTGATGATGGTTCCGGAACCCCAGCTACTAATTCTGAATGGAACTCACTCGCCATCGGCTGGAATTTTGTCGTTGTCTGTGTGTTTTATTATGTGGGTTTTATTTGGCAGAGTTGTGAGCTGGATGCAACAGAATCCATCCAGTAAGCATGGGGGGGTTCCCCACTTCAGACAGCCCCACCCCCCCAGAACTGACTGATTGTAGCTCTGCTGATACAAACCTTCCAGCCAGAAGAATTGCTGTGATAGACAAGAGCTAAAGTGTCTGGTTGATGTTGCTGCTGCTTTGAAGAAACATCCTCCAAATGGATCAAATCCTCCATCACAGTAAATGTAACTTTACGGCCCAATAACAATACACATCGTCTGGGAAATCAGTTGAAATTGTGACTGGAATAGTTTAAATCAAAGTACATACAAAGTCACTGAAATGCTACATGTTTATTTTCCCTTCTCACAATTAATATGCAGATTTTTTTCTCTAATTATTGTTTAGTCTATGAAATATTTAAAAAGTAATGCATTGCCAACACATCCTCACATTTGAACAGCTGATCCAAAGGTTTGGTGTTTTAGCACAGAAAAAAGACCATTTGTTTTTGTTTAATCGATTAGTTAATCAGCTAACCAGAGCAGCTGTACCATGAATGTTTGGCTGTGATGATGATGTTGAGTCCTCCTGAATTCCAGCTTCAGGTGATCAAGATATTAGAAATCGTACGTAGCTTTCCTTAAAGAAGAGTTCGGAGCAGCTGGTTCTTCTTTGTAGGCATAAATCAATGATGAAATATATATAAACACGGACGACATGGCAGCTCCCCCAAGTGGCATCAAATTACATGCCATTTTAGGTCGTTCTTATCACCCTAATGGTGTGTTTAAGTGGTTTTAATCAGTCATTTGATGCTGAAACGTCATGATTGACAGCTGGGGTTGACTCGTGATTGGTCGGAGCAGGACTTTGGACTTTTCGTAAAGTGGGAGGAAGTGTGTATGCCCAACAACTCCATTTTAAATGTGTTAGTTCTGGTCCTGATGGCGCTAATGCAACCAGTGTATGTTCCCCTAAGTGTTGTACTGGTCCTGGTTCGGTCTGCTTGTCAAAATCTAATCTCCACAAAGCAGAAACCCAACAACAAATGGCAGATGATTGTGTGATGTCCAGTTTTTCCACACTCCAGTCTTTGTACTTTCAGCCTGACACATTCAACTGACTCATCTCCACACATAAAACTCATACGAGTGCGCAACACACAATCTGCGAGAGGCTTCGCGCTGACTCACACTGTATGTGCGCGTGCATAGTTACAGTCAGAAAGTAGTGCAGGCCTGTGCTGACCTGCTGTGTCGTGTGTAGTTGTAGGTGTGCACAGGTAGCCATGATGCCGTGTTTTCATGCTGATGTGGGTTAAGCCTGAGTATTACTCCTCCTGTGGCTGTAATCTGTGTCACCTCTTGATGAAGGTTAACCTCATACATTATATCACCTCTGTGTGTTTGTGTGCGTGCAGTGTAGACGTTACACCATAGGCCCAGTTCTCCATGCAGGATTAGCCCTATTATAGTTGAGTCATGGATGGATGTTTTTCCTCAAGAAAGCTGGAAGGCTGTTTGAACATCATATATAAAAGCTTTTTGGCTTGGATTGGAGGTTACGTTTCCACCTGTATACTTGTTTATTTGTCAGAAGGATTACACTAAAAGTACTGAACTGCTAGACTTTTATAATATTCAGGAATTGCAGTCATTTTATAAAACTACCGGACATATGTTTTAAACATTTAAACAATAAAGCACAAATGTTATCATCCAACAAATGTTATTTATTTTAAGTAGTCAGCATGACTGAACTCCTTGATGTCTGGTTTGACGTGTCCAAGTTGTACTACGTGTTAAAATGCGAGTCGAGCTGAGTCACGTGATCAGACACTCTGTGAATGAATCAGCAGAAGTAAAACCAAACTTTTGGATAATATAAGCTTATCTGTAAAAAGAGATAATGTCCATGTCAGAGTACGTCCACTGACAGGCTCTGATTGTTTTTATATCTGACGACATTGGGATTCCTACAGAGATAAACCAGAAACATCACTTTTTATTAATACCAGACTCCATTCGCAAAAAGGTTCATTTAACCGAGCTGAACACAGGAGCTACTGGAATACCACTGACTCTCTGTTTGTTAAGTTACTGTGTGGTACTTTTACTTCATTGAGTCACAATAATCTGAATCCTGTGTTCTGCTTGGTAAAATTCCTGTTTTTGTCAATGGAGTCTGGTACTGATATTTGTTTATGTTGTTCTTGATCAATAATGCACAGATTCAAAAAGATTTTTGTTCTTATCAGAGTTATCCTTTCATATTTTATTCGTCACACAGCAGACTATTTATTTAACAGATTTTCCTCTGGACATTTTAGCCTGTGATATTTTCATATTTGACATATGCTGACTAACGTAAACTCTGGTTTACTATAAATTTTTCTCAGAAGTCTGGTGTATGTTGTTTGACGTTTGCCTCGGCAAAGGTCTTCCGTGTATTTTGCTTTTAAAAAAATCTAAACCTGTCATAAACAGAGGAAAAACAATACAATGCTACTCTATTTTATTATTTTAATGAATATTGGGATTAAAATGGTTTAGGGTTAGAGGTCTGTGACGGATTTATTTTTATATTTTGATTGTTCAGTCTAAACTGAGCTGCTCAGTTGTGAGGTGCGGTTATTTTTGTAGCTTTTTAATGTTTTATTCATCCATTTATATCCTCTTTTTCTTCATGTAATGTTTAATCACAGTCAGTCAGATGTGTTAGGGATTCCCTGTTGTGTTAATTTTAGCGGAAGAAAACGTTCTCAATTCATCAAAATGACAAATTGCACTTCTGTGTGCAGCCGGAGCTTGAGAAAGCCATGTAACTCTTTTCTTTGTAAACAGTTTCTTAGAAAAACGCGACATGGCAGAGGTTGTATCTGACATACCTGGCAGGTGTGTCACAGAACAATAACAACATTCCCAGTAATCTCAGTCTCCCTGGGCTCGATATGGGAGGTGAATTGTTGACAGTCCCTGCTATTATTTCTTGTGTGGCTGCAGTTGTGCGTTTGTTGTGTAACGTACAGTCAACGGTCCGGACTCCTCTGCCGGGCACCAGCTGCTCTGGTATGGTGCTGTGTTGAGGTCACAGTCTTGTGATCGGAGAGGCTATGTGACACTTCATCTCATTGCAGCCGGCCTCTCAGGAGTGTGTGTTGTGTGTTTGTGTGTGAACCCAGATCTTTAACAGAAAAGTCATTGGAGCTAGCGCAAAGCCCTGACACACACTCACTTATCACCACGCATTTTACTGTACCAAACCCGGAGATGATGGTGCACAGTGGTGTTTAGAGTAAACATTAAACAGTACTCAAGTAAAAGTACTGTTACTTTATAATGTAATGACTCAAGTAGAAAGTAAAAGTAAAGTACTCAAAACAACTAAGAGTAAGAGTAAAAAAAGTATCTTGTAAAAAGCGACTCAAGCATTGAGTAATTTCAGATGCAGTTTTATTACATCAGTGTACATTTGCAAGACACAGTAACTGTTTCATTATCTTTACATTTGTAGGGATGAAATGTTGTTTTTGAGGGTTTAAATATTCAGATTTAGTTATTAACCTACTACAACTTCATGTCTGAGATACAGTGTAAAAGTAAATCCTTGCAGAGTGAGATCAAGTTCAGTTCAAAATGCTATTGTTAGCTAGCATGTAGCAGTTAGCAATGTGAGTACTGTTGTATAGGACCGGATTCTCAACTGCAGTAGCAGAAATCCCACCCTGGACTATTTTATTTCAGGGAGTTTATTCAAATGATTTCTTCCGTTTTCTTCCATAGGCATTTTCATTGTAAAAAAACAATGATTAATTGATAATTGATGGTTAATTTTCCCAATGATCTGCACGTCTTTCAGAAACACTTCCACCTCGTCGTTAGTCTGAGCAAAGCAATCTCTGCTCTTGCTTTTCGCTCCTGCTGTTCCTTGTTTGTTGCATTTTCTGCAGCTAACTTCCTGTTTACACCTGCACATGTACATGCCCAGTGTACGTGAACGGCTGGAGATTATTTCTGATATTATTTTATTTCTGAATCGTCCAGTTTCTGTGATAAGAGAAGCAGCAGTTGAGTGACCAGTGTCTAAAACTTGAGGCTTCGCTGTGCCGTTTCCTCATTTTCAGAAGGACTCGCTGTCCTCAAACTGATCACGACCAGTGTGTGTGTGTGTTGGCTTATGTTTGAGTGTGGCAGTGTGTGATCCAGATGTCCTGTCGTTACCCTCCAGAAGATGCAGAGGGGAGCGATTACATCAACAAAACTGGACGACTGCCAAAGCCCAGAATAGATTCCTAGAGCTTAAAATACCATGCAGACGCCCAACAGATGCATACGTATACGCTCAAACATACATGTTTGTGTTAGGTGGGGTTAGAAGTGTCTCAAGGCTTCTGCCACTTCACTGTTTCATGTTTTAGCTCAGTTTTATCATCATTTTCTACATGTAACACACAGGAAAATGAAATGCTGCTCCTCAGTGGACCACAGGGCAATATAGAATAGACATTTCAGGACAAGAAGTGCAAAAAAGAAAGTAATAAAACTGAGGAAAAAATGAACATAACAGGTAGAAACAACACATACAGGGCTCCAGACTACCCTTTTCCACTACCAGCTTGCAATTAAATCGACATTCAGTGCAACACATTCTTATTTTGTCCATCTTAACTGTATCACTTTATAGAAATAAGTGTGTTGTTTTAGTAAAGTCTGCATTAATGCTTTAAATTGCCTTTTAATATGGGAAGAGAAATAATAACACTTAGAATAAATTCAGAACAGGATTACAGCTCACTTGATTTTAAATACACTTAAATAATGTTTCTAGAGAAGCAACATTAATGTTCACAACAATGAATTCCAACATCTTGCTGGAAAGAAATATAAAATGTCAGAGGGCTGGTTTGTGCGCTAAATTCACAGGAATTTGCTAAATTTTAAGTTAAGACGACATACACACAGCTGTCACTTTAGCTTCATCGTAACAATTCGCTATTAGCTTAACCAGTGCGCTGAGATTGTGACTATATAGAAAATTTTATGTTGCGATTATCCTGGCCAAAATAATTGTGATTAACGATCTTATTACGATAATCGTGAAAATATGCTTTAAACTCTTAGAATGATTTGAACGGTTCCTTATGGGCTGTGGTCAAATTAACATTACAGTTAACGTTTAAGAAAAAACTGAAGTATATCGCAGTTAATTCACTGGAGATTGCAGCTCTGCTCTGTTAAGCTACACAGTTACCTGTGCTAACATAATTGCGATGTGCGATAAAATTGTATATTGTCCCATCCTTAGTCAGGAGGCTGTGGACAACTGTTGAAAATGCTCGTTTAGCAGGTGGTTTGATAAAGGACTCACTGGCCTTTATGTTTTTTTTGTTTGTTTTTTTTGCATCCAACCCTGGAGTGGGGTTGGGGGCAGATTTTCAAGACGCACCAGTGCTTCTAGCTGTAAAATTTAGTCGCAGCGTCTCCAGAAATGGTTGCCATCTGGAGCCCTGACTTAAGAAAGAGAGGAGGGAATAGAAAGAAATATACAGGACACATGATTACTTTTATAAACAAATCAACTGCAGAAACTCTAACTCTACAAATATGTATGTTTTCCACAACAATCCTCCCGAGGGGAAGCTACACACTAAGACGCACAACAATGTGGATTAATGCCACTAGTTCGATGTCCTCCCTCTTCGCTCTCCCTCACTTCCCCTTCCTCTGCAACAGGAAGTCGGCCTTGTCGGGCTTCAGATGGACTCATCTTCTTCATGTCAGGACAAAGGGGAGCTCTGGGCTGGCACTTGGTTGCGGGACACATGCTTTTCATTTCTTCACTCACTCACACTGACTGACTGTACTCGCTCGTCTATTTTTGGCAGCAGCCGTGTTTTGGGGGCCGTTCCATTAGCTTCGCTTGATTAAGTCATTAAAGTTGTCTACCCATCCCTAAGTGGCAGAGCAAAAGCTCCTGTCACACACCATCACCGTCCACGCCGCCGGAGCCATTGTCCAGGGCTCGGCAGTTGCGCAAGAGGCTCACTCGCCGTCGGGAGGTCGCGGCTGAGGTCAGGTTACCCAAACAAGCTGGAATCCAAAGAAGATCGCTCATGTTTTGTTCGTCTTTAACAACCAAGTATCTTTACTTTTCTGACTCACGCCTTCCTCCTAACCTCCTCTCCTGGTTATTTTCTTGGCGCTTTGCTCTTCTCATGATTATTGTGTCATCACGGACAATATTGCAGGGGCAACCAGGGCCGTTCCCTGGAACCGTTGCCTGTAATTTAAGTGTCAGCTGGATGCCGTTAACGTGACTGTATTGTCTGTGTTTAGGTGGCTGTTTAAGATGAATTCCTCCTCATTTTGTCTCCTCCTTTCTGTCCTCCTTCCTCTCTGTCTCCAGGTGGCTATAAAAATAGTGGATAAGACCCAGCTGGATGATGAGAACCTGAAAAAGATCTTTAGAGAGGTGCAAATCATGAAGTTGCTGAAGCACCCCCACATCATCCGCCTCTACCAGGTACACACTCACCCACAAAAGCCGACTCTACCAAGTCCTCTGCTCAGATCTCACACCTGAGACTCGTGGCCCTCAGTGGCAGGAGAAGAAAAAACAAATAAAACATGTTTGGCCACTGTTTCTCAGCTTATTTGAAAATTACTTTAACCAGGGAAAGTTATTTTCCACATTCGCTGGTTTACAGCTAAACATACTGTGTATTGAATGCTACACTTGCAGTTTCTGTTCTATATAAATCTTCCTGTTTGTATGCCAAACAATGCTTACTCACTCTGTTGCATAACGGGGGTGAACCGCCCATCACTAGATGTCAGTCCTGTCTGAGGGTCTGTAGGTCCTGGCTGTTTACGTTTTTTATGTTTTCATGTCTTTAGGTGATGGAGACGGAGAGGATGATCTATCTGGTAACGGAGTACGCCAGCGGTGGAGAGATATTCGGTAAGGGGAGTTCCCCGCTGTTGCCTTGTTGTTATTGCCTCTGTTTGTGTGTCTGGTTCCCGCCCCCCCTTAAAGGTCGAAAGCAGCAGAGCAACAGGCTGTAAACTGTGCAGCCGAGTCTCTGAACTACGATGGAAGTAGAGACGTAGAAACAAGAACTAATCCACAAATCAGCTAAATCTGTTGCTAAATAAACAGCCAGAAATTAATTCAAATTTTGATTTTATGAAGAATTAATTTTTATTTTCATCCTTTCAGATGGACGGTTTTCCAGTTTCAAGTCACGCCGCTGTCACTTTTTCTTATTTTATAGGCTGTAATTGATCATCCTTTGCCTGCCCAAGAGCGCTATGGAAAAAACTGTTTTATTCAGTGTTTTTATTCAGTGTTTTTACTGATTTTAATTACTTGGTAACTTGCAGTTACTTTCATCTATTCTTTTATGTTGCTTTTAGCATTTGTTGAGTCCAGTTGTATCTTTCTGAAGCTTTAAATCAGGTCTGTGCGTCATGTCATAAACTGTCAGATCAACCTGGATCCAGTGTCCTGACGTACAATAAACTTCTAAACTTTGTGTGTGTGTGTCTTTGTGCGTGCAGACCACCTGGTGGCTCACGGGCGCATGGCGGAGAAGGACGCCAGGAAGAAGTTCAAGCAGATCGTGGCGGCGGTGCATTTCTGTCACTGCCGCAACATCGTCCACCGAGACCTGAAGGCCGAGAATCTGCTCCTGGACCACAACCTCAACATCAAAATCGCAGGTATGAGTGTGTATTTCTGTGTGAGTGTGTGTGTTGTGCTCAGAATCTATGGGTGGGTAATGTAATTCAGTGGTTTTGGGCTGTGTTGTCTCGGTGAGTGGGCGTAGGCAAGTGTCAGCATGTGCTTTTGGAACGTTTTCCCCCCGTTTGATTGAATTTACTCTGTGGAGGAAAAGTGTTCAGATTGGATAAACTTCTCCTCCCGCTGACAGATTTTGGCTTCAGTAACCTGTTTTCTCGAGGCCAGCTGCTCAAGACGTGGTGCGGCAGCCCTCCCTACGCCGCACCAGAGCTCTTCGAGGGCAAGGAGTACGACGGGCCGAAAGTAGATATATGGGTGAGTAGGCTTGTAGGCAGGGTGCAGCTGATTGGGCTTGAACTTTCCAGAAACAAAACCAAAAAAAAAAAAAACAAAAAAAAAACAACAACAATCGCCTGTTTCCTGCTGTCTTTGTTCCACAGAGCTTAGGTGTGGTGTTATACGTGTTGGTGTGTGGCGCCTTGCCTTTCGATGGCAGCACTCTACAGAATTTGCGGGCACGTGTCCTCAGCGGCAAGTTCCGCATCCCCTTCTTCATGTCCACAGGTAGGAAGTCCTCTCCAGCCCAGCGTCGCAACATGTCCACAGATACAAACTGAACAGTACTATGTATATGACTAAAGTGAAACTAATAAGACAGAACTGTTATGAACAGTAACATTAGCAGAGTACGTGAGTAGCAGCCTATGTTGACTGCAACATCTGTGATTGGTCGGCTCACACGTGTTTTCTTTATTGTTTACCTCTTGAAGATAGAACAGAACTCCCATAACGAAGAAGACAATGTAGAAAAAAGGTGTGTTTTCAGACATAGTTCATAATCATAGTTTGTGTGTTTCCTGCAGACTGTGAGTACCTGATCAGACACATGTTAGTCCTGGAGCCCAGCAGACGGTTGACCATGGAGCAGATCTGTAAGAACAAGTGGATGAGACAAGGAGACCCAGATCCAGACTTCGACAGGGTGAGAGCAAAAAAAAACAAAAAAAAAACACTGCCAGTTAGCTTAGCTTAGCTTAGCACAAAGATCTAACATCTCTTCTCTCCGTTTCCTCTCCTGTTCAGTTGATAGCAGAGTGCGAGCAGGTGAAGACGGAGAGAGAGACGGAGCTCATCAACGAGCAGGTGCTGATAGCCATGTCGGAGATGGGCCTGGACCGAGAGCGCACGCTTCAGGTTGGACACAAACACCCAGACTTCCTCTGATAGTATTTTAAATCTTCACTGCCGCCTCTGGCGTCTCATTTGCATCCTCTTTTTCCCGCTCTAGTCCCTACAAACAGACGCATACGATCACTACAGTGCCATCTACAGTCTGCTGGCTGACCGCCTCAAGAAACACAAGACCCTGCGTGTTGCTCAGCCCACGCCGCGCTCCATAAGCTATCCCCTTAATGCTGTACAGGTGAGTCACGTCCAGGGTGTTGATCGCGCTCCTCTCCTGAGAAATCTTCCCCTGACTTCAAAACTCTGGCTCAGGTGGCGGCAGCAGAGCGCAGGTTCAACATTTTACCTGAACTAAATTAAAAGACTGGATGGTGTTTTCAAAATTAAACGCTATTAAACAGTAGGGCTGCCTCCCTCAGTCCTCATGTCCATCCACTGAATGGACTTGATTGGCTTTAACCCACATGTGCGAAACCTGCTGTGCTGAGAAGATTGTTAGAAAATTAGTGCAATCCTCACATGACCTGTGTGTGTGTGTTTGTGTGTGTGCCTGGCAGACGGATCCGCAGGGTAATCCCGTTAGCATGACCGTTCCTCACGTCCAGCTCATCAACCCGGAAAACCAGATTGTTGAGGTGAGTCGACAACATTAACTGCCTCTAACTTTTTACTGATAAAAACAGCTGCATCTGATCTGCATATATCTGATAATTAGCATGTTTGTAGTAGCTGTCTGTCTGTTTTTTTATGGTTTATGAATAGACTACGATCAGATGCACACAATCACACATACATGGACACACACAGAGCCTCAAAGCTGACTCACAAACGCTGTGAAACACAAGAATGCGTCAGATCACTGCAATGCAGCAGGGATTTTAACAGAGAACCTGCACTATTGGAATACATTTAAAAATCTCTGTCACACACACAAACAATACCAAAGGCTGTTACTAATGACCATATGTGTGTTTGTTGTGTAGCCGGACGGCAGCATGGCACTGGACAGTGATGAAGGCGAGGAGCCGTCTCCTGAGGCCATGGCTCGCTACCTTTCAATGAGGCGGCACACTGTGGGTGTACCAGACCAAAGGTAAACACATTGAGCGCCACTGCTGCAGTATCACAAGTCAGGTGACAAAAAAATAAAGTGATCTCAGTGAGTTTGGTCGGGCTGGTTCGAGTAGACAGTGAAGCAGGAATGACGTAGGTTAGCATGTTAGCGCTACCGGTTCCCTTGTCCCAAAGTCAGTGGGCTTTTGTTTAGACACAAGCTCAAGACATTTTCAGGTTTTATTCTCCGACGTAAAATCCGTCAGTAAATCCCCCACTCCTGATGTTTGAAGCTTTTACGTGTCTTTAAAAAAGGCGGTTGCTAACGAGTGTCTAAATGAAGTGGTCACAGCACGCATGAGCATTGTCCAGTTCTGGTTGGAAGCCATTTTTGACGCCATTTTCCAGTCAATTTCTCGTGAACGATAAACGTTTGGTCGGACTCGATGAACGCTTCCTGTGATTTTCCGATTTGAGCAACCGTAAACAAAGATAAGAATCTCCCATGTAGAGAATCACCACCTGCCCTCCAGTCGCATTTCGCTAATTTCAGACGCAAACTATTTACGAAGATTCTGTCCAATCACAAACAAGAAATGTTGCTGAACAGGGCTGAAAAGTTCATATTGGAGCTGTAACGACCTGTTTGCCCTGTGAGCCAGCAGAGTGCGCTCTAACAGCTTGACCTATTGACCTTTCATTAAACTAAGTGAATAATAAGGACAGGAGCGAGCAGAGCCGTCCTGAGTGGGACAATCCTGATATCAAAACACCTGAGATTCAGTGTGTGGAGGTATTTTGGGTTCTATAAAGTTGCGAATAAAGATAAGGCTGTTTGTCAACTTTGTAAACGACCGCTGGCGGCACTTTTCAAACAAATTGCGAGTCATTTTGCCTTCGTTTAATCTAGATTTTTGGTCTAATAAACTGCTCACGTGATCAGATATTTGTGTCCGGCACAAAAACCAAAACCTCTCACTCCTTTCCTGTCGTCTTCTCTCCTCCCGCCACAGGACAGAGATGCAAGAGGACCTCCAGAAGCTGCCACCGGGTTTCCCACGCGGTGCCGTGCCCCAGCCCCCTTTCCCCCCTCTGGCCCCCACCATGGGCCAAATGCACACTCTCATGCCCACACAGAGCCTGCAGCCCACGCAGCAGCTGGAGTACAAGGTACGGTCAGTTACTGAGCTCTTTCAGCTGCCATCTGGACGCTATCGGTTTCTGACGTCTTGTCTTTGCTGATCCCACAGGAGCAGTCGTTGCTGCAGCCCCCCACTCTCCAGCTCCTCAACGGCATGGGGCCTCTGGGTCGAAGAGCTTCCGACGGCGGGGCTAACATCCAGCTACACGCTCAGCTCCTCAAGAGGCCCCGGGGGCCCTCGCCGCTTGTCGCCAGCCCGGTGAGTATAGTCAGTTATTCCCCGAGGATCTGGATGGATTTCGTGTAAAACTGCCAGGACCGCTGACCAGTTTAAAATAAACTCTCTGCCTCTCTCAGCACCCTATCCCCGCAGTAGCTCCGGTGGACGAGGAGGGATCGGACGGAGAGCCAGACCAAGAGGCGGTACAGAGGTAACCCACGGTGACGGGACGTACTCACACAGAGGTGCTGTCTAAAGTGGATTATCTGGAACGCCCTGTAGCTTGATCTCACATTATTTAAGCACAGTTAGCGTAGCTTAGTTGGCTAATTTTAAAGTATGAGACACAAACAAAACAAGCTAAAAAAAATCAGGCTGTAGTTGAGGTTTTTTAGACGTTCAGGATCAGGGTTTCCCAGCTGGTCCTCTTCAGACAGCGGTCTCTGTAGACTCCGCTGGTGTCCTGGGTTGCTGGGAGTGAGTGCCTTCAGGCTGCTCTGCTTTCCCCTCCCCCTCCACCCTCCTCCACCCTCCTCACCCTCACCCCCTCACCCCAACGGGAGGTGGCCACTCTGCTGTGGTGCTCATCCCATCCTCTCCCTCCTTTTTCTCCATCGCGCAAGTGCCTTCTGCCACAACTCCGAACTGAATCTGCCGCCAAATCCAGCCCCTCCTCTCTTTCTCTCAGACTCCCCCCTTTTTTTTATGTCGACCGAGAATCCTCTTTATCTCTCTCATCTCAGTAAGTGCCAAATTCTCCCCGACTTTCTCTCTTTCTCACACAGCTTTGCTAACTCTGAAGCTTGCAAAACCAGTGAAAACCAGTCCCTAAATTGGAAACTGGGGGGTTGTGGGATACCTGTAAGCTTTAACATCCATCTATGATGTAATTTTACTCTGTTTTCTGATTGGCTAAGATGATATGAATGATGGCACCCATTGGCAGAGGTGGGAAGGGGGCGGGCCTTCCCCCCTTCTCCGCTGTCTCCGTAAGCCATTGAGGACAGAGAGCTGACCAGCGCTGCTTCCTGTCTCCCACCCCCACCCCTCACCCCCCTCCCTCCCGTCCTCCTCCTCCTCCCCCACCCACCCCTCCCTGCGGCCCAGGTACCTGGCGAACCGCTCCAAGCGGCACACGACGCACGCGCTCACGAGCACATCGCATGGCGAGCCCTCGGCAGAGTCGCAGCGGCCCCAGGGCCCCCGCCAGAGGGGGGGCTGGTTGGCCCCCGACACACACACCCGGTGAGGGGAACACGCCCGCTCCGAGTTGTATATGCACACACACACACACACACACACACACACACACACACATATTAAACGTCTTTCACCTCTCACTTGCACACATCTCTCATGAAGAGCTCGCACCAGGTGAAAGTTGTGCGCCTCCCAACGAGGAGTATTTTTTGTGTTGGAGGTGGAGGGTGTGGCACAGGGCAGACATTATCTCCATCCACATCACCAGTAAACCATGAGTCAAATTAACTTTCTGTTTCCCTGGGAGGAGCAGGTATGTGACAGGTGCATGCTGACGATTTATCACCCTGAGGAACCCCCTCAAAGCTAAATTATTGTTATTATATGTGTATATTCTCTCCAGTAGACGCCATATATTCTTGTTTTTTTTGTGTTGCTGGTGTAATAAGCATCATCTCCCTCGTCTTAATGTGAATTTCTCGGTTCAGATGCAGCGGCAGGGAGGGCGTTTTATCAGATTTGTGCCTGTGTTTTTAAAAGAAAGCACGCCCCTTTGTGAGCTAGAACCGAAGCTAGAAGCAACGTCTTTGTTCGTGGAGTAAAGCGACGGCTGTCAAACATCCGTCTCGTCCGGTAGTTTAGTTTTCTTTTACGCATGCTAGCGCGTAGCGTAGCAGCCAGTTTATCCTCAGATGTCCTTAGATGAACTCCCTGATTTCTGAGGTCCTGATGTTTCCTACACAATAAACTGTCAGATACTTTAACTTGTGATCTGTTGTGTAAGTTAAAAAAAGCTTACGTTTGTCGTGTGTTTCTGTCTCATACGTGTGTGTCAATGTGTCTGTGTTACCTGTCACGTTGTGTCTTTGTGTGTGTGTGTGTGTGTGCGCTCCCCCCTCCACCACCTCCTTCTCCTCCTCCTCCTCCTCCTCAGATCCAGCTATAAGGACTGTAACACCCTTCATCTCCCCATGGAGCGCTTCTCACCTGTCAGACGGTTCTCTGACGGCGCCGCCACCATCCAGGCCTTCAAGGCTCATCTAGAGAACAGCAGCCTCATTAAGCAACTTAAACAGGTACGTCACTCTGCTTAGTATCAGCGTGTACCGGGGAGACGGGAAAACAGCAACCAGTCCTTGGGTAAACAAGTAGCTGGTGGCTGTAACCACCTGGACCTCATTTTCTGAGAAACGTTGATTTTAAATACCAGACTCCATTGACAAAAACACTAATTTTACCAAGCAGAACACAGGAGCTGCTGGAGTACCACTGCCTCCATCTGTTAGTTAGTTTGTGTTATTGTGTGGCTTTCAGTAGTGGGGGAAAGATTCAGGTCTTTTACGTGAGTAGATTTACTACATAATAACACAAACTAACTAACAGATCAGTTCCAGCAGCTCCTACGTTCTGCTCGGTAAAATTTGCATTTTTGCCAATGGAGTCTGGTACTGATAAATAGCGATGTTCCTGGTTAAACAAAAAGGCTAAAAAGCTCTATCTCCATAGGATTCCTATCCATAATGTTGTCAGACACTTATAATAACATCTGAGCCTGTCAGTGATAAAAACTAATAAGGTTCAAAAATACCAGATTTATCTTGTTACAGTGACATTTCAATCTTGCTGAAGATCAAGAGTTGGTCATCGTCCCTCACTTTGGTTGTGCTACAGTGTTTTGGTTCTGCCTGCATAGTTTTAGATGAGTCATTTGGAGAGACAGATTTAGACCATCTGGCAGTGAAACGATGTGAAATAGGATCACGTTCGGGGGACGGAGGTGAATGCCGATTTCGATATTATAACAGCAATAAATTTACCTTTTTTCTCGCTTGAGTTCCTTTTTCGTTTCGGCGTCTGTAGGAGAAGATAAAGTGTTATTTCTGTGCAGGGTTGATAGGGTTATTGATCAATACCAGTGACTCAACAATTACCTCACCAGGTGCTGAGGTTTCAGAAACTCCCCACTCTGGTCTGTGCTCTCACTTCGCCCCTTACCCTCCCCTCCACCACCACCACCTCTCTCTCTCACTGTTTCAACTCGCTCACAGAAATACGACTTCCAAACAGTGATGAACACGTTTGGCTCTGAAGGCAAAAAAAAAAAGTGCAGAAACAGGTGATAACATTGCAGCTTCTCTGATGCAGTTTTTTGACTCTCTCCCTGGCACTGCAAATCATCATGCCTCCCTCTCTCTCTCTGCTGCCATTTCAGTGCAGAGTGAGGTTTTCTAATGAGCCATTTTCCACCTTTCTCCTTGTTTATTGTTGTTTTGAGGAAGCTGAGTGCTGGAGTTGAGATCAGGCCGTCAGGAGCTTCTGAGGTCTTTGGCTTTAGGGATAAAGTCTCGTCCTGTGGTGATACTCTTAAGACTAGAGCTGGGTTAATGAAGCGAGGGGTGAAACAGCCCCTGGAGAGACGCCAGCAGCCAATAGGACGTATTTACACTAATGTTTCTCTGTTTTTAAAGATTATTTGATGCAACAGTGAACCGAATTTCAGGGTTTTAGGCGCTAATGTTAGCCTAGCTTGCTTTAAGGTTAGGATTCAGTGTTTGTACTGGGAGCTGAATTATCCTCAGAGGTCTCCTCTCTAAAACAAAGGACCAAGTGATTAAAATCTGTTTTAAAAACACTGGATAAAACAGTTTAACGTTACAAATCAGTGTTTGCTCGCTTGTTTCTCTGATTCCTTAAGAACCAGACAAAAATCCTTCAAGATTAAAGTTTAAAAGTTACTATCAGGCTGAAAACCTGGAATTTCCTACGGTGACTGCGTCTTTTTCACCTGAGAAAACCTCGAGCTGCTTCCCGAGACCTCACATCACTCGCTGCAGTGGGATTACCTCACCCGGTGGGAGGGAGGGAGGGAGGGAGAGATAATCATCATGTTCGCAGTGGGTGCTTCATCTCGGGCGTTCGATAACACGCTGGGATTATCTTCCCTCCTCAGGTGTTAAGAGGGTTAACAGGGGCTGGAGGACGCATGACCTACACCCAGGTGAGGACCCCCTGAAAAGATTAAACACTTACACCTGGGGGGGGTAAACAAGCGCAGGGGCAATTATACAACCCTCCCATGTGTTACACATGTTGTAGCTCGTCATGCGACAGGACTCCACATCTCATCTCCTTCACATTTACAGCACAATTAAGTCGTACTAGCCTCATTAGCTCACACGTTAGCTTCAGGCTAACAGCCAGCCAGGTGATGGAGTTAAACATGGCGGTTCCACTGGGAGATTTAAAGAATGTTAAACATCATGAAGTGCGTGTTTGGATAGAGAGAAGAAGAAGAAATTAAATTTCAGAGCCCAGTGGATTTTGTTCATCAGCCATCGTTGGATCGTTGCTGGAAAGTGTAGGATGCTTTTTCTGGATCCGACACGTCGCCCTTCAGCTTTTGTTTGTTGTTTTTTTTTTAAATAATTGAAATAATGTTCCTGTGTTTCCAACAGGAGTGCGAGCAGCTTCAGAAAATGTACGCCGCCCAGCAGGATGAGCGGCTCCTGGAGCACACCCAGCAGCAGCATGTCCTCTACCAGCAAGAGCAACAAATCCTCCACCAGCAAATCCAGGTATTTGAGGACATTTTAAAATATTATTCTTGATTTTTAAGGCACGATGTGGTGCTGAGCCTCTAGATCAATAATTTTATCTGTCACTTTTATGTGTTTTACCATCACTCATAACTGTTTCAGGTGTTATTTTCTATTTGTTTTCTTTATTTTTAATTGTTTTCTTGCTCTCTTCTGCTCAAAACTGAACGTTATTGTCTTTTTAAAGGTAAAATTAACGCGATATTAAAACATGTGTTCGACTTTACGTGACACAACGTCACCATGTCACATGACTTTAACCCTCCGGGGTCTGAGCCTATATCAGATACTTTTGATTTAGCCTTTATATACCAAATAAGAAAATGTTTACCATACTGTTGTTTGGTGTCTTTTTTTTCAGCACAACTTCACCTATATGATCTGATAATTATTTTTTCAATTTAACCTACTTTATTAACATATTGGGCCCAAAAAGAGACAAAAATCATCAAATCCAAATTGATAAAATCTATTTATTACAATAAAAACCACAAACATGCTCAGTGAACTGTTTTGGAAAAAGTCAACATAGGTTGCAAATATGAACATATAAAGGTAAAATTGAAATATAATAAAACTATATACAAATATTTACCGTAAAGAATGAACAAACTATGTGCAAAATTATACAGAGAGCTTTGTATTCCAAGAGTTTCACATGTAAAATAAAAGGTAAAATTGAGATGTAATGGAGGCACAGTGTCATATAAAGTGGTATTGATCTGGTGGATTATCCTGCGTTGTCGCCTCATTTGTCTCCTTTCTTAAGGACACACACTCTTAATATTTGTCATAACCACCTCAGTAAATCGTGCTCTATCAAAGCTCGGAGTCATGTTTGTGTATCTGTGTTTCTGTACCTGCAGGGTCTGTCTTTAGGCCATGGAGAGAGCCAGCCTAGTCACCTAACCCACCAGCTCCAGAGGTGAACACACACACACACACACACGCACACACACACACACACACACATTACTCATCAGCTATTGAGCGCCGAACAATGAACTTGATACCGCTGCTGCAGCGCTATCGACTGAAGTGTTACATCACTGTCGTATCTCTCTTCTCTCTCCTCTCCTACTCTCCCGTCCCGTCCTCCCTCAGGTTGCGTATCCAGCCCTCCAGCCCTCCGCCAACACATCCCAGCAACCACCTCTTCAGACAGCCCAATCAGAGCCCTCCGCCTGGCTCCGCAGGCTTAATGCAAGGGCACGGTTAGTAACACGCACGCAGCCCGGGCGCCTAAACGCTTCGTATACTGTAACTGGTGTAGCGGTGTGTTTAAGTGTTGTGCGTTTGTTTTGTCTTCCACCGACATCCGACACTCGCTCATGTTATGAATAATGAACTAGGAGTCGTTAGATGAAAATGTTTTCTGGAGCGTAAACAGGGGCAGCAGGTGAGTCAACACGTCGCTCGTCAGGAGCACAATAACTCGTGATTACCTGGAGATAAAAACTGATTTTATTTACTTACTGTAACGGTGTCGTTCGTCAGGGCGGTGGTCAGGACTAAACCTGACAACGAGTGGAAAAAGTAGGAACAGAAATTTAGAATCAGAGAATCAGTGGACGAGTCGTTTTACCTGCTGAGAGCTACGTGCTAGCTGCTACAGCTAAAGCTACCGGTGTTGTGACAAGTTAAAAGTGTCAGAGAGAGAAACTGAGCTGAGACCAAGACAACAGATTAATGTCGGCAGTGTTTCTACATTTTGTAGCAGTGGGAAAACTAATGCAGAATAAGAAACTTTAACTTAGATTTGTGTTTGTATTTTCTATCGGGACAAATCTGTGTGTGTCTGCATTTTTAATTTTTCCTGGATTTTTGAGATCAGTAGAAACCTGATTAAAATAAAAACTGAACCTCTCTCCCTCTCCTCTCTTTAGGAGGTCCGTCACCAGTGCAGTACCAGCACGGTGCTCCAGCGCTGTACCAGGGTCAGAGTGGCAGCCCTCCCCCCACCGGCCTGCCCCGAGTCGCTCTACCGACCAATCAGCAAGCAGCGTCTGCCCGCCCCACCGTCCCATTGGCCCAGGGTGTACCTCAGCAACAGCAGGTGACTTTTAAAGAGCCAGTGACGCCGTTTAACTCCTGAATAAAACTCAGACTTCCTCAGGTGTTGACGACTCTGCTCTGTGCAGGTGACCATTCAGGTGCAGGAGGTGGAGCTGGGAGGTGGGGCGCAGAGACAGGGCAGCTTTCTGTCCACGCCAGGTGGACACCGAGTCCTCGGGAAGCAGCTGAGTGCCGACAACGCCGAGATGCACAGGTGACCCCGCCCATCCCGTCACCACGTGTACCCCCCTCCCCCCCACGATGGCTGCCAAACCTTCCCAACAATACCAGTGGACTGTTTCTGTGTCGTCTTCCTTCATCTTTCTTTTTATTTTTTAAATCACTCTCCATGATTTCGCCATCCTGAACTTTCACCTGCATGCTACCCGGTGTTTTTTTATGTTAATCATTGTTTGTTTCACACTGTTGGTTGATTTTTTTTTGATGTATTTTGAAACTTCAGACTGTATTTTTTTGTATGAGGAGGGAGGGGGCAGACAATGAGGACAATATTTGTTACCAGTATTTGAAAATTAACTAAAATGCTACATCGACTTTGCCCGAGACGACATCCTCAACAAATTCTCCGCCTCACAGTAGCTGGGTGAGTGGTTGGATGTTAAGTGTTTGATTACAGTGTGTGTAGAGGTCCCAGCAGATCCCCTGTAAACCAGGACTGCCTTCACTGAGACTTTAAATACCTGGAAATGTCTTAGTGAACACCTGAACCTGGGCTCCACCTGGAGTGTTAGCTAGGTCGTCTGTGTGTGGTGATATTTGAAGATTTCGGAGTGTGTTTCCGTCAGACGACAGGAAGCTAATTATCTTCTGCGTTCCCTCTTCCTATCCAGTCGCAGCCTTGGCCGCTTCACGTCGGGCTATGAGCAGGCCCAGTTCAATCCCCACCTCTTCTCTGGCGACGCCGCAGCCGCCGCCGCTGCTGCTGCTGCCGCCGCCGCCGCTGCCTCCTCCCGGGGCGCCTCCGGGGTGGTTGGCTCTTTCAGCCCCTACCTGCAGGGAGCCTCCCTCAAAGTCCCCGGCCTGGAGGGGTACCAGAGCGGGGCAGTGGGCACCGGCAGCTACGGCACCCCCTCCACACTACAGCAGGCCCTGCTCTCCCCGACTCCTTTGGACTACCGCCCCCCGCAGCAGCACGTCACTCCCACCCTGCAGGGCCTCCTGTCCCCCCGCCACTCCCTAACGGGCCACGCCGACCCCCGGCTGCCCCCCCAAGACCTGGCCGCCCTGCTGAAGAGGCAGAGCCCCCGGCCGTGCCCGGCGCCCCCCACGCCGCCCAGCGGTCCGCCCCAGGAGTACGGAGAGATGCTGCTCCTCCACCAGCTGAGCCAGGGCGAGAGCTTGGAGCCGCCGGCGCCGCAGGGCGCCTCCGGAGGCCAGCACTACCTCCACCTCCTCCAGATCCGACCCCCGGAGGTGCAGCCGCAGCAGCACCCGGCCCAGGCGCCCTGTCCCAGCTTACCTCACTCAGAGAGCATGGAGGAGGACGAGGTGCCGGCCGGCTACCACCACCCACACGAGGGCCTGCTGGCTAAAGCAGGAGAAGGTCACGAGCTCCTGGGCCCCCCCAGAGGAGGCACCCCCCCCTACAGCTCCCCCACACACAGGCATGGCGGCTACATCAGGACTGCTCCGGCTACCAGAGGTGAGACCTGGTACCTGGTACCATGATTCGAGTCGATATCATCCCTTTTTTATTATTTATAAAAACATCATAAACCAGAATAAATAACCTGTACAGTCTACTTCCTGTATCTGTGACATCGTTCATCCTCAAAACAAACTAATCTTCTGCAGTCGAGCTTCATCCTCTACTAACTGTCCTGCTCTGAGAAAGAAACTTCTGACGTACTTCAATTCTTAGCTGTTAGCTAAAGCGCTACGTCTCATGCGTCGCTAACAGCCTGTAATCGGCGTCGGCGTCATGTGTC
This sequence comes from Lates calcarifer, assembly GCF_001640805.2. Lineage (NCBI taxonomy): Eukaryota > Metazoa > Chordata > Actinopteri > Centropomidae > Lates > Lates calcarifer. Next base: position 2,864,820 of record NC_066853.1, read on the forward strand.
ATTAGTACAGTTTTTAATTTTCTTGATGGTGATTAATGTTTTCTGTCAGAACCTGAGCATGTGGAGTGCAGGCCCCCGGGGCAGGCCATGGAGGTGCCTGACCACAACGGCGTGGGCTACTCACGAGGTCCCCAGGGTGACGCCTATAGGTCCCGTGGACAGCTACAGCGCCACCACACCATCCAGACCTGTGACGACGCCTACGTGAGTGAAAGTCCGCCGATAATTCAGAATAAAAAGCGTGTGACTTGTTGAGGAGAGTGAGACTTTGATTCGCTCTCTCCGCTCAGGACCAGGCAGAGCCCATGTCGGGGATGAGCCTGTTGGCCGGGAAGGCGTTAAGCTCCGCTCGCATGTCGGACATCCTCAGCCAGACGTCGCTGACGGGAAGCCAGCAGCTGCACCAGCGGGAAGAATCGGGTCAGTCGAGGGAGACGGCGTCAAATTAACCTGAAACAAACCTCATGTGTGTGTTTGTCTGAACAACATGTTTCTCCTCCCAGTGTGCGACGTCGAAGGGGAGCTCCACGCGGCGGCCTGCTACCCCTCCTCCTGCACCAGTGACATGCTCCTCAGCTACAAACCCCCTGACCTGCAGTACAGCATGGAGCAGGCCGGGGTTTAGCACAGGTAAAGAGGTCCTAAAGGTCCTAAACGAGCAGAATCGCAGCCAAAACAGGTTCCACATCAACCAATAAATTACCCTGTATCAAAATGATCCTGAAGCTGATATTTTAAGGTGGAATTGTTGCCTAAAGTTGCTTTTAAATGTTGCTTCCTTGTGTCTTTCCTGTAGGAAAAGGTGTATCCTGTGTACAGCGGTCCATATCAGCCATCCTGAGTTGTGTTGACTTGAGTTGAGCAGCATCACGCCAAACCACCGTCGTCTGGGGAGGGGGAGGGAGAGGAGGGGGGCACTCTACGTCCATCTGCCCCCCCCCCCTCACTCCAGGAGGGCAGCGGGAGAGAGAGAGGGAGAGAGGGAGGGAGGGAGGGAGGGGGTGAGGGTTCAAAGGTCAAAGTGCCAGCATTTCCTGCACAGACATCCAGCATTCACCGCCGCGGGTTGTCTCCATCTTTTTCACCTCCCATCGTGGTTCCACTCCTCTCCTCCCTCCCCCTCCTCCTCCCCCCTCACCCCCCCCCACCCATCCTTTATTAACTGTTCTTCATTACGTGCCTCATCGGCATCGATAACAGTCGAGTCCAACGTTCACACTGCTGCCACAAACCCAAAGTATTCACATCAGGCACGACTGTGTGTGTGTGTGTGATTGTGATTGTGTGTGTGCTAGAAGAAGAAGGTGTGAGGTGGGGGGTGGGGGGGGGTTCAGGCTCCTCCCTCCTCTTCCCCTCCCTCCTCCTCCTCCTCTCCCAGATCATTCCCGGGGTGGGCTGAAATCTCGATGGCGGCGGCGTTTTCTGTTGTTTTTTTTTCGTGGCCGGTGGCCGGCCGATGGCGGGGGGGTTTTTGGTGGTGGGGGGGGCAGCAACAAAAAACGCTCTCTCTCTCCAAAGATGGAGCTCAGTGACATCGCACAGGACAAACCAGCTCTCATTGTTTTTTGTTTTTTTGTTCTGGCATTCATTTTCTTTTTTTAAAATTTTATTTTATTTTATTTTGAAATTCATTTTTACGGCTAATGTCCATGAAGGCATTACGGTCAATATTGTTACTCTTATTGTTATTACTGTTTTCTGTAAAAGAAGTTTTATTATAATGAGTATAATTATTATTATTATTATTATTAAAGGAAAAACTGTTCTGTGTTGCAAGGAAGACGACGTTGTTCTGATTACTTAAGTAATTCTGCACTTTCGGTTCAAGCTATCCTCTCTCCGTCTGTTTCCACCCCTCCTCGCTCGCTCTCTCGTCACCTCCACCTTGTGTTTTACCCCCCCCCCAATGTCAGTGACAGTGTGTTGCATTGTGGGTAGTTTTACCAGACATTTTGCTCCTTTTCCTTGTACAGTGATGCCATGTATAGAACGCTATCGCAGTTTCTGTATCAAATCTTTTCTTTCTTTTGTTGTTTTTTTTTGTTTTTAGATGTTGTTCAGGAGGCTTTTTTTATATTGGTATTGTTTATCATTTGTATTTTTTGGATGTCTTCAAAGTGTTTTTTTTTTTTTTTTTTTTTGTTTTGAGATTTCTAGCCAAAAGAGGACAGAGAGAAGAGAGACAGCGCTCTCTCTGTCGCGTAAAAAAGATTGTTCTTATTTGTTTTAATATTATTATTATTATTATATCGAGACACTTGAATAAGAGGAGAGTAATTATTTTGTGTTGCTCTTTAAAAAAAGTATCATTTCAGTCGTTGATGTTGTTGTGACTGTCGATTATTGTTGATGTTTGGGGGCCTGTTTTTGTTTTTTTTGTTTTTTGTTGTTTTTTTTTTCTGTTGGACTCTGGGTAGGGAGGGGAGGGGCAGTAGTTTTTTTTTTCGCATCAGGCTTTCGGGGCTTCGTCTGGGTCGGCTCGGGTGCTACAGAGACTTTGAGGAAAAAAAAACATAAAGAAGAGAAAAGAAAACGTAAAAGACAAAAAAACAAGGGGAATAACTTGTATAATAGCTGACATATCATCCCTAAACATCACAAGCGTGGAGACGGACAAACCCCACTACTCCCTGCCTTTCTGCTGTGATCTTCCCAGCATCTTTGACGACGACATCGACGACGTCGGGCTTCTGATCTGGATGTTACTATGGCAACCGCGGAGGAATCTACATCTACCATTACTGTTCCCCTCTTTCTTTTCGTCAAACTTGGCAGCCGGGACGGGATTTTGGTTTTTTTTTTTTTTTTTTTTTTTTTTTTGTTTTTTTTTTTTTTTTTAGAATGGTGAAATTAGTCGGATATACACCTGGACTGGACGCACCTCCATCCAAACAACTAAAAAAACAAACAAACAAACAAAAGGGAAACATTTCAGGAGGAGGTGGTGACTCAAACGAGGGTCTACTGAGATCTGGAGACCGCACACCTGGGGGGTGGGGGGGAGTGACCACAGCAGAGGAATCAAACCCACCTCCCGCCCTCCCTGTTTTTTCTTTTTATTTATTTTATTTTGCCCTCTAGCTACCCTCTCATATACAACCTCCACCCACCGTCCCTGGATATCGAGTCTATATCAAGGCCAGCAGAAGAGACTGGTGCAAAGACATATAGGCCAGATTTCACGACTCCCCTCCCCCCCTCCTCCTCCCTTCTGGCTGCATGGTTGACATTTTGTTCGCTAATATATCTGAGAGCCTTAGATGGTGTCGTGCTGCAGCGCCTGTGCTTTCCATTCGCGGCGTCGCATCACTTCCTGTTTACCTCGATCTCTCTCGCTCTCATTTGTTCCTCTTTCAGATCTACCACCCCCCCCACCCCCACCTCCCCTCCTTATTTTCTCTCTTTGTTTACACCAAGCCAAAACTTAAGATCTGGAAGAGAACGAACTGAGGAAATGGCAGGAGTGGGAAGACCTTGCATGTCTCTCGTGTCCCGCAACAGGATAGAAACTCTAAAATTAAAAGAGTCCCGGCACAGGAAGGGACGAGCCCGAGGTCGAATGGAAAGCAGTGCACATGATTTCAGAGGTGAACGGGGAGGAGAGAGCTGCTTCACATGCATCTTCTGCCTGATCGGACTGAACCCTCCTCCCTCCTCCTCCCTTCCCCTCCTCTTTCTTTTCCTCTCTATCCCAGCCTCCCTTCTTCTCGGCAAGCCAGCTCTCTGCTCCACTCCTGTTTCTTAGGTTTTCATTTTGTTTTTTTATTTTTTTTGTCTTTTTTTGTTTTGTTTTGTTTTTATGTTCATTTCTGTTGAGTACAAAAATACTAAAGTGCAACAACAATGATTAAAAAAGAATATCAACCAAACTGAGATGAATAAATAAATATATATAAATAAAGAAATAATTTAAAAAGGTCATGACCTGTGTGACTTTGTGTTACCTGTTGTATGCCTGTGAACTGATGATGGAGCAACCTGGGTTTTATTTTCTCATGTTTTTCAGTGTAAATGAGTGTTTTTATTCAAGAGTGAAATCCTTTTTGTTTGACTAGAAAAAGCAGTTTTATCAGTACCAAACTCCATTGGCAAAAACGCTAATTTTACAGAGCAGCACTCAGGAGCTGCTGAAGCGTCTGCCACTCATCTGTTAGTTTGTTTGTGTAATTTCTCTGGTACTTTCACTTGTGTAAAGGATCTGAATACTTCTTTAACCACTGAATGTCACACAATAACACAAACTAATTACAACAGTATTCCAGCAGCTCCTGTTTTCTCCTTGCTAAAAACACTGTTTTTGTCATTGGAGTCTGGTATTGATAGATACTGATTTTTCTGCTGCTGCTGCAATGTAAACAAAAATGATTCCTACAGAGATGGATGTTTTTGTTAAAGAGTAAGATCCTTTTTGTTTAACCAGAAACATCGCTACATATCAGTACCAGACTCCATTGACAAAAACAGCAATTTTAAATGGGGGTTTCTGTAATTCCACTGCCTCAATCTGTTAGTTAATTTGTGTTACTGTGTGACTTTCAGTAGTGGAAGAAGTAATCGGATCATTTATATAAGTTAAAGTACCACACAATAACACAAACAAACAAACAAATAGAGGCAGTGTTATTCCTGCAGCTCCTGTGTTCTGCTCAGTAAAATTGCCGTTTTTCTCAATGGAGTCTGGTATTAATATGTTAAGTTTACTTTGGCATTTCTGTTCTGCATCTTCTTGTTGCTTAATTGACCTGACATTTACACTAATATCAGTATGCATTTGCTAAAGAGGAAATGTTTCTTTAATGTGAAATTCACCTTTGTTTTGTCTGTGCTCTGCTCTGCTGCTCTGGTCTGTGCAGCTGCACTGCAGAGGCTGTCCAGTCTGAAGTAATCGAGCTCAGATAGTGTGAGTATAGTGGTGTGTCAGAGTCTGTGCACCAGCAGGAAGGAGGGAGGAGAGGAGGAGAGGTTACTTTAAATCATGGCTGATGAAGGAGGAGTGATGGATGATGCTTCTTCTGAAGTGTTTGTTGTTTTCTGTTCGCCACAACAAACAATCGTGAGAGATCTTCTCCTCATCCTCTCCCTCCTCTCTCTCCTCTGTCCTCCCTCCCTCACCCTCTCTTGCACTGCCTGCGTCACTCTGCCTCCTGAGCTGCTGTATTTATCCTGCAGAGCGCTCGGTGTGTGTACGAGTGTGTGTGTGTGTGTTTTCTCAGATGGTAAAGCGACTGAGTCAGGGAGGTGCTGCCTCTCATCTCTCTCTCCGCTGTTCCCACCATCCCTCACTCTCCCTCCTCTCCTCCTCTTGCTGCCATGGAGGCTGAATCACAGCAGCGTCTGCAGAAAGAGCTGAGGTAATGCTGAGAGAGTGTGTGTGTGTGTGTGTGTTTAATTTATTTCTGCATCTGAAATGCCTGCATGCAACCTTGCAAAGCGCAGTGTGTGTGTGTGGATTTACAGTGATTACCAGTGCATATCCAGCATCCTCACCCTCGTGTGCACGTGTTAAAGACCTTTTTTTTTTCTCCGTTGTCACCATATGTGTAGGATTATGTGTGTTTCCTCGATGGCTCAGTTCCTGCTTTCGTCCGGGGTGCTCACACCGATCACGTGACCCAGATTCCAAGCGAGGACGAGACATGACTCAGTCCTTGTACCACTGTATCCAAACAGGCCTGTGGATGTTGTTGCATTGTAAAACCTGGTGCCTTCATTACCCACAATGCAACGCTACTTGCCTGCAATTTAGTCAGAGATTCAGGTGTGCTTTGCTCCAACCCGGAAGTTAGCATCACCCTGGTTCCCTCCCTTCATTTTGGATTATCGCAGAAAATAAACAAAAGTTTCTGATATGGATTTAGTTCTGATGTTTGAAGCCTAAAGTCTCCAGAAGTAAAAAGCTAATGTTCGGCTATATAGACACTCGTTAGCAACCGCCTTTTTTAAGACACGTAAAAGCTTCAAACATCAGGAGTGGGGGATTTACTGACCCATTTTATGTCGGAGAATAAAACCTGAAAATGTCTTGAGCTTGTGTTAAAACCACAGACCTTATTTCAGACATTTAACCAGAAACACACTGACTCTGGGACGAGGGAACAGGAAGTGCTAACATGCTAACTTATTTCCTGGTTTTAGGACTCATTCCCACACCCCTAATTTAAGGAAAGACACATTTCAACAACAAGGCAATTCAAAGTTCTTCACAAAAAATATAAAAGGCATCAGGGGTTGCAGTTAAGTTTTCTGTACAGTAACAATCCTGTATTTTCTTCTCCAAGCAGGTAGATGTGCATGTATACGTGGTGCTCCATATTGGGCCAGTATGGAGTGTGTGTGTCTGAGGAGGTGGGCAGTCGGCTCTGCTGTCGTGTTCCTTCACACACTGGCCTTATCCTGGACAGGTGAGTAATCTATTACCTGAAGGTTATTGCACTGCACCTGTTTAAATGATGGTGGTGTTGAAACAGATGTTACAACTTGGATTTTAATCTTGAAATTTGGTCTAAAAAAGATTTAATTTTAATTTAAAGTGTCCTCTTTTGCAGTATAACAAGTTAACCATTAGCTGTTGTGGTATCCTGTTTAGAGGATGTTCTTGCTTCAACATTTTGGGAAATACACTTACTAATTAAATGAGAAGACTGATGCGCTAATTATGAAGCTACCGCAAGCAGCCGGTTAGCTTAGCTTATCTGAGCTTAGTGTAAAGACTGGAACCAGGCAGCTACAGTAGCTTGGCTATATTCTAAGATCACAAAATAAACCTACCAGCACCTCTAAAGTTTTCTAATGAACAAATTATATTTCATTTGTTTATATATGTACGAAAATGTATGAAAATGACATGGTTTTACAAGGGTGGGAAACGGGAAGAGCTAGCTTAACTCATCAACATATTGCATATTTTTGATTTTACTGTTTGGATTTTGTACAGATTAAACAAATTAGATATAACATGTTATTATTAGTGAATATTAGTGAACTTCAGAGGTGCTAGTACTGCCAGTCTTTGGGCCAAGGTAAGTTAAGCTAAGCTAACTGGCTAAGCTAACTGGCTTACTAACATTTGTGCACATTTACGCAGTGACACTTAACATACTATATGAAGTCATACATGTAGAAAAATTAGTTTTGAAATGTTCATATTAAGCCCTCTACAGTCCAATTATATCAACTATACTTACCCGACAGGTGCGATTGAGCCCGCCCCCAAAATTGACGGATGGCACCAGGCAGCAGTGACGCTGCAGGAGAACATGACGCACCGGTTCAACTGCCAATCAGATGGCTGGGATCCCCGTGCGCCTCCCCTGCTCACCTGGTACCTGAACGGGAAGCAGCAGAGAGAGCCATCACCCAACCGCGGGCGCCTGGTGATGACATCGCAGGAAGATTCTGACGTCATGAGACCGGGGACCAATCACAACAGCACCTTCTCTCTGCAGGCCAGGAAGTGGGACCGGGAGCTGGTGTGTGTTGCGTCAAACCCCCGGACAGGAGAGAGCTACAACGCGACAGTCACGCTCAACGTCCAGTGTGAGTCTTGAAATGATTCAGGATTATAACCAGACTTGGCAGTTTTTGATCGGTAAGTGTTAAGTCGTTTCTTTCCTTTCTCTCCCAGTCCAGCCAGAAATCCTCAGGGTGAACGCCCACTACAGCGAAACCTCAGACCCCGGCCTCTCCCTGGTCCTGTTCGCCTTGGTGCGGTCCAACCCGCCTGCCACTATCACCTTCGTGGACCAGTCTGGCCAGCTGGTGGCCAACACCTCCGACTTCCTCATCCTGGACTCCCGAAGCTACCCCTGGCTGACCAATCACACGCTCAGGGTGACGCTCAGCAGCCTATCAGGGAACGTTTCACTGAACGCCAGCAACAGCGTGGGAACGGTGCAGAGCAACCTCACACTGGCAGGTCCGTGGTGGCAGGTGGCAAACCGAAAAGGCGTCTCCTGGCTGAAATTCACTATCAATCTAATCAAGAAAGAGAATAAGCATAGTCCCCAAAATGCTGAATTATTCCTTTAACTCTCTCTCTTTGTCTCTCTCCAGAGTTCCTGCAGTCCCGAGTGGAGGTGCCCATGCTGGGAATAGTGACCGGAGGATCCATGGCCTTCATGGCCCTCCTCATCCTCAGTCTGATAGTTCTCTGCCTCATGCAAAAAAACAAAAGCAAGACCATCGGTGAGACTACAGCGTGTTTGTGTGTGCAGCTGGATGGAAATTTTGTAGAATTATTCAGCAGGATAATACATTTCCTTGTATTATTTTTCAGATGAGCCAGTGGAGATTCTGATGACCAAGAAAAGGTAAACAAAGTAATCACACTTCTTAGATTACGTAGTGGAAAGCGAGAAAAGCAGCCCAACAGGAAAGGTGGAAATCCCATTAGAAGGTCACTTAATGCTAGATAAACACAGCTGTTGATATGTAATGGTAGATGGAAACCAAGTATCACTTTCCGTCAACAAAGTCTGAGGTTTCTGGTGTAAATCAACTGGAATTTTTTTGGTGGCGCAAATGTGTTGTGCCTTTCCATTGGGGAGTGCTGTTGCCGTTGGGGGCTTTGCATGTTTAGGTGTCAAAGTAACATCCAGATGAACGGTGGGATCAACGTTATTCACTTCATCTGTCAGTGGTTTTAATGTTGTGGCTGATGGGTGTAGCTTGTCTGGTTTTATCCAAAAGACACAAAGGTTGGCAATCAGGTTGCCAGACCTCAAACAGAAACTCCAAGAGGTGACTGCACAAGGCCAAAACATAAGGATGTTGGTAGGTTGATTGTTTGGTACCATTGGACAGAGCCAGGCTAGCTGCTTCCCTGGTTTCCAGTCTTTATGCTAAGCTAAGCTAACCAGTTGTTGGTGGTGGTATTCCTTTAACGTGTCATGGTCAGTCAGTCACACACAGGATACTAGGCCTTTGCATTAAAACCCTTTCACACCCACATGCCACTTAGTCGTTTAATAATGAAATAATTAATTGTAGATTGAGGCTTGTTGTGGATTTCCCTAACCTCCTTTTAACATTCCCACAACCACCTTCCCCTCATTGACACCACATCTCATCTAATAATTTCCATCTCAGCACTTCAGTGGATTGGAAGGAAAACACTGATAAATACTTTATGTCCGTCCAGCCAGCCAATAACTCATCCGATCTGTATCTCCTGCACAGTGACTCTGCCAATCTGAAGGTGGAGAAAGCTGATAAGACCTATATCCCCAGGGAAAACATGTCTCTGCCTTCCAACATGCAGCTCAACGACCTCAGCACTTTGAGAAAAGGTAAGTGAGTTCCCCCCGACGACAGCAAAAAAAAAAGTTCCCCACAAACTTCCCTCTTAGTGTAAAATGCAATCAATCGGGTGAATTATTCAACACATAATTCCTACAGGTCTTGAATGCAGCATAACATTGCTGCCTGTGGGTGATTTTTTAAAATTACATTTAATTACAAACTTGTAATAGGCCCCATGTGTTACAATTTACGTACATATTGTTAAACAAAACTCCTAAAAATAGGTGATCACTGGGAGTCCACAATCAGTGTTGGGTAACATTACTTTCAAAAGTAACTTAAATTACAAAATTACTATAGTAAAAGATGACTTGTTATGTGAGTTACCTACTGAGAAAAGTTACTGTACTTTTGCGTTACCATCGGAGTGACAACGTAAGCCGAACTAAACGACAGCCGTTGCTTTTTGGAGCTGTTGCACCGGCATCAACACTTTGCACGTCACTGCGATGTTCTTTTCCTTTTCACGTACAAATTAAAAATAATGTGAATATTTACGCGAAGTAAATGTCGTCCTCTCTGCCATCTCACTAGCTTAACTTCACCTTTGCAATGACACACTGTATTAGATTTACGCTACATATTTAGAATATAAAATATGAGTAACTGTATTTAGTTACAGTTTAATTACCATTTTCATGTCTGCTTCATTCACATTGAAATTTAAAAGTAGTTGTAGTTTAGTTGAAAACTTGTTACCTAGCGCACTACCTACTTAGCCGAATTGCTAGCCTTGCCTGTTAGCATAGCAGATAGCTTGCTAAGCAGGTCCAGCTCACAAACAACCAACAAAGTTACAACATACATGATATGTACTGCATTTTTGGCCAATTATTTCTATCCAGTAATGTGTATATATACTAAAAGAAATGTTTGGGAACTTTTGAACAACCGTTTTAGAGCGACAACTTTTTGGTAGTAAGCTAGCTTCCTTGCTCTGTACAGCATCGCAGATTTATATTATTGATATATATGTTTTTGCTCATTTCATGCTGTGGGAAAACAGCAGTTTTAATTTAAGAGGATAAGTTGCAAGACAAAAAAACAACAAAATGTTCTGCGTAGCTGTAAATTCACAGTTTTATTTTCATCTTTTCTGCTTTTCACTGTAATATTATACTGTGGAAAATAAAAGGTAAAGACATAACTGGGTTCAGTCTACTTTAGGCAGACGTAACATGTGAATACGACATGCATTCACAGTGTTACATCCAATGATGAGTAATGAGTATTTAAAAAACACTCCTCACTTTGAGTAATCTAACAATACATTTCATATTACATTTAAGGGCATGTATCCTGTAATCTGTAGTGAAATACATTTTTAAAGTAACCCTCCCAACCCTGGTACTCATGCATCTGAAGGTGACTTTCCCCCTCAAGACCCTCACATGGAGACTCATAAACACAAATAAACGACCAAATAAACAAACAAATAAAAAGTAATCGTGGTTCCTAATCCCTTCAAATTCATCGTTGCGTCTCTCTTGCATTCTCTCGTGTCCTCCATCTTCCCTGCATCGCTTCTCGTAGCCCGAGAGGCCGCCCAGCAGAACAGCGTGGGAGAGAAGAAAGAAGAAGAGGAGGAGGAAGATCTGTCTTTAGCCTACGCCGCCAGAGGTCAGGGAAATACACTTTGATACTGTTGCATTTTTCCATTTATACTTGTGTGGAGCAACAGCAGTTGAGTGTTTTATTATTTATTTTTTTATTCTTTTCCCCCGATGATTCCCAGGTTTTGCCAGATATCCGATGGTGGGCTACATCTATAAGGTGAACAGCACAAGCAGCGAGGAGATCTGGCTCTGACTTACCTCAAAGTTAACACACAAAACCCTACATGCATGCAACTACTTCCAACAGTGCAGCTGTCCGAGAGGAAAAAAAAAACAAAAACCCCAGAACAACTGCCAGTCAGTAAATCAGTCATTCAACCAATCATCTGTCACCTCCGAGCTGGACCGGGACGACCAGGACTATGTTGTTTCAGGACTTACATACAGCATCAACACGCTCTGTTTCTCCAACTCAAACACGTCCACAAAACAAAAAAAAACCCTGTTGTTGTTTTCGTCTCTCTGAATTGACCACTCGGGTATTATTACACCGCTAACGTGTTGTCTCGCAACGTACATGAAAAACATATTATTCTGAGATGTTTTTGACATGATTCTCCTCCTATAACCACGTCCTCATAACGTCTGTCTCCCTGTTGCATTATTGGAATGCATTAAATGTCCTATGCTAACACCAGAATGTTCAAAAAATAATGTACTGTATATGAGATTTTACATTTTGAACAATAATACCTGAATAAGATGGTACTTAATTATAGAGTATGTATTTGTATATGGACATGTAACATGTCATGTACTGTATATTTGTATGCATAATGTATATGTGTATAAAAAGAGGACGTCTAATAAAGATAATATTGAGATTGTATGAGGTAAAAGCAGGGCCTGCTGCAGTTTTACTGGTGCCCAGCAGGGGGCACTGTAAGGTGCTTTATAAGCTGGAGGATGCAGAGGATTTTCTGTTAGTCATGAGGGTGGTGTGTGTTTTTGTTGGCGTGGGGATGAGTGTGAATGTGTTGTATTTGGTGCTAACTGGGATTGATACAGTAGCAGGTGCAAAAGGAGAATATGTTTTTTTTTTGGTTTTTGTTTAATATGTGTGTGTGTGTGTGTGCCAGGTGTTGGCTCTAGGTCACAGGTTGTTGTGGCTTTTCTTCAAACAGGAAGCAGAATTGTGTTGTGGGAGCATCTCTTTGCTCTCTGCTTCTTCTTCTGCAGCAGCAGCAGTAGTTCACAGGGAATGTAGCCCGTCACACACAGCGGGACTAACATTTTACAACAACAGTTGAAATATTCATCTGAACGCACACATGGTTGTGTTCTCGTCTTTGTTTAAACAGATGGAGCTCCCAAAGCAACAAGGCAGCAAACTATTAACAGACTAATCAGCCATTTCTGCTGATGTAAAACTGGTAGTGACATTAGTTTTCCTTCACAGATTGCTAACTGTGTCTTTTCGGAAAATGTGAAAGCTGCTTTGATAAAACGATTAAAGAATGACGTAGGCGAAATTTCCTATTTCAACTATCTCGGTTTATTTTAAATCTATGAATATTAATTAACTGTTCACTGTGGCTTTTCCTGCTATAAATGCTCTGTGTATTTCATATTTAGTTTTAATTTAATTCTACTTCACTGATCCTTTAAAGCAACAAAATGTAACTTTTGCTGAGCAACAGCGCCCCCTGCAGCCATCAGTGGTGATTAACTCTGTTCTGGCTCAGAGTCCAAGCAGTTAAGTGGTTTCATGTACAGAAAATAAGACCAATCGGTCTCTTGACCAGCGCTCGGACGCTCACTGAACTGAAACACAACCCAATGGTGGATATTACCCATGAGCCTCCTCTCCTTCTGGAACAGGAAGTGCTGTCATTGTAACAAATTTGAACTTGTTATTTTAAGGTACAATAGTTACTAATGTTGCTTTAGCTAAATACTCAATTACAGATGCACTGAAAATGTTACTTAACGTAATATTTAAGTAGCACTTCACTGTATTTTTTACTGTTGAATATAGTATTTGATAAATTAAGCTAGCTAGTTTGCATGCTAGCAAGCTTGCTTTCTTTGAATTTCAATGTTTCTCATATTTATGACAGGACAAAAAAAATGAATTCAAAACATCAAGGAAATTCATCATCATCAAGGAAACTAAATCACTCTTGATTAAAATACAAATCCATACGTACTTGTTACGGAACATGATCAAATGAACTGAGGTCAATTTTTGGGTGATACATTAGTTGTGATGAGAATATACAAACACTTAAAAAAATTCACCTAAAAAACTGTAAATTGTTCATTTTTAAGATTAAAAAAAACTGTGTGTTGTCCTTTAGTTACATATACAGAATATATATGTAAAAAAAATATACATTTGCAATTTATATCTAAAATAAAAGCAGAAAAACCAATAAAATGTACTCAATATTTGTTTTAAAATAGACTGTTCCTCTGTTAAATAATACAAACACTAATATTCCTATAGTATTTGAGTTGTTTATTTCTAATAATGCATCATATTATATAAACTCATTGTGTACTTTTTTTCTGTACTAATTTCTGTCCGGTGTAAAGTAGTGGAGGAAAAAGTCCAGGTAAAGCCTGAGTACTTAGTTACTCTAGCAGTGTCTGACATGTAGTGTTATTTGCTGAAAGTCACAGAGACACTGAGACCTCCATGTGTAGAAATCAGCAAAGACAAAAAACAACCAATCACACACACTTCCTGCCCACACACACACACACACACACAGACTGAGACACTTTGACAAACGGAGGCTTTGACAGCAGAGACGTGACAGCTCTTCATATTTCTCAAGGTCAGAACTTTTCTTTAAAACCTCCTGTGGATATCATGTATTTCTATTTGTCTTTGATCAGCAGTTATCTGTAACAGTTGAGTCAAATAAAATGGTTGACAGAGAGCGGAAAATGGCGCCCTTCCTGTTTTCTGCTGTATTCTCGTTCTTGCTTAACTGTGATCTGAAATATCTTCCATCTGTTGTCAGCAGGACTCAAGAGGAGTAAACACAATGAAATGTCAGGTGGTTTTTCCTGCCTGTTTGCTGCTGCTCTGGACACTGGCAGGTAGGCCTCACCATGAGCTTTGTTTTTAAAACCATAAAAACATTATATATCGGTCGGGTTTTGTGTGCCAGTTTCACTAAATGTTTTCATATTTCTTTCCAATTTTTTTCCCACAGTGTTTGTCAGTGCACAAGGTAAGAAGACTGCTTTAACAGTTAAATGGCATGGTGTAATTGTAATTATGTGTGTGAAATTATGTTTACATTTGCCTTGAGTGGAATGAAAGCATACCTGTGTGATGGTACCGACTTAATGTTTCTCTTTCCTACACAGAAACACCCAAGATAACAACATTAATGACATCGGATGGGATTAAGCTTAAGTGTGGCACAGATGGATATTTCAAAAAAGATGGTCAAAACCACCCTGATATTTTACAGTACAATGATGAAAACTCAGGGGAGTACACATGCTGGACTGCCAACCCAGCTAATGAAGATGGTGAAAGGAAAGGACCAAAAATCTTTGTGAGATTTCGGAGTAAGTTCTGCAGCAAAACCTGTGTCTTGCATGATGTTGATGAAAGCACCCATGTATTAGCAGTATATTTTTTCTGTGTTTTATATGTACTTTTGTACATCTCTTGTTTGCATTTACACTGTATTCTAATGTTTATATTGTGAGCACAGAATTTGTTGACAGTAATCATACTTCAAAATTGTTTGTGTGTGTGTGTGTTTCCAGCCTGTGACAACTGCATAGAGCTCGACATAGGTTCAGTAGTAGGCATGGTTTGTAGGAAATATGGTGGCTACGACTGTGATAGGAGTGGCTGTGTATCTCATCGCGTCTCATGGGCAGAGTGGTCAGCAGTACAAGAGAAGTAAGTATCTAGCTAGCTAGCTAGTGAGCAAGCTGGCTATTATGTAAACATGATCTTTGAATTTCAGTGTTTTTATATTTATTTCAGACGGGACAAGAAAGATTGATTCAAAACAATATTCTAACACTAACACTTAAAATACATACTTGTTTTGGAACATGATGAAATGAACTGAGGTTGGAAAGTGATGAGAATGTACAAACCTTTTAAAAAATAATTTACCTGAATAATGCAGTACTTTTGTTTAAATTGGTAATTCTTAAGATTAAAAAACAGTATTGTGTTTTTAGGTACCCCGAACTATTTTCTGTGTTTTCACATAAAGGAAAATCAGCGGGCAGTGGATGAATACACAATTATTCCTTTTAAATAATACACAAAATAAGCATTAAGAGTTATTGTATTTCATTTTAATTAATGAAAATACAGTGCGTATCATCTCTTAGTTTAAAAGATTAAGTTAGCTACTATATTATCACTCATTACAGTATACGCTAAAGTTGCGCTCCAAGAATTTATGATATATCGTAGAAACATCGGCTGGGATGCAGTCACGTCTTCAGTAGAATGTTAATAAATAATGCCATTGTGTGAATTCGCAATAATTTTGTTCATGTCTGTACGATAAACATGAAGCTATGGCAAACAGCGGATTAGCTTAGCTTAGCACAAAGACTGGAAACAGGGAAATTATGGAGCCACCAAAAGGCAATGGTGGGATTTTTATTTTCAAAATTATTTTTGCATTCCTTCACAATATGTTTTGTATCCCCGTGATACCTAGAAACAACTTAGGGTAAAGTTATGCAAATACAACAAAACTTCACAATACTTCTCCTCAGTTACTCTGTGGTGCAACGTAATCACCGGCCGGATTACATTCAGAGACTAATGTTTGCAAATTATCAAACATAATTTCTAGGAGACATTGTTACGTAAGTGTTTGCTTCTACCAATATCGCTATAATACACACAGTGACAGCAAAGGGTTCAACCACTCACTATGTTCACAATGTCAGACCACAGCCGTTCTTTATGAAACAGAGTGAAAAATATATTGCAAGGTGACACAGAATATTGTGAGGGAATGCAAAATGTAATACAAAATCTCAAGTTAAGCTAAACTAACCAACTGTTGGTTCCAGCTACATATTTAGCATGCAGACAAATGGTGCAGATCTCTTCAGCTAACTCACACCAAGAAAGCAAACAAATGTATTCTCTCAACATTTTATTTAAAGATTGTTATTGCGTTGAAGGTGTCCCTGTTAGTTTTTCAACCCATGCACTACTAGTTTTAAACACCAAAATTATTAAACATCTGTGTAAGTCTGGGTACAAGTATTGCATTATAACTTTGTCACTGGTAGATCCTTTAGTTACATATACAGCATACATATGTAAAAAAAAAAGAAAAATACATCAATAAAAAAAAAAACATCAATACCAATAAAATAATAGTTCCTAATAATAGTATTACTGATAATTACAGTGGTATCAATCAGATTAGCACTTCTTTATTTGCTGATATTTCTATATTTATATTATCAATATATCTGCCCTCAGTGCATGATAGACCACGTATTGATCCGAATGATGGAAGTGGCAGCAGAGGCGGTAGCTCTGACCATTACCAGGTAAGATGAAATATTAAGGATGTTAAACTGCAATATGTGACCAGCACATGTAATAATTACATTAAAAAAATAAATTAATTTTGATATTTAATCCTTCCTCCCTCAGCGTCTGAGATACAAAGGTGGTCAGAAAGACGTGTATGATCAAATTAACAAGAAATAGAGGGGCAGTGGTTCACTGCCTGGGACCCCACCACCTCTTTCTGGGGTCAACGTCCTCACACAGTGCTTTTTGATGTGTCACTCAGCCTTGTAATCTCCTTTGTATGATACTGTTTTACCTTACCAATCTTAAAACTTTTATTTTCACCATTCCTGTAAGAATAGATCCCTTATATAATGAATAATCTGTTAACTTGTTGCTGTTTGTCATAGCTCAGTATCAGTTGTTGTTATTTTGGTAGCGTTTTCATCTGTACTTTTATTAATTTTTATATATTTTCTTCATATGCTGTAAGTAGGGCTGCTACAGCCACCTCATATAATGGCTTAGAAATAATAACAAAACTGTGTTGCTAAATTAACAATTGAAATAAAAATTGTGCTGTCTTGTCGAATGATGTCTAAACTTAGTTTCAGCTTGTGGGAAATACATTTACTCAAGGACTGTACATTGAAATATTTATACTTAAGTATGTTGTTATGTTTACTTAAGTAAGTCAATTTGTACAACTAATACTCTATACCTTTCAGAGATGTTGTAATATTGCACATTTTACTCCACTATGTTTATTGGACAGCTATAGTAACAAGTTACTTTTTCAGATGAACCACAATGTTGTGATAATGCAGGACATATTTAGTATGTAAAGAAATGTGCTCATGACAAAATCTAAATTTTTGATTGCACATATTTATCATGCATTGATTGGTAGACAAATTCTTTAATTCTTTTAAAAACACACACAAATCACAAAAATAAGTTTAACATTCATTTGGCATGCTAAATGACAGATTTATACTGGACCAAAGTTCATATTATTTAAACTGAAGTTGTTCTGAATCCAATGGTGCCAAATATTTGATATAACTACTTGTAGTTTTTGAGATGCAGCCATTTCTGTATCATACTATATCTAGTTTCTTAATCATATTGAAAATATCACAGGGATATTCTATCTGCACAATATAAATACAGGACCAGAAAGCAACAGATTTTCTTTCTTTCTGGATCTACATCATAATAATCTAGACAGTGTGTGTATCAAATATTATTATTAACATCTGAATTTCCTAACCTTTTGTTGTAGAGGTGTTTTTGTGGAAAATTCAAAATCCCCGTGACTAACAATGTTGCAAACAACTTAAACTGCAGCGTCACACTTTGAAATTTGAAAAATTTGAATGGGTAGTTCATCTTGTACTTAATGTGCTATAAATTATAAAATTCCAATGTGGACAATATTAAACTTCTCTCATTGTCAGATGTAGGTCACATTATTCAATATTTCACATTAAAGCAAAGATCAGAGAAAAGTACAAAGAATGAAAACAAGTCCGTAAAGCAGAACATTTTCTGCACAACGCATACTTTTACTTTTACCACTTTAAAACTATAATCCCCAAAATGTTAATGAAATCTAACCCATTTTTTGATGTTTATGGTTTGTTCAATATACAGTAACAGTTCCCATTTTAGTGGCGGGGTCCGCCATTCCCGCTCTGGCACACCTGTAATCCAGCATTACTATTAATTAATTAATTTAATTTATTTATTACACCGATATCAGATTCACCACTGCACTATTTTGATGATAATATTGTACTTTTATTTAAGCAAGACGAGTATTTTTACATTGTTAAACTGGTACTTTTACTCAAGGATCTTAATATATTTGCCATTTGCCGCTGTATTTCATTGTCATCTCTTAATGATACTGGTCTTTTCAGAGGTGTAGTGCAGTCTGATATAGGGACACATAGAGAGAAACGGTTACACAAGGGCAAAGAGAAGAGAGAGAAAGATTTACAGACAGAAGAGTTAAAATAGCAACAAAGAAGAGGAGGAGGCAGTGTAGAGGGGGAGGAGGAGGTGAGAAACTAGCTAGGAAGCACCCCCCACCCCCTCGATGTCAGATAATCTAATAACTTAAATTCTTTGATCACTGCTCGGAGCCTCTTGCTTTCTTCTTGACGCTGATGTGACAAAGCTACAAACTCTAGTTTTCTGCCGGTGCTGAGGTAGAGAAGAGCCGGAACTTAGACAGAAACACAACCCTGATCAGCCCACGCACACACACACGCATACATGCCTATCTTTGTGGGGACCCACCACCCATCATTGACACATTGCATCCGCTAGCCCCTTAACTATTGCAACTGAATGCTTACCCCTTATTCTAACCATAAAACAGCTATTTAAGCTTGTGGAGTTCAGCAGCATATCGGTCCCCATAAAGCTGTCGGACTTCAAAAGTGTTGTCAAACAAAACCACACACACACACACAATCAACTTCTGACTCAAATTCATGCACTCGCACAAGTTCACGTGTACGTTCTCGCGCCACGTTCGAACACGGACGTTCTCACACACGACCGCACACTCACACACACATACACACTCGTCAGGCAGATGTAGGTCTGTGTGTGGGAGCGGTTTGACTTAAGACATTCGGCTAGAAGAGCACACCGTATACAACAATGCCCTCCCCTCCCCCTTTTACCTCTTTGTTTCTCTCTCGCAAAAACATACAACAGATGCAGATGAAGATAACTGAGCAGTAAGTGTGGGAGTGTTTCCACTAAACACTGCACTTCTCAGCTTCATACAGTATAATTTATCAGTCATTACATTAGCAAGAATAACATTCGCATGAATAACAAATATTACATGATGTCAGATTTCCCCAGTGTCATTTCCATCAGTACACTGTGCTCAGTCACTGCTGGGACAGAAAACACAGGAGGCCAAAACATGACACAACATTTCCACTGTTTCTAACGTTATGAAATATATGTATGAGCATTGTGAAATCTTTCAGCAATATGTCAGATATTTCCAAAGATAGAACGGCATATCGTCTGCATACACATGAGACCTGAGCAGGTGAACATGTATTGATGGTGACTGTGCTCTTGTGGGTGTGCTACGGATATGAGCTGCGGCTTTGAGGTCGTTTCATGGACTGCAAATGGCTACATCTGTAGAGGTATCTCAGTATTATTTTCAGCAGTTAGCAAAGAAAATAATGGCAGCAGTGTTGGCTGTGGTTTATTTATTAGTGACACATTTTGTGCCCGTTACAGTATAAAAGATTAACACAGCAGATAAGAATGACAAAGAAAAAAAAGCAGTTGATGAGCAAAATAAGTTTGTCAGGAACATTTTACGTCTGTAATAAGTCAGAACTTACAATGACATAAAAATGTACCTATTATCACTTCGGAGTGACAGTCTCTAATGCTTTTGAGCCATTTCGTGTCATACCAGAAGGGAGTTTTTGTCTCTGATCTTACCCTCATTAATATAAATGGGGTGGTCAAAATAACACAAAACACCTGTCCGTGTAGTACGCAACACAGTTCAACAGCACCACAAACTACAGCTTCCAAAATAACCATAAAGTTGCATCAACAGTTTCAACCAAAACTGAACATTATAACCTCCATGAAAGGGGGATTTGTTACAAGACTGTTGTATTAGACTATATTAGTTTCAACTGGGTGTTCCTAATAAGCTGCCAACCACGCATATGTACAAAAAACATGTACCTCACTATTCAAAATGACAATACAAGTAATGATTTTTACAGTACTCTCCACCAACTTTTCACGTTAAAGGGTCAATACACTGAAAGCACAAAAATAATATTTATATACTATTAGGTACAAAAAAAAAAACATTAGCGGCATCTTAAAAGTGACGTTATTGTATTGGATTGTGTTACACTGTACAGCTGAATGTAATAAAGTGAACACTAAGTCTCAGAGCTTTCTGCCACCACACCAGTACAATTATAATTACAAATCGATATTTATCTTGCTCACAATATTCAAAGATTATATTCAAATCAGTCTACAGCAGTTGTTTTAAACCTTTTTTTCATTGCCCCACAGATACCCCTGTATTGTGTCCCTTCGCACTGACAGCTTTAGATGTTCGATTGCATTTTACAGCAAACAAAACAGTAGATGTGTTGCCGTTGCTTGCATTTTTTCTTGTTTTTGGTAATCAGTCAGGTCTGCATTCAATTACCTTTAGATTTTTGAAAGCATTTTGCTTACTAGTTTTCATACGTTCTCAATTGCGGCGTTTTTTGTCAAAGTATTACAACCAATTCAGCAGAAAACTGTCAGGATACAGTAGTTGGTAGTTTATTTAACGTCACACCAACTTGTGATTCTATACTTCTATGCAAAATACCTACAAAGAGCTAAAAGTAACCAGCTAAAAGTAGCCAAAATATCCATTTTGAAGGCAGACTTGATTGACCTCCAAAGACAAGCAATGACAAACCCGGGATCTATGTGTCTGCTGTTTTCTTTGTGTATTTCACTCACTAGACGCAAATGTGTGGATATCCAAGTTTTCAAGTTAGCTGAACTAAATGATCTTTCCATGGGCCCCCCTTTGTAACTGCAGAAGTACCTCTGTATTGGGAATTACTGACCTGCAGCAGCATACAGAAACAATATCCACACAACTCTTAATAATTCTCTGAACACGTTCAGTGACTCTAAGGACAAGTCAGGACCACTGACAAATCCAATGGCCTTGATAACAACCCCACAGATGTTAAAATACCTGGGACCCCACCACCACCAAGACCAGTCAGTCAGTCAGTCAGTCAGAACTTAAGAGGTTCCTTGGATGTGAGGTTAATAAATCTACAAGTATCTACAACCAAGTGCCAGTTGATTAAAGTTAATTCAAATTTTCTCTGATTCTCTAAACATGTTCTCAGTAGTTTGAAGAAGTTAGAAGAAAGTGGTCCTAGTTTTTCAGTGTAATTTTTAAATAATGTGAGCACCACAAACTAAATTCCATCCACCACTGTTGTACTGTGGTGGTGGCAGAATATTTGGACAGCCGAAACCTAAACTGGCCAGGTAATAAAAACCAGGGATAATTGAGGAAGTTCCTCTTTTGACATTTTTGCGACCACTAAGAGCAAACACCAGCATCTGCATGCTACTGGGAACACAGTGTATGCTCTTGTATGTCTTGTCGGTGAATGTTTGCCTTTGTCCGTGCAGCCTTTAAACCAGTGACCCTCTGCAGTCAGGTGACTCGAATCTATCCGGTCCTGTTCACGACTGAGTACGTATCCTGGGAGCGAGTGTTAGGGTTCAGATGCTGCCAAAACACAACGTAAGCAGTGTTAGGAATCAAATAACTGCTAAAAATGTTTTACAGGGTTTGTTCTAAGATGGTTAAATGACAACAAACAATATAACAGTCGTACTCGGCTTCCAGGGGCGTAAGGAAACTTGCTGATTTTCCAAATTAACCTTGTTGTCAATGATGGTCATTATATTTGAAAATAAAATACTTACAATGAACAAGTAGTTTACTGTAAGTCTGGAGCCAAGACCAATGGCAGCTGGGATTGGCTACAGACCCCCTGTGACCCTCATAGGATAAGGCATATAGCTAATAGACGAATGGATGAATAAGCAAGTAGTTTGTTGGTAAACAGAGAGTTACGTGCTGGTAATTTTACCACTTCATTTTTTTGGGGATTAAACCAACAAGATACAACATGTTAATCAGGGTGCCTTAGAGGTGCAGTTAGGCAGTTTCCTAACCATTTCCCCCTGCTTCCACTCTTCATGCTAAGCTAAGCGGCTGTTGCTTGTTATTTAAAGGACATGACATGAGCTAAAAAGTTTCCTCTCTCATGTTTGCTCTAAGATTTTTGATTATTTTTGCAAGGACACAAGGACACAACTATTTTACAATTGCTAACTCAAATTTCACTGTAGAATGGAAAATGCAGCAGAAAATGAAATGTACTCTTACATGTCTGCTTATATAAATTACTTACCTCATAGTCAGGAGATGGGACAGGTGGACCCCGGCCTGCTGGACGAGCAGGTGCTGGAAGATAATGATGGAAATAAGATGCTATCAGACTCAGTGTGTACTTAAAAGGATGCTTTGTCGTTCGCTGTGGATGTATACGGACAAATTATAACAAATTATATAAACCTTTTGAGATGAATCAAGTCGTATTTATTACTTTATGAGTAAAAATGAAATCTGTGTGACATGCCCACACCCTTCAGAGTTGGTTTAATACTTAAGATTGTTCTTAATAGCTGAAATAGGGCTGCATCAACTGCATGAGTGAATATACAATCCCATTAATCAGCTGCAAATAACTAAAGTTTTATCAACATTAAAACACGCATTACATGTCCTTCAGTCCAAGGGATGTTAGGTAACTTTTTACTTAACCAAAACAGATATTTCATCTAAAATAAAGATTGTTTTTCAGTGTATTTTTACCTCTGGGAGGTTGCGTAGGTGCAGCAGAGCTTTTCTTCTTGGTGCAGTTGTAGATTATCATCATCACAATTGATGTCATGAGCACGTCCACAACGATGACCATCGCAAAGACAGTTGGATCTAGCTCGAAGCAATTTTCACACACTAGAAAACAAAGAGCAGCAGTCGAAAACAAGCGTTAGCTCAGTGAGGACGACTGATTCAGATGGCATACCATGAGAAATTAAAAGATTTTTTACTCACCCTTTCCTTTCACGTAGAAATAATATTTTTCATCAGAACCATATAGACAGTAGTAAAGGCCTCTGGTACCGCTATTATACTCCATTTCATGCGTCACTGTCTGATCTGAAGTTAAGTTTTTATTTTCATCATTGTACCATTCCCCCTTTTCTGGACAGGACATTGTGAACTTTTTCCTCCAGAATGATACTGAAAAAAAGAAGAACACATGGACAGATATTTAGTTTTAGCTTGAGTCTGTCACTTCATCAAAGTCCTTCTCCCCCATAACTTTTCAGACTGAGAGGTATCTAAGAGCTGAGGTGGGTTTCCAGAACAGACCCCTTCCTATGTTCATGTCAATCTGGTAATTCTCCCCAGTGTTAGTATTAAACCATGTGACTGTTTTATATACACAGAGACTGAAATGTGTTCAAATAATAGCCAAGAATCAGTAAGAAAAATACTAGTTTTCAAAATAAAATGCACCCACACACTACAGCAAAGAATAAAGTCTATGAAAACATCAGGGAGAAAGAAAAGACACAGAAAAATAGAGCTTTTCAACACAAAGTAGTTGAAGCGCACAAATGAAATACAGGAAATTGGAGGAGTTTCTTTGAAAATGCTCTTGAATGTCATATTATTGTCAGAATACATGCTGTTCTAAATCCAGACGACTGTACTGAAAGTTTATGACTTTAAAACATGAGATAAAACAAAACAAGTGCAGAGCAGTTAGATATTTACCATTGCCATTCACGGTGGCTACGAACAGGACGAGGACGGCGAGCACAACTTGAACACCCATGCTCCTCATTTTCTAAAGTCGACCTCTGTTTTCTGTCTGGGTGTGTAGATCTTATTATTGTATAAATCAGATTCTTCTATGAGATGCAAATAACATCAAGCTGCCTGCTCGGAAAGACAGAAAGTTTACAAGAAGTACAAGACCTGATGGTTTTCTCCCTCTCTCTGACTCTCTCTCTCTTTGTCACACTCTCTAACACACAAACACACTGCACCCCACAGGAAGTGTTTTTTCTCTCGAGATGAATTCACAGTTAAACCTCAAAATTAAGTAAAGCTGAATGAAAACTGAGGTGCTATTGATTTTGAATTTGATTCCTGATCAAAATCTCAAATGGAGAAGTTACAGCTGCAGTGTAAATGGGATATTAGCACCGGACAGATCAAGTTACACACTTACACACACAAGTTAACACAACTAAAAGACTTTGTACACATCTCATCTGAAGTTGCTTTCATTTACTTTTTTGTGGATTCTGTTTATTCAATCATACACAATACATAATCAACAAACAATGTTAGAAAATGCTGCTCCAAGACTGGTGTGAATAATAGAGGAAGTTGTGACATTAATAATATAATGGGATTATTAATGGAATTGTAAAATAGTCCGTTGTACATGGTGAGATACAACAATAAGTAATATAAGAGTCAAATCCATGTTCTCTGTTCCCAAACCAAAAAAGTGATGATTGTCCATCATATTATCTATTTATGTCCAGGTCATAATCAACTCCCAGAAGTTCCAGTGGTTTCCTCCATTTCTGTCCTTTCATTAATACAGTGTCCAGGTTTTTCCACAGTCACAACCTCTAAGATGAGAGATTTCCACATGGAAGTAGAAGGAGGGTGACCTCCAACTCACTTCACTGTTATGGCTTTCCTTGCCAACATTAAAAGAGACTGCATCACATCTTCATTTTCTTCAAGAAAGACAAGGACCTTCTCATGCAGACATAGAAGTGGGTTTACTGACACCTGTTGACCTATTGTTGTACTAACACTTGAACGTTCAGCCTTCATGAGTATTTGAAAAACAATGGAGCCTGGTGCCTACATGAGATTTACATTTGGGACAGTTTAGTGAGTTGGTGAGGTTCCTGTTGTATACTTACTATAGATAAACAGAGATATGTAGATATGATGCAAAATATTAGATTGTAATTATTTATACCTTATGCAAATTGAAATTCTGGAAGGCAATTGCAAAATCTCATCCCACCCATTATTATCTATTACACATTTGAGTTCTTCTGTAAATATTTGTATATGTCTTCATTTGATATATGGTGCTGAGCTTTCAGTGAATCAGATGTTTTAAATCTTCCCTTCTCAAAGAGGTCAAATATTCTACCTGCTCTTTACCTAAGTGTAAAATTTCCCTGTGGCGAAAGCTCTGGGTTATCTGTTAGTGTTGTTGTAAAAGAGAGTGAGTGTTATTGAATATTTTCATAACTTTTCTCCAAGCTGACAACACATTAGTTAAAAAGGTTGTTTCTGGAGGTGAGAGGGGTCAAACCAAGGAGAGTCCAAACATTCATTCACCCACGAAGAGATAGTTCTGGCTTGTATGGACAGAATATAGTATTCCATCTTTGGTAAGCCCGATCCAGCTTGCTCTTTTGGAAGCTGTAACATTGCTAATTTAACCTCAGGCTTGATTGCTTTCATTTACTTTTTTAAGTAGCATAAACCACGATTTTGTTACAGCTACTGAAGGGAAGCTACCTTTTCACAGAGTAATTCTAAATGCACAAATGCAAAACAATATATATTCACTGTTCAGACTTGTACAGGGTAACTACAGATAGAAATACAACATCTGTCAGCAATGTCTTGTTAATGTCCTCTCTGGTAATATCTTTTAGCAGCCTGATCCATCCCTGGCTGCTTTTTCCTCTTCTTCTTCTTCTGCAGATATATGACCGACACCTGATCATAAACCTTGACTGACTTGACCACTCTCGTTAAAGTGGAAGAAAGAGTGATGCCATCCCAGGTATCAAAGAGTATCAAAATCAACATTTTACTGCACAAAGCTGAAGAAAGTCATACAAACCAGTGTCACAACAAAACTGGTGTTGTTTTAAAGAGGAATTGTGTGACTTCTTTTTAATCTTAAATTTACAGCAATCCATTTCGGATTTTTTGCAGGGATTTTTTTGGCCACAAAGGGGCAGCAGAAACAACAATCATTAAAGTGTCATTATGTTCTAAGCTGACAGGGCAAACTTTGCAAACAGTTGCTTACCAATAATATCTCTTTTAGCTCTTTTTTGGTCTCTACCAACTCATGAGGGAAAGATATGGTTCTTTACCAGCTAAATGCTCCACCATGTTCACCAGCTAGTTGCCAATGTTGGCTATTTGGTGCTGAGCAGCAGTGGTTTGTCCCTACTCTGATATGACCTGAAATGGCACTCCTACAGCTGCAGGCATATAATAAACATGCAATAATAAATGTATGGGGTGTAGGGTTGCAAATTTCTGGGAATTTTCAATGTTGGAAACTTTCCACTGGAATTAACAAGAATATATGGGAATTAATAAGAATAAACTTATTATAATTTAACTGCAGGTTATCCCATACCAGGGAACTTAAATCTAGTTAAAAAAAAAAAACAAACATCTTGCAGCATAATCCTGGTTAAAACAACCAGATTAAATGTAAATTCAGTTGAATCATTTCAGATCATTTCTAGAATCCTTCTCACTACAGCCATACTACTGCATTTACATGCATACATGTAAACAACTTGGTGTTTAATACATAAATAATAAAAATATACTTCAACAGGTCCAGTGTGATAGGCTGTGAAAAATGGTCCTATGCCCTGAAATGTGCTTTTTCCCTGCATCTACTTCTGCCTCCTGGTCTCTGGACATTTTCTAGGCTGCCTTGGATGCTGTTAAAAAGAAACATGCTTAAGTAATGTTAACCTATATGAGGTTTCAATTATGAAGCTGTGGACTGATCTAAAAAAAACATTGCATGCATATACTTCCACCTCTTTTTCTGCTTTCCCCCTGCCTGCAACATATATACAGGATTGCCACGCTTTTCAAACAGTCCTCTGGAGAAGTCTTCACAATGAAGCAAGCTGGAGGAAGTTCCAGCCACAACTGTTTCTTAACAATGGTTTATAACTTATACCAGATTCTGATTGAGCTTTTTTCAGTTCATCGTTTTATGTCACAGCTCATGAACTTATATATTTGTGCCTCATTCATATTTGAGAATGTTTAACACCTACACACCTTGCTTTTTTTTTTTTTTTTAGAATTAACTATTGAGATTTTTACACACCTTTCTGAAGATAATTGTGAATTGTGAATTCTAGCCTCAGGCTTCAGACTGTAATCCCAGCTGTAGTGTAAAAGGAGCAGCTCTGCCCCCAAGTGGTTCAAACCAGTAACCAGCCATTAAACTGCCCAGCCTTCTGCCTCTGACCCATGTCAAAGAACAATCATCACATCGTCTCACCATGTGCTCGCACTATAAGGAGGTCTAAACAATTTTCAGCCCTTTGTTGTCGTTAACCTTCACAGATATTTTCTAGGTTATGACCATTTCTAACTAGTAAAATGGTTACCTCCTTTAACCATCTAATAAAACACCTTGGTGAAGAACTCACAGACTAATTTGACTTAAGAGAATTAAAATGGAAGTAAAACACTTAGATGAACACAATTGAATCTAGAAGGTTATAATTTCTTAGTGATTGTAGATTAAACATGTCAAAACCATGCCATAGCTAACAGAAATCATGTGATATCTCACATTTTATAGCAGTCATTAAGTGCACACAGGATGGTTGTGAAGTTCATGTTGTTTTATTATACTAGTGTGTATACATCCTGATTAAAGCTGTAGTTTAGACATAAAACAGTACATTGGTGGAAAAACATTGGCCAATAGCCAGTTGAGTAATTAATCAAACTGTTAAATGAATCAAATACTTGCAGGAAATATTGTTTGCTTTTTTAATTTTTTATTTTTTTCCCATGTAGTAGGATTGGTGGGAGGAAACCGGAGCACCCGGAGTAAACCCACAAAAAGATATATGGGAAATTAAGGGCAGTTAATTAACTTGCCTTTTGATGGTGGGTAGGACCTAATGTTGATCCAATTGGCTGGGCGTGACATTAGATTTAGGGGAGATGGGTGACAAGTGTGACTGTCTCATTTGCTTTGTGCTCATCCGCTCCTCCATCTTTTTTTGGTGAAGGACTTTAGTGTAGTAACATTCCGTGTCACACTTAAGTTTGTACATTCTGTCTATACCCTTTGCTAAACGTTCCTTATCTCGGAAAGAAGTGTCCAGGGCTTTTTTCAAAGTGTCGTTCTCTGCCTTCAGACACTTGATCCCATTTCGAACAGCATGTTTTGTTTGTTCGTCCAACTCGAGGTTGTCCACGTTGTCTACGTAGCGTCTTTTGATAGTGATGACTCTGCTTCTTAATTTTTGGGGCTCATTGATAACAGCCATGAATGACTGCATATCCTCCTTCATACGCAGCTGATATGTCTCCATGTGTGACACTTTATCCCTCAGCATGATAAGGTCTGGTTCACTGGCCATTACTTTGGACTTTAAGTGCTCGACACGTTCAGTCAGGTTGCCATTTATTCGCCGGCTCTTATTTAGATCATCCGTTGTGTTTTTTAATTTTCCACGTTCACTTCTTAATTCTTCCTCTAGTTTCTGGTTTTTTTCCTCCAGATCTTTCACCAGCTCAGTTAAAATGGCAGTTTTTTGTCTTTCGCTTTGAAACTCTTCTATCACCCCTTTCTTTTCTGCTTTCAAAGAAGCTATATTCTTATCTTTGTTTCTAATAAGCACGTCCTTTTCTTTGATAGTGTCCTCTAATTTGGACACTTTCTTTAAAAGATGATCCTGATTTTTTAGAGTTGTTATTGTTTTATTCTGACGCTCTATTTTCTGTTCCAGGGATTTGCAAAAGACTCTGTTGTTCACCCTGTCGGTATCCCTGAGTTTCCTTTCATCCATAATGCGCCTTTCTGCTATTAACAGGTCTAGTTTTAACTTCTCTATTGTCTGTTTGCTCGTTTCCTCCACCTGACGGAGTTGTTCTTCAATTTTTAACAGCTCACATTGATCTTTTTCCTCCAGCTCTTTCAGGGCCTTTTCTCCTGCCTCTTTCTGCAGTGCCAGACTTTCGTCAAATTCGGTTTGTTTACGCAACCTGACTTTTTGATTTTTTTGTTTGACTTCTTCCAGAGTCTTGGCATGAGACTCAGTTAAGTTATTCAGCCACTGTCTGTGAGATTCCTGAGTTTTTTTGAGTTTTGTTGTGAGTCTGTCATTGTCTTCCCGTAGCTGAGAGTTTTCCAGCGTAAGGTGTTTGTTAATTCTTTTGCATTTATTCAACTCACTCTCTGTTTCTTGGAGTTTCTGAGTGGAGGCCTCGAACTGCTTCTTAAGATCACGGAGTTCTGTTGCAAGACACTGTTGTTTCAGTCTGTTGGTAGTATCTCTTTCTGACCAGAATTCGTCGTTTTCTTTGCGTTGCGCTTCGAGTTTGACGATCTTCCAACTCTGGAATTTTTTCAGTTTTTCGCCCATTTTGTATCATAAAAGTTTAAACAACCAGAAGCAGAGTATTTTCTGACGTGACTGTGTCTTGAGCTTGTCTCAAACTGTCTCAAGTGTCTAACTTCTGTATACATATATAGACTTAGTGTAGTGCTCCAAGAACTAAATGCTTTGTGACGTGTGTGACGTCACGTGCTTTCTATGGCAACCGACATCCAGCTCCTTTTATATTTGAATTCCAAAAAGTGTGTGCATTTCTTTTGCTTGTTTTGCTCACTTTGTGGGGACACGTGCCTGTTAACTCAACCGCATTGCGTGGACTCAACTTCAGACTTAAGATTTAAGATATTTCACCGCCATTTGCATTAAATTTCATGCACTCCTTTGACATCATGTGCAGTTTCTGGATTTATATTCTTGATTTCTGGTAAGATCGTAGTACATAGAATCATTATTAGATTATTATGTGTGGTGTCTAAATACACTGTCTATACAATAACTTTCCTGAGCGTGCGTTTACGTAAGAGCTGTGGTATGTATGACACCACTCGTGTAAATGTATTTTACGCAGCGGCAGAACAGGTTAGATGACCATCAAGAATTTGCCGGGATTTAACATGTGAGAGAGAGATAAGACGGCGGAGAGGAGAGCGGATGACTTTGTTACTCCGCCCGAAAATGTGGTGGGAGGGTGCTGAGATGAAATGCGTGAGGGCAGCGGCGAGTTGGGACGCGTCTTTGGAGAGAGAGACAGAGGAATAGAGAGAGGACTCACCGCAACTTTCATGTCTTCATCCCTCTCCGACAGGGGATCCAAAGACTCGTCGCTCGGGGTTTTCCTGTGTTTGTGAATCGGCGGAGGAGTCTCGGTGGGTTAGCTGACTCCCGGTCTCTTGGTCATCGGAAAACCAGCCGTCCATCCAATGTGCGTAAAGGGGCTCTATGTCTTCACCGTCCTGTCTGGACTCGCAGCTTCAGGTGAGACCCTGGTTTGTTCTGAGTGTGTAATCCGAGTGAAAAGATGATTTAGATTAAACGCAGGCTGCTGTTCAACACTTAATCCAAGTTTTTAGATGTTTTGATTTCTTCTTATTCATCCTTGGATACAGCAGTCCAAAAACAAACTAACACTAAAAGTCTAAATATCACAGTATAAAGATCACAGTTAAACGTGTAAATGATATCGTGGCCGTGTATTTTTGGATTTGGGTTTACATTGTCAGTGGTTTTTTCCACAAGTCCTTAGTGAGTCTTTAGAGACGCTCCAGACAATCGAGGTTCAAAGTAAGAGAAAACCCTGATTGCGCGTCCATTATTGAAACCTCCACAGAGACCCCTAACCCGCATCTGTGAGCGCTCGTCGTGCGTCATTGGGAAGTGGAGGACTTGGCACGGCTTAGCCACAACATAATGACTTTACTGTATATTTGCCGTCGACTGCATTGTGTTTTGGTTTTATGCAAACTCGCTCCTTTCCTGCCCATTAATGTGCATCCGCGCTTATGGTCACAGAGGCTGTGAAGTGGCCCGCTGGACGCAGATAAGTCCACCTGCTTCCCGTATGAGGGGGGTCCGGGATATGTCAGTTGGGTCATAACAACCATGCAATGAACATTAATAGGTCATATGGCATATTATTGGCAATTCATTCAGCAGACACCAGGTTGTTTAACCTTGAAGTAATCTGTCTCCATCCCACTTAAGTGGATTATATTGATTGAACATGTCCATCCACTGCCAAAGAACCATGGAGGGATTCACTATAGCAGCAAGCTGCTTATGTTTACAAGGAGCATGTGCTTGCAGATCAGTCATAACACAGTCAGACAGAGCAGGAGCGTGAATAAATGTACTGTGTGGCTACAGAGGGATAGATAATCAAATAACGGCATGTTGGAACTGATTACAGCTCAGTTCTCATGTGTGTTGTGCCGTAAGCACTTCCATCGCCTTTGGCTTTATTGTGTTGGCAGAAACAGCACGGCATGATGAAACAAGCAGCAGACTCATCATCGTATCTCCATGACACATGTATGTTATATAGCTGCAATTATATGTGCAAAAATAACAATCATTCATTTCTCCTCCTTCTTATTTCTGTACAAAAAAGCTAATACATTCACTGCTGTTTTGACATGCATTACTCTGATCAAAGACAGTTGCAGACTTGCTGTGAAGGGTCTATTTTTAAAGATGTATGATATACACCAAAGAGAATCATCTCTATTCCCTCTCATTGCTACAAAATGCACTTCTGTGTATTCTGTAAAGTTCATTTAGTGTGTGTTTTTTTACTGTTTGGATTTTTAGATCATGATCAGATGTGGTTGTTTTTATATTTTGTGAGTTGTGGTCGATGCCGGAGAAGTGAAAAGCTCTTGTGTTTTCATGACACAGTAGTCAGAATGAAAACAGAGCATCCAGCCAGTCCCAAAACATGTCCCACATGTTCTCTACATCGTTTACACAATAACAGTTATTTTACTTTTTAATTGGGTTGTTGGGTCCCTATTGAGGCCGCTCCCACCCTTAGTGCTTTGTGTTTGTACCCTCTCTCCCACCCTCCCAACAAATTCTCATCAAGTATAGTCCTTCACACAAAGACCTAAAAAAACAACCATTATTCTTGTATTTGAATAATACTGTTAGCCTGGGCTTTTCTGTGTGTCAGATTGAGGCAATTTAATTTAAAACCATGTGGGAAACAGAGGTCTCGAAGCGGTTATCTCTAAAAACCCACTGCCTGTCAGACTTAACTCCTGTAAAAAACAAGCCCACAGGTCATTTGTGTTAGGAACTTATTACATCTCATTGTTGGGCGACCTCTATTATGATGGGAGCTAAGGAGGAAGTCAGGTGACATAGCGTAAAGCACAGTTAAGTCCAAATTAGACTTTGACATGGGAGATCACTGGTAGTTTCTTGTTTGAGCTCAATAATCATTGTTGTTTCTTGTTACTGTGATAGTTCTGCGATTGTAACCATGACAACAAAAGTCCTTATATTTCAGAAGTACTTACTTACGCCCAAACCGCGGTCTTTCCCTAAGCTTCACATAGCAGTCGCTGTGTCTAAACCTAACCAAACTGTATCCAGTCCATAAGCTTTATTTCTGTAACCATGACGATCGAGTTCCGGAACACGCCGCATGTTTATTATTGAATGTTTCTTATACAGCCTGCAGCTGTAGGGGGCGCCGCGTCAAGCCGTATCAGAGAGAAGGAACAAACCACCCTACCTTCATTAGCATTTAGCATTTAGCCGATAAAAGAGTCAAATTTTTCCCTCAAGAGTTGGTAGAAACAAAAAAAGAATAATATTGGTAAATAACTGTTTGCAAAAATAAATAAATAAATAATAATAATGATAAATAAAACATGAAACATTAAAACGTTGCAAGTTTAAGATTAAAGAAGTCATGCATGACTTATCTTAGTTGATGTTGTTCCTTTGTGGTGTGAATTCTTGGGCAGATTTTTAATTGTTCAAATTATCAAAATCAACTGACACGTGGTGAATGTAGGGCTTTTGAGGCCTCTGGTTGTTGCCCTTCGTCTGGGGGGTGGGGGGTTGGGGGAATGAATGAAGAAATAATTTTTTAAAGAGGGAAATACCACAGTTTAGTACATTAGTATTAGTATTCTGTTCTCTATTTTCTAGAATTGTGAAATCACTGGGCATCAGATTACATTTAAACATGTTCTCTCCCGTGTCCTACTACTTGGATTCAAAACTTGGAGGCAAAGTAAAACCTCACCCAAACTGTGACTGGCTAATGAGGAGGGAAAACATGCTGGAAATGCTAAACTAATATCAGATTACTCTCATTTCTCCTCTCTCTTTACCAAACACAAACAGGCTAAAAGTCTTAACAGTTTTTCATCCTCTGCCGTTGATGGTAAACCTGTCCTTTTTTGTCACTGTGCTTTAGTTTAAGTTTCTTCCTCTTAAAATTTCCATCAACCAGACGGCTGAGATGTTTACTGGCTGACGTGCACCGACCTGTCCTGACTTACAGGTTTAGCACACACATGCACACACACATGTGAACAAATGGCCGTTTGTTGCCTGACATGAATGAGGTGTTTACGCTGGTTGTTTAGACTTCAGTTTAACACAGGTTTACAGCAGATGAGCGGCTTCTTGTTTCTGTTTACCGGGGATGTAGCCGTTATCTCTCTAATCTCTCCACAATGCTGGGTCAGTGTAACAAAGCATGGCTGTGGTTTCTGACATGCTTTGCTCTTGTGTGTTGACACACCTTGGAGGACGTCTGGCCTTTGTGTTGGGTTGATGGGATTGCCTCAGGGGGGTTGTGTAAGAGTTGACAATGACGCGTTCACGCCAATCCCAAACATGGAGGTTATGGCGCATCGGAGAAGTGTTGGAGTATGAAGGCGAAGGCACTCCCTGTGTAAGATTTAAATCACGACTGTGCTCGGGCTCCAAATGTAAACAGGGATTTGAAGCACATTTCTCACTGAATAGAAAGTGTTTGTGTTTGCAGGTTCAGGCTGTTTGTGCACATGCAAACACTGCATATTTGTGACCACGGTCTGCTGGCTGGTCACTTGTTCTCAAAACTATTTTATTTGAGTAATGGTAAACAGGTAGTGAAAGTCCGCAAATCCCTCTCGGGGGTTTACGGCATATGGAATAAATCAGCAGTTTCCAAAGAATATCAGCAGACGACTCTCTGAGTCATCTCATCTGCAAAGAGCCAGGAGGAATTTCATCGTCAGTTGCTGAATAATTTGTGATTAAATACACAGGAGTCATGATGATTAAATTTCCCAGGCTGGGGGAGTTACTCAGTCAGACTTACAGCCATCGTTGTTTAAAATGCTGAGTAAAGAGAGTGCACTTTACAGCATATAGAGACAGTAGCAGAGGCAGCAACTGATCCGGTTTTGCCCTCTAATTATCTGGCGCTGCACTCGGCTATTTAAATGAATATGTAAGCTTGGGAGGGGAAGGGAGGGGTTAGAGGGTGGGGCAGGTGAAGGACAGGCTGCGAGGGTTCAGGTAGAATTTCAGTTGAATCCCACGATACTGACGTGCCTTCAGTAGCCCTTTGCTAATTCTGGTTTATATATACATAGGCTTGCTTCAAGAAAAAATTATTTACTTCATTGTTTATTGTTCTGGAGGTTTTTACCGTTAGCCGAATTATCCTCAGATGTCTCCCCCCTCCAAAACAAACAGTCACAGTAGTTAAAACTGGTAAAATCACTGAATAAAGTAGTTTAATGATAAAAATCTGTGCTTTGTCAGTGCTCTTCTGCAGACACAGGACGTCAGTTAAGGGGCTGTTGGCTGTTAGCTGAGCTGCTACTAATGTTAGCTCATCGTATTTTAAAGTTAGGATTCCTTCAGTATTCATCGTCAAGGTTTTTACTATCCACACAGGTCTCCTCTTCAAAACAAACGGACCACATGATTAAAATCTGTAAAAACTGTGAATAAAACTGTTTCACGTTAAAAATCTGTAGTTTTTTTTGGTGGAAACAGGACATAAAGGGGGCTGTTTGCTCAGCTTGTTTCTCTGATTACAAAAATCCTTCATGCGGTTTGAGATTACAGATATAACGTTATAAAAAAATGACGGTGACGTGACTTGAAACAGTAAGAAAGCAGCCAGCAGCAAGCACTAACAGAAAACCCTGATTAGTAGTATGTTTTTTGACAACTAAACTGATTTTAATTGGTAAAATTGGTAGCATGCTCCTTTAAGGCAGAAAGCAAAGAGCAGAGGTCTGTACCTCCTCCACATCGTGGCTTCTGATCTGTGTATATTTTGTCATTCACTGACTTATTCATCGGCTCAGGAGCAGAGGTGGAAGTCACAGTGGGACTGGATTCAGTCTGACTCATCCCGCTGCAGGGACTCTGAGCACACGGCCAGGCTAGTTTCATAGTAAATACGTGAAACCAAGTCTTTTGAGGGTCGGATTGTCCGTCCAACAGAAGCCCGCGGGGGCTCGGAGCGAGGGTGGATCGAAGCGTACGCGTCGGACCCCCCCTCTCAGGAGTTTGTAATCCTGGTGAGAAGTTGTTGAGTCAGCTGCGAGGGGGGAGTGGAAGAGGTTTGATGGATTAAACTCTTATCCTCCCTCACCCACTACACGTTTCCTCTGGACACCGCTGCCTGATGAATTACAATTGGCCCGGAGGAAGCAGGTGGAAGGCGGGGAGAAGGAGAGGAAGAAAGAGTTCAAAAAAAGAGACTGGCGCTCGGGCTCTGTTTGGACTGACCTTTAGAGTGTTTTCAGACACACTTTTTATATAGTTTGGTTTAGTTCGTACACACTACTGCGTTGAAAGCAGTGTAAGCACAGTAAACGCACAGGCAGAATAGGAATTTGTGACATTTTCATAGAAAGAAATGCATGTTTTTTCCCTGTAGTAACAAAAAGTGAATCCCCATAAATCAAGCTCGTGACGTCTTGTAGATTTGCTGTGCCAAAACAGCCGG
This sequence comes from Lates calcarifer, assembly GCF_001640805.2. NCBI lineage: Eukaryota > Metazoa > Chordata > Actinopteri > Centropomidae > Lates > Lates calcarifer. The sequence continues at coordinate 2,900,764 of NC_066853.1, forward strand.
TGTCTGCTTCGTTTCTCTGGCTGTGATGCACTTCATACTTCAGCTTTGTTTGGACAAAGAGGACCTTCTGCGGCGCCACCTGCAGAAAGTCAAACGACTGAATACAGTGTGGAAGTGAAAGAGAAGGGTAGTCCTCATGTTGTGGTATGTGGTCGTGTTTGCTTTTATCATTCTCTTTATGGCCAAAAGTATGTGGATGCTTGAATCTTACACCTCTGTGTGATAGTCACATGTGCTTAAATCTGCTGCTTCAACAGCCGCCGCTCTTCTGGAAAGACTTTCAACAAGATTTTAGAACCTAGTTGTGCAAGGATTTGGCCTCATACAGCAACAAGTGTGTTAATAAGGTCAGCCAGTGCAATGTAATCCAATGGACAATCGTCCACTAAAGTGCTTGTTTTTGCCACTGACAGGCTCAGGTTATTAAAGTGTCTGACAGCATTACAGATAGGATTCCTACAGAGATGGACTGTTTTACCGAGCAGAACACATTATCCTTTAAGATTTCCCTTCGTTGGAAGAAAGGGGCATAAACCCAGACAAACAGTCCCAGGAGTAAAGTACACAAATGCATATGAGCACACACTGTACCTTCAGCTGTGCGGTGTATTTGCTTGTTTTGGCACAACTGCATGTTCGTGGCTGAGTGGAGTGAACAGTGGAGCCTGCATAGGGAAAATATACAGCTCAGTATGATGCACGCCGTTGTGTCCAGCTAAGGGATTCCCTCCCATTACACCACTCAACACTTACCCTCTCCCTCATCTCGATGTCGTCGTCCTCCTCTAACATACTGTTACCTGAACCTGGTATTCCCAGCCCTCAGTCCAGCGCTGCATGAAAGACAGGCATTGTAAAAAAAAGAGAGAAAAGAAAACTAACCTGGGCTTGTGAAGCCTCTCACAAAGAAGAGGGGAGGCTCTTTGTAATCCACTGGGCTCTTTGTGTGTGTTTGGTCCTGTCCTAAGTGTTTCCTCCAAAACTGGGTGCAACACAAAATCAGGTTTCCTCTGGTGGTCCCTTTGTTTGTGAGCCATAATGAAGAGAGGAAAGGCACAAACACACACCGTCTAGGAAATAATGTAATGAAACCAATTTCCTGATTCAGAGAGTCGGGCCAACTGCTTGATTTCTCCTGCAGTTTTTCCTCCCTTCTCTCAAAGTCTAAGAAGACTTAATAGCCTCTTTGCAAATGGAAATACCAGGACTGCAGTGTATACCATAAAGGAAACACCTGTTAAACAGTGTGTGGCATCCTCGGGAGGTCCTTAAATGTCACAACATATCTAATCATGGCTGTTATCGTACTTTTTTAAAAAACTAAAACCAGCTTTGTTCCCTCTGCTTCCCCATAAATCTGCATATTTATGAGTTACTGCATCAACAAGCCCTCCAGCTAAAAGGCGACACCAAAACTTTGCCTAAGCTTCTGGATTGTGCACTTGGCCGGGCACCGGTTTGTTCACTCTGTGGACTGTTTTTGAGATATTCAAAGAAAAATATTTAGAATACCAGAGAATGTTTGCTGAGCAGTTATGACAAGAGTTCAATATACCGAGCATGCCTCGCTGCAGTGTGAAACACACCCAGAGTGGCCTGAAAATGCTTAAGTTTTGGAAATGCTACCCTTGGTAACGGTTACTAAGATGAGTAAATACATCTGTAAAGACATTTCTGTTTGTTTGTTCGTGTGTTAACAGAATACCTCAACTAGTTGAGAGATTTTTTTGTGAAATGTGGTGGAAAATTTTTAAATTCTCCAAAGAGCAGGTGAATATGTTTTGAAAATCATATCAAAGGATTGTTGTTTAGGCCTGATGTACTAACAAAACAAGTCCCAAGCAGCTGTGGTTTACAACTACAGTGTTGTGCCTAAAGCTCTTTACACACTGAGGGTGTTTTTTTTTTTTTTTTTTTGGATGCATTTAATTTGTGCATCAATATAGTTTCACAGAACCTGAATATTAGGTGTCAAAAAAGCAACATAATTTTCAGAACAAGGCTGATTTTTCTGAGCTTTGGCTCCACAAATAATGACAAAAACAATCACAGACTGCTAGAGGCGAATGTTTCGCAATTTTGTGGCGATAATTCATCATGATCTCAGTCTGTAAAGGCCTTAACAACACCCCTTAGCTGTTCTGAAAGCACTGTAAACTGACAGCTAGAAATAAGAGGTCTGCTTTTATCTAAAGGTCTTTTCACATGTAACATGATGTAAATACAGAACACGCTTGCAGACATATTTCGGTGATTCAAAAATTCCAAAAGCACCGATATCATGGTGACCTGCATATGTGCTAGCTTTTACAGACATGGTATCAGTTAATAAGGGGGGGGGTGGGGCTTAGTGAATAATCAATTCTGATTGGTACAGAAAATGCAGATTTTTTTCAGCTATTGTAGAAGAAAAACTGTTTCTTCTACGTATCCGAGATAAAAGACACTGTGAATTAAAACCTTTAAAACCTGCCTGCTCTCTTTGACATCAGGTGAAATATTATACAGGCGGGTCAAACACCACTTGATATTTTTTCTGCCACCTTGGAAGGCTTTTATACAGTCTTGGGATGACTGCCAAGCCAAGCAAACCTAATCACACTGGAGTGGGCTTGGTTTGATTATTTTACAGTAGATGAAAGTATTTGGCCTCTTTGGCTTCAGACGGGGCAAGTGGACCAGTGCAGTGATGTTGACAGGAAGAATAAAGTGTATTGAAGGTTCAGCAAGTTCAGTTTATTGTGATATATTGGATATATTGACAGATATTATGGACTAATGCCAATACCAGTACATCTAATGCAATGTGTATGTGGGTATGGACTTGTGCCAAGAGTGATTCCCCTGAGAGAAGCCGAGCCGAACACATGCCGATGCACACATGTGCCTAACAATGGAAGACACCTAGTCCCGATACTATATCTGTAGAAACATCTGGAGTTTACATTAACAACAACACACACACACACACACACACACACACACACACACACTCTTTCTGCAGATGTTTGCATCAGATAAGATGCTGACCTGAGGTGAAATCCCACGTGGGAAAGTTCAGGTAATCGGCGTACATTCCAGCTGGTTACAATGTGAAAGATGATCTTGACTCATGATGTCTTTGTTCCCTCAGGTGTATCTGGTCTGGTCTGATTGAAAGGGAATCTATGAAGCAGCGTTGACTCGTTCCCTCTTCCACCTGTAGCAGCAGTTTGTGTTTATGTCTGAGTTCTCCTCTGTTGTTTCTTTTGGTTCTTGTCCTGTTGTCGCTGCTCTATTTCTGTTAGGTTTTGATGTTCGTTCCGGTTAGAAAGGAGACATCAGATCCAAGGAGAGGCTTTCTATTGTTTGTTGTAAATACAGTTATTTTTCCTTTGGCTTGGAAACAAATTGAATTTTCTTTCAGCAACTGCTTGCCTTTTTTTTTTTTTTTTTTTGGTTATGTTGAAGGCTCAGAGCCTTTTTGGGGGGTCTTAACATAATTTGGGTGTCAGCACACTTGAGGAAAAGACTAATTTTGTCTTTTTAATTACCAGTGTAGAGTCATTCATAGCGTTTAATGACTTTAATAAGCTCTGAATAAATACAGAGACTAGGCTTTTATCGATGCTTGACATGATCTGAGATTTTTTTCCCTTCTTAGCTCTGACTCAGCAATACCTTCAAGTAATTAAAAGCTTTTGCACCATTTAAATTAATATCCCTTTCTCTTCTTACTACTGATTACATGAAAGATATAAACTTGCAAGAAAATTCATACTAAGTGTTTCCGGATAAGATTTGTAGTAGTATTTTTGCAAGAATACTACAGCATGGTAGACCGTGTCCGCAGTATGTGAAACATAATTAGGATAAATTCTTATATCTGTCTGCACCACTCTGGCCCTGCCCTCCCTCTGTGGGGTACATAACTCCATCTTAATAAGCCGTGAAAGCTCTCTCCCTCTCTGTCTCTGGATGCTGGGTGTGGTCAGCACTGGCAGGATGTCCAGACATAAACAAGCGAGAGACTGGGAGTGGACAGAGAGGACGGGTAGGAGTAGAAGAACAGATGGACAAACAAGCAAACAACAAAGCGGCATTATCTTATCTCCTCCTTACAGACTGCTGTTATGTAGAATAATGCATTCGTTTTGTTATCCTCCAGCTCCATCCACAAGCGTCTTACTCACTCATCTACTCAATCATCCTGCTCTTGTTCATCACTTAAAGCTCACTCTCTCATTTCTGCTTATTTATCTCTCTTTCTCTAAATGTGTAAAAATCTGCGTGCTTAATGTCTTCACTCGTAATGGAGCCAATTAGTGTCTGCTAATGACTGATTAAATAGCGATCATGTACTTTTAGCTGCAGGGACAAATTATTGTAGTAATTGAGGCACTGTACATAACCCTAACTGTTCTGTCATTCCACTAATATCCATTCTGCCTTCAAAAAGGCCCAATTAACCTCAATTCTCAATCAGCTCAGCTTGTGTCAGAAGATGGCATAGTTGAAAGCGGGTTTTTTGTTGTTGTTGTTGAAAGGAGATTAGCAACGCTTATTTAATGTTCTGTAAATAGACTGGTTAATTTGAAATGAGGTGTTTTGGCCTGGAGGACCTGCTTTTTCTCCTCATTTATGAAGCATGATGAATCATTTCAGCATCAGCTCTTGAGCAATTTGGTTGAGGAGGATAGGCATTAAGCTATGTTGCTAAGCTAATCATGAGTATTATACTCTATGAAATGAGGATATAGAGATGGAGGGGTTTAACTGTGGATGCTGTTTTGATGAGCAATGAACGTTCTCCTCAATGTAATGTTCCCATGGTCCTAAGTTCCCAGGGTCCTCTGTTCCCAGTGTCCTCTGTTCCCATGGTCCTAAGTTCCCAGTGTCCTCTGTTCCCATGGTCCTAAGTTCCCAGTGTCCTAAGTTCCCAGGGTCCTCTGTTCCCACTGTCTTACATTCCCACGGTCCTGTGTTCCCCAGTTCATACAGCAGTGCTAGGGAACTTTGACAAGTTCCCACAGTCACCAGTGACATATTGCGTGTCAGCAGAGCTGGGGAACATCTTTATCAGGTTCCCATTATACGTTATAAAAAGAGTTCAGGAACATAGGACTCTGGGAACATGGGACCTTTGCGCAAATGTAGAAATGGGGAACACAGGATTCGTTGACATGTTCCCAGTATATGCTATATAAATCTGGGGAACGTAGGAGTGACTCGCTCTATAACCACATTAGCAGCTCTATGAGGCTGTAATGCTAATGTCACTGTGCTAACATGGACACAACAACACTAGTTCCCTATCTTAATTTTGCGTGTTAGCATGCTAACATTTGCTAATTAGCATTAAAATGAAGCTCAGGCAGGAGTGTCATTAGTTTTGCGAGTATTTTGTTATAAACCAAACTACCCTATGTGATCTTCTTGCTACACATTTTAAGCTTTTCGCATTATTTTACACGCATGTTATTTAACATTTTGTTTAGGGTTAGGGTTAGGGGTTAGTATAGAGAAACGATGGCGCGTGAAATGACACACGACACACATAAAAATGAGCTGTGATAACCCACGTAACAAATGTTGACCTGATGATGGCGCTAAATGAACAGTTTCCCCAAAGTTAATAAATTCATCCTGAGGGCACCATGAACGTCTGACCTAATCTTGTCATTATGTCTGACCTCATTGTGGCACTAGGGGAAAAGTCAGGAAATCACCACTGTTGTTAGGATTGTTGAACATCTCTACAAAAATTCACGTACACACATTTGACGCACAAACACACACATTCAGTCGAGCCGCCGAGGGAGTCATTACCGGCTGTACTGATACAGCCAGAACTGATGCAATCAGCTTAATGAATATCCTAAACACATGCAGTTTAATCCACTAACTTCAGTGTTTTTCTGTACACTGCCAGGTAGAAGAGGTAGAGAGAGAGAGGATGGTGGGAGTAGAGGCTTTTCAAGTCAATCCATCAGAGAAAATCATTACACAGAAATAAAATTAAAGCCTTATTTTTCCTTATGTAAGCAAAAATATCTGCCAGATGGGTGAGATTTGTTGAATTGTTTACAATACAAACCAATCTTTCTTGACTTAAGCAGCAATTCATTGACACAAGTTGAAGTACCCGCCTTATTTTTAAGGCACTCATGCAGAATAATCCCAAAATAAGCATATACCGCAGTGTCACTGCATTGGCACACTTTTTTTTCCATTCCAAAAAAAAAAAAAAAAAAATACAGTTCTTATAAAAACAAGACCCGACGATTAGCAAAAGAGGGACATTTCTTGCAGCGTGTACTCTGCCTGTATTGCTCACTCGTCCACACTCACTCCCAGGTTTCATCGGGCTCATTTAAAACACATTAGGCTGTTAGAGCGCTGTCAGGGCCCGGGCGATGAGAGAGAAGCCTGTCTGTTTAATGCTGTGCGGGGGCTGTCTGGTCGCCCCGCTCTCTCATCCCAGCCCACAGGAAACTCTTTGCAGCCTGATAAGGAACAGAACAGCGCTGCCAGAGAAGCCAAGACCCCGCTGACATTTTCCCCAGTTAGCTCCTGCCTTAATGCTCGCTGTGATTATGATGCAGGGGGAAACGATACGGCTCAATTTGCCTTCTTCCCTAAACTTTTCTCACATTTTAGATTGCAGAATAAACCACCTGTTTAGGGCTGAAAATCTTTACGATAAAATTCATATCCAACATATGAATCACTGTGAAACTGCTGCATGCTTTGTGCAATCCTTATCCGTTTTATAACCTTTCTCCTGCTTGATTCATCAATAAAAACTGAAGCCTGGGATGACACATCAGGTAACAGTGTCACAGACGGCCCTTCAAGTGCGCCTGATAGAGCTTCTCATCAAGTGTTTGACTTGTTCTTCAGGGTCTTCTTATGAAGTGTGCTAATGACATTAGGACGAGTCTCTGCCACCCTGAGCACACTGTGGCTGCTAGCTCTGCAGATGGACCGTGTGCTGTGTGCCTAGGCATTGACTTTAATAAAGCTAGACATGGCTCCTGATATTATTAGAATATGCAGAGCTTTTCCTATAAATAGCCCTGGTGATTTGGGCTAGACAGCCTGCACACAGACTTCCACAGATGCACATACATTCTCCCTGGGCGGCCTCAGAAAACGTTTTGGATCTGCCTTCGTAAACAAGGCTCTACAGTCTCCTGGATCAGCTGGTTTTCTGATGCGATGTCGACCAGCTGCCAGGCAGGAGCTCTGCTTTAAGCATGTCTCTACTTGGGCCCAGGGCATGCATGTGCATTTCTGTGTCGTGTATGTGTGTGTGTGTCGGCACTGACTACTTTCTGGGGAGCTCCATCCATCATTATGTGGAAGAGCCAAATCGTTGCCAATATCCCTCTCCGCTCTTCCAGTCCATTCATTTTCCGTCTAATAGGTCTACCACATACTGTAAAGATTGATATAGTCCACATCTATATAATATACAGCAGACTCTCAATTTCAGCCCTGTCTCAGCTGCGGTACTGTAGCTAAAGAGGCTATTATTCATAAAGTGTCACAGATTCTGAAATCAGTTTGGCCTTTCGGGATGTAATGGAGCAGATGTTTGAAGGAAGTTCACTCACTGATTGTAGATCTTATCATGTCCTTTTGGACCAGTCTGCAGGGTTTCAGTGTGTGGTGTGCTTCATGTATCTAATACAGTTAATAGCGACAACTTTGAGTTAGTGATTTTTCTTGCAGCAGCTCTGCGTAGGCAGAGGTAAGGTCACTGGGTACACTGCATTCACTCACTAGGCAGGAACTTACTGATGGGGGTGAACGCATACAGCATCTCTTCTGCTGTTTTTTATGTATTTGTGCTTCTTTCAAAAAGCCCTCGTGTATATGTCTGTATTGATTTTGCTCTGTGTGCCGTGCATTCTGGTTTAAACTCTGCTTCTGTGCCACATGTTTGTGCATTTTGCAGGCGTGCTGCAGGTCAGCGGGATCCGCATATACACATCTGGGGAAATGGAGGCGGTGAACGGGACGGACGTTCGTCTCAAGTGCACGTTCCAGAGTTCGGCTCCTATCAACCCCAACTCCGTCGTCATCTCCTGGACCTTCAGACCTCTCACGCAAGGCCGAGAGGAGTCGGTGAGTGTGTGTGTGTGTGTGTGTGTGTGTTTTAATCAAACCTCAAACCTCCCTCATTGTGTCAGGGAGCATCCACCCCCTCAGCCAACTGAGAGAGGAGCTGGTGAGTCATCAGGCTCCCTATGGAGCATCCAAGACAGCCTGTGTCTGTGTGTGTGTGCATATTGAGAATACAGTGAAAAATATGCAGCCAGTCGAGGATTATGTCTCGTATTTCTTTCTCCCTGAGAATAAAATGCCATCCTTCCCCCGGCATCTCTGTTGTCAGTTTGGTATGACTGTCTGTCTGTGACAATCAAACCAATCAATCTCACCGTTGCTACGACCAAATCTGCTCTTCAAGGTGTTCCACTACCAGCAGCGAGCCTATCCGCCTTTAGAGGGCATTTTCAGGAAGCGAGTCGTTTGGGACGGTGACATCATGGGCCGTGACGCGTCCATCATAATTCGACAGGTCAAGTTCACCTACAACGGCACCTACATCTGCCAGGTGAAGAACCCGCCGGACGTCCACGGGCCGGTTGGAGAGATTCGACTCCGTGTCGTCTACTCAGGTCAGCAGATTCATTTTCAACCTATGCTGTGATTTATTATTGTCATAGTGATGATTAAAGTACTTGTAATTAGATATTTAGCTGTGGCCCTGTGTGACAGATCGTACTCATAACTACAGCAACAGCAACAGTTGCTAACTGGCACTAAACTCAAGTGTATTTGAGGCTGATGGGAGTGTCCATAGTTTAGGTACACAATGTGGTGATAAACCGACTGGATAAACTTTGAAACTTTGACCTGATGGTGGCGCCAGATGAAGAAATCTTGATGCCTGTACCAAATTTAATGGAAAATCTAGCTAATTTTTGTTGACGTTTCTGGTGGAAACGATCAGGGCAGCACCAGAGTCATTATAATTCATCCACTGGGGACCATGAATGTGTGTACAAAATTTAACTTCAATCCAACCAATAGTTGTTGACATACTTCAACACACAGGGTCCTATGTTCCTTCAGTTCCAAGTTCCCCAGGTTCTCTATTCCCAGGGTTCTACATTCCCTGTGTCCGTAGTTCCCATGGTTCTATGAAAGGGTCCTAAGTTCCCTGGGTCATCACCAAAGTCATCAGGATTCATCCTCTGGGGACCATGAATATGTATAAAATTTAACTTCAATCCATCCAGTAGCTGCTGAGATATTTCAATCTGGACCAAAGTGACTGACAGTGTTCTCCTTCTCACCGATAGCCTCTTTCTCTGGACTTGTCCTTCTGGCGCTGGCCATCGCGGGCGGTATCGCCGGCGTCGTCATCCTCCTCGTCATCATCGTGTCCTGCAGGAGGTGCAAGAAAAAGAGACAGAGGCAGCTGGAAGGGAACGAGGAGGCTCCTCCCCGCAAGGAGAGAAAAGATCCCACTGCGTGGTAAGACCGGGAGAAAGACAGAGGGAGAGGAGGAGAGGAGGAGAGGGGGAGATAGAGGGAGGAATCAGGAAAACACTTCCTTTCTCTCTCTCCCTCTCTCTCTTGTCGTCTGACTCTGGGGATCGGGGCTTGTGGTGCTCCCTCTCTCCTGGGGTTTTTTCCTGCTGGACACTTCACTTCCTCCTTCCTCCGTCAGTCCCCAAAACCTGGACCAGTCGATGGGCAGCTGTCTTTTACCAGAAATAAAACAAGAATGTGCCTTTGTGTTAAAAAAAAAAAGAAAAAAAAAAAGCTGTAGATGCAGAACTTCAGCCCAACTGCTGTGTATCTTTTATAATATCACCGTGTGCCTTTTTGTTTCTGGAGGGAACCAAGTGTTTTTATCAGTTCATCTTTTCTTGTTCGGCTAAATGGGCTAAACATTTCCTGTTTAGTGTAAATGTTTTGATGATGTAGAGGTAGAACAATGGCCTATTCCTGCTGTTTACTTCCCTACTAATACATTTTGACCTCCGACATACCAATGCAGCACAAACCACGTTTGATATATTATCTCAACAAACAATAGAAGCCGTGGAACAGTGAACGAGCAGTCTCATGGCTTCTATTGAAATTTAACTTTAATCACCAGATGATGGGAAACCTCACAAAGCCCCATACAAAGCTTTTATCGACTCAGTGTTATCAGTTGTTACTGTAGTTCTTCTGAACCTGCAGGAGGATGCCGGTGTACGTTTCTGTTTTTCGCTGGATTTCTGTGGTGTTATTAGACTGATTTTGTGACTGCTGCAGAAATAATCAGAACCTGAAGGTGAGCACTTGTTGGAAACAGACATTTTATACTTTACTACCAAACTAAATTCTACTAGCACTTGATTAAAAGCAATATTGAGTCTAAATTTCATTCACAAAGACAAAGTGTTTTCTATTGTCTGTTTTGAACAATGAGCTGTTTGGTCAAAAATTTCTTTTTTTTTTTTCTCCTGGGCACGTGGGACTTCTTTGCCTCTCTCTTGGGTTTTCAGATCTCTCTGTAAAAGCTGCCATAATCGCTTACTGTAAAAAAAAAAAAAAAAAAAATGTGTACACATCAGACTTCAAACGCCTCTCAAGGAAAAGTTGACAACTTTTGCTGCCATCTCACATTTACTCAGACTTCAAAACCGAATCTTTGCCTGGCGAAGGAAGAAAATAATTTGACCCAAATCAGGATATTTTAAAACCGACCTTCGCTCTCAACCTGGGACGACTTAACCCTGTGTGATGCTAATCCTTTGTCCCTGCTGCTGTGTTTGTGTCGCTGTGTGTTCGTCTTTGTCCTCTCCCTGTTGTGTCTAACTTATGCACATGCATGTACATAAATAATACATGAACATGTCATGCATGAATGCATTTCCCTCTGTCTGTGTGTTTCTGTGTGTGCTGTGTTGCTTTTACCTCCCCTTGCTGCATGTCCCCTCTTCCTGTGTGTGCGTCCCAGCCACCCGTCAAGGGCCGTCCACCTCTACATGTCAGAGACGTCCATAGAGATCGACAGTTCAGACGGCATGATCTCAGATGCCAGCACCAAAGACCCGAGCTCCTCGGAGGACGAGGGCCCGAGCTCGGACGACGACGACGACGGCGACGACTCCGACTGAAGAGGAGGCGAGGACGGACGGACGAAGCGAGGCAGCGACACTGAAGATCGCTGGACGGATGCCCAGATGGCAGCCGTGGATTAAGATCCACGGTTCTCCGCTGCTGCCGCTGCACAGTCCTCCTGACTAAGAGGAAAACTGAGAGACAGTTCTGTCTCAGAGTTGTAAGAACAAAGACATCGGGGCGACGCTTTTGATGATGATCAAGGCTTTGAAACAGAATCAAAAGTGCAGTGACTTTACTTTTGTGAGAGTCCAGAAATATTCATACGAGGGAAGAAACGCTGGGCGAAGTGAGAGGCAATGTAATCCTGGAGCGGGGGAAGGGGGTCAATTCATGTTCAATAACTGTCTGTTCTTCTCTTAGACATGGATCTTGTTAAGTGTAAGACGTCGATATTAAAATCGGCTGGAACAAGCAATTGATTTGAGTGTAGGTCGTTAGAGTGAGGACAGTGTTTGCGTCCGTTATGAGCCATGCACAGACCTTTATATTCAGACTTAATGGACAGTTTCTGTAGGGTCATCCTTTCAGGCAGTAATGCACGTCACCGTAACACCTGCCACCAGAGCTCTGGTTAAAAGCAGTTTCATCCTCCGCATGTAGGCTGGAGAGTTCCCGATTTGTCACATCAGGTTACTTGAATTAAACAAAAGCATAAACGTGACGTTTCTCTCGTTAAGTCTGAAGGCCGAATACTTGATCGGTGAGTAAGCAGCGCACACAACGCAACGTAAATGTCACGAGTGTCGCGTGGGAGCGCACAGTCAGATCTGAAAACCCTTTGATTGCAAAAACGTCCTTGAGAGCCTTTTTTCTCTCCGTGCGCCTGTGAATGCATCACGTCTACTAACAAAACGACTGTATTAACTGTTCTCTTCCTTTTAGTGGCAGAATTTTGTACTTGTGACGTAACACTGAGCAATATGTTTATAGATTTTTTTTTTTAGACAGTGCCAGAAGTATTTTTGTTTTGTTGTTTAAAAACGTCACTGTATTTGTTTGTTATAGAGCTTTTATATATATATATATATATATTATATGAAAAAACAAGATTTTCTAATAAAAAATGCCTTTAAATCTTTTACAACACTGTGTCATATAAAATTCACCACACAAAGTTGACCCTGGAAAACATAATCACACACAACTTGGCATGATTTGACAGAACTCATCTATTATGTAAGGGAGGAATCTTGTCATCAAGCATTTATTATGCATCATTATTCTTAATGCACTACCTCCAGTTGTGTGTTTATGGTGCGTCTGTCTGCAGCGCTTGTTTACCTGTGAGCATTACTGCGGCGAATTGTTGTTTAATTTGTTGCAGGTTCGATATTTATTACATTAGCTATGCTCTCCCTTTGTGACTCCAGTCTGGGTTTGCTTGTTTGTCGGATGAGGTTGTGCGTGACTACGAATATGTTACTCTACATCTGTGTGTGTGTGTGTGTGTGTGTGTGTGTGTGTGTGGGCCTGTTTGAGAGCATTGATCAAAGTCTGTCCCTCTGGGTGCAGCTTTAGTTACTGACTGACAGAGCTTTAGGGAGTGTGTGTGCAGATTGGGTCAGAGCATGGATGAGTAACACTCTACAAAGAGGGCCAGGGTGGGCGAGAGTCTGTTTATCCAAAGCTAAATAATTACATTTAGTTGTACAGAAAGGGCACGAGTGTCGAGCTGATAAAACAACAGGGTGGTCTCTAGATGATGTTGTTTGTATTACTGTTAATTAGACACTGATAATTCTCAATTATCAGCCGTGGGTGTGAATTTGTGTGTGTATTTTATTTGTTTTCCTGCGGGAGGAGGCACCTGCCATCGGGGAGTGCTGTTGCCACCTGGTATGAGTCAAAGTAACATCCAGTGGTTTGATCAGTGTGTGTTTGAATTCTAAAGCCTGGCACACACTTAAAGATTCTTAAAATCTTAACAGATGTAGTGAGAGACCAACCTCACACTACAGGACAATCTGACAGGATCAGATAATTATCTTGAAGTGGGTACCCCGCTTGTACGCCATTTTCTCCAGTGACATCATCCAGAAATGACCAGAATGCATTGCAAACACGCAGAACACAGTGCATTTTGAGCGAATAATGACGTTTCTTGATTGTGATCATCACTCTCTCCACCCACACAAACAAAACCAAAAGTTTACCAAAAGGCATTATGGGAAATTTGGGCAATTACTGAGCGACAAACTGGCTCACCAGACTGATGTTAGCTCCTCTTCAAGATGTTTTTTGCCAGTCTATCAAATAAAATAAGAAACATATTGAACCGTAAACATGACCAGGCTGTTTTTTTATTTTTTTAAAATGTCTTATCTGCTTCAGTTTCTTCTACAGGATGAAAGCAGGCAAAGTGAACCACACTCCTGAGAGATTCCTCGCTCATGACTCATTTAATAAGTCATTCTCCGCCACATTATGTTCACTATTGCAACACACGTAAATCATCTCTCTAAAGAATAGACTAGCGTCGTAGGCTTTGTTTAATAAAGGAACGGATGGAAACACTGTGTACTTTCTTTCTATACCGAAAAGGAAACCATGCCTGTGTCTTGTTCTCTCTCTCTCTGACTTGTTTTCTGTTTTGCTTCGTCTCTCTCTCTCTCACTTGTTTCATTTCTCTGCATTCCACACCTTAGTAGGATGGGTTGTACCTGGCACTCTGCTGTGGAGAAATTCCTCCAGACATCACTCGCTTGAACACATAAAAACATGGGCTTGGCACAACAGGTCGCGAAGAGAGAGAGAGAGAGAGGGGAGAAAACATGCGAGCGGATGTTAGGCTGCGAGTGAGTTATGTTGATGGATGTAGTTGCACTCAAACACTAGAGTTATTAATCCTGTAAAGGTGGAGAGTCAGCTGTATTTGTGTTGTACGGAGTCGCTGTCGAGCCGGTCGACTAATGTCGTCGTACCTGTTTGTGACAGGCTGGAGAAAAGCCTCACAGTGAGTGCAGCAGGTTTTTCATCAACTATTCAGCACATAGAGCATATAAGCACTCAGTGAAGGATAGCTGTTACATACACTGTCTGGCTGCAGCAATTTAAATCACCGTTATTAGTCCCCTCCAGTGTTGACAACAGAAGAACGGGGCTCTTGTTGACCAGAGAGCCGGTAAGTGGGGGGACAGCTTTCATTGTGACCCGAGGAAATTTCAGCTGAAACTGAGACCAGGCTACTGTAAAACCAGACAGAGCAGCCCTGTATTCACCCACACAATACGCAACACAATGCAGAGCTGTGTGTTTGTGTGATGTGAGGGAATCCAGGTAAGAGCTGTTAGACTTTATCTCCCAGCAGAGGACGGGGGGGGGGTCTCTATCAAATTAAAGCAGATTATATAATATGAGGAGTTGTGAATGCTCCCCAAAAAAAAGGAGGAAGTGATATCCCTGCCTCAGTGTGGGAACTGTTACATAATATTATGCACAGATACAATATAAACACTGTACTTGTGAATGGATGGAGGGAGGAGGAAGCCATCTTTGTCTCGTACCACCCGCAGGGATTCGAGATACATTTTGATTCCCACATGAACGTGAAGAGAGAGTAGAGGCAGAGTTTTGTGTGTGAATCCTCTGCTTTTCATAGCTGCTTATTGGTGAGTCTCCAGGCAAGGCTGCGTTTTTAATTTTAATGAACTCATTAACTCTTTACAAGACTCCAAATTAGTTTTTTTTTGGAGAATACACAGGGGATTTTTTGCTCCGTGGCACCCTGCCGTTATGTATTTAACTCCAGCTACTGTACAAACTCTTCCTCTGTCAAACAGTGAATCAGATTATGGTCCACAGCTGATACAGGCCCACGGTTAATAAGAGGATGCTGCTCTCATTCGATGTCCTCTGATGTGTCATGAAATGAAATGAGGTTATGCAACTCCCTCCCTCTCTCTCTCTCTGTCTCTTTCTTTCTTTCTCGCCATCTCTGCTGTCAAGAGTTGAGGAAACGCTCCTGGCAGACCAGATGGATGTGAGGATGTAACTGACAATCCAGACCAAATAAAGATATAAATAAACTTTTTTAAAAAAAGGCAGATATGTAGCAGTGGTAAAGAGATAAAGCAGCACAGGGCTGTAAAGGAGAAGGGGGGAGCCCCACAACAGCATCCGTGGAGATAAAGGAAGGACTGGGCCTCGGGCCTCCACGCAGAGGGTTCATACGAGGGGATGGAGACGGGAGAAAGAAGATGAATTACATTTTAATCTGGTTTTATTTTGGAGCTGCATGTTGCCTCTTTTATTCATGTTCTTAATCAGCATCATCTTATCTGGAAGTTTGAAGCTCTGTGACTGCAGAGGAAACATCATCTATCCTCAGCAGTTATTTTAAAAAAACAACATGAAACCACTGAGTGTGAAGCTCAGGAGCAGCTGCAGCCTCTTCGAAAACAAAACCTGATTATAATGACCTTTATGAAGGCAGGACTTCTGCATTAGACTGCATTAGTTCTGGCTGCTGTAGGTGTACCTAATAAACTGCACCCTGAATGTACAGATCCCTCTTAAAGACACATTTTAATAAGTTTAATGTTTATTCTTAACACTTTCACTCTTATATTTCTGCATAAATTGTTGCATAATCTTTGTTCTCTGTTGTTTATCTTCAATTTAATTCATTTATTTCTTATTTTTTTGTCTTGTAAACCACTTTTAACTCTATATTTAACTATATATTTGTCTTTCAGAACAAATTTAACCAGTTTTTTGGTTGGTAACTCAGTGAATCAGTGAAAAGCTTGTTTGTTTTTTGGTTGAATTTTAATTATAAAACACTGCTGAGTCACATCATCCCATATGAACATCATGGTTAAGGTATATCCCATCTTTTATTATCTCTGTGTCAGGGTGTTGCATTTCCTTCCTTTAAGCCTAAAACTTTTCCTCCCGGTGCTCCAGCAGCTCCACTTCCTGCTACACCTGTTTGTCAGGTAACCAGCCCGAAGTCCGCGGAGTCAGCTGAGAAACTGAGTTACGACATATTAAAGACTATGGACGGAATTTTACTGGAGCTTTGACGCAACTTGGACTTTTTTTTAAACTTCGGTTTGTTTCCATCGCCGTGTCCTCATATTAAAATGCGTCGCGGGATCATCGCTCTGATCGTGGTTTTGCTGGGTGAGTAAAAACAGGCCTGAGCTCGGCTTTTCCCCGTTTCACCGGAGAGAAACTATGTCTACGTCTTGGTTAGTGTTTGTTCAAGTGGGCTGGCACCGACGTTTCGATATTACCGAAGTGTTTTAGCCCCATATTCGTCGTCCATACGATTCTTTTTTCTACAGCCAGCAGGTATTAAATTACTAGATAAGACAGGTCAAGCCTGCTCTCGGTCTGTAAACACTGTAACGCCATTTTAAGTTAAACAACAAAATACCCACACCTGGGAACAACACACTGCTACAATCCAGCGAAACACATATAGTAAATATCATTTTAAAGTTGTAGTGAACTCCACTTCAGCACATTGTGAGTCATATTTTTCTGTCAGGTTATTTAATTTTGTGGAGTAGAAGTCAGTAGATACAAGAGCAGCCACAATAATATTAATAATAAAAATGTGAGGACCGTGTGGCTCGGAGGGATTCTGACAACTGGTATTCACTGAGTTAAGAGCACTTTCTTTCTCAGCCAAGTACTTTACAAACATGGCTGTAAACTGTGGGCAGTTGTTTGCCTCTCTTTTGAAAATATCTGACCTTTTATTGGAGGAACAATACTGGGAGATACATGCAGTTATGGCCACAAAAATAGAAATGCAAAGGCAGATTAGTGTCATAATGGTTTGTTTTTATTTGACAGAGAGCAGTGTTCGTCTGGGTCACATCAGGACAGGACACAACATGCTGTTTCCTTCCTTTTTTCTGAATTTAAATGTTGTTTTTTTAAGAAACCGGGTGTCAGCATCAGCACTGATGAGCCTCCAACTGTCCCATCCCACCACTAATTACTAGATTTATCAGCATCTATCATGTCTTCAAGTTCAAGAGAGGCTCAGCTTCCCAGAACTCTATGAAGAGATAGCTTTGTTCGTGCTGTCGACTCGCTCTTTGTGAGATGAATCAAGGCCGATCGTGAGATATCCCTCTCACAGTTTTGTATCCAAGATAAACTTTGTCCTTATCGTGGCTGCTGGGGTCTCTCTGATGGAACCAGTGGTGTCAGGGCTCAGATCAGATGTGATGGCCAGGTTTATTTTGCTCCCACTCAGTCTGTAAAGAGTTAGAGGCCTGAAAGTTGTTTTTTCATGTTAGATTCAACTTAAAGGATGAGTTGTTTCTACAGAGATAGACCTTTTTATTAAAGATTAAGGTCCTTAAACCAGAAACAGATGTTTTATCACTACCAGGCTCCATTGACAAAAACAGTTATGTTTTTTTTGTGGATGATTTCAACATAAATTTGAAGTGGTTATCACACTAAAAAGTATATTTCTTTAAAGGATAACCCATGTTTTTGGATGTAAATGATTGATAGGGACAAAAATCTTTGCATTTTGTGTAGTGTTGAAAGAAGATGAAGAAAGAGAGCTGCAATGTAATCTAATGTAAAATCCGTCTAATAAGGTGATATTTTTTAATCACTGACAGGCTCAGGTTGTTATTATAAGTGTCTGACAACATTATGGATAGGAATCCTACAGAGATAGAGCTTTTATTATGGAGTAAAATCATTTTTGTTTAACCAGTAACAGCCATTTTTATCACCACCAGACTTCATTGACAAAAACAGGATTTTTTACCTCAGGCCATGAGAGTTGCTGGTCGACTCAATCTGTATGTTACTGCGTGGTACTTTTACTTAAGGAATGGATGTGAATACTTCTTCCATCACTGAAAGTCACACAATAACACAAATAAACTAACCAGTCGAGGCAGTGGTATTCCTCCTGTTCTCTGCTCGGCAAAATTACTGTTTTTGTCTATGGAGTCTGGTAGCAATAAAATGTCTGTTCCTGGCCAAACAAGGAGGATCTTTTTCTTTAATGAAAATGTCTATCTCTGTGGGAATCCTATCCATAATGTTGTCAGACACTTGGAATAACGATCTGAACCTGTCAGTGGCAAAAAACAAGCACTTAAAGTGGACGTACTTTGACGAATGCCCCATTTGTTAGCATTGCAGCAGCTGTTAGCAGTGGTTGGATGCACTGTTCTTGCCCAATACTGCACCAATTCCAAAAATTTTGTCTCTATCAGTCATTTACAGATTCAAAAACATGGGAAAATAAGGTCCAGGTTAAAAAATACTAGAATTATCCTTTAAAAGCCAGAAGGGAAGTACTACATTACACAGATGATATCGTCTTTTTCCCGTCTGTCCTGTACATATCGGCCTTTAAAAATCCATCTGCTATACTGCACCCACTGAATGTTAGCGTGTTAGCACTGTAACTGAGAGCATGTTAATATGCTGATATTAGCATTTAACTCAAAACACCACTTGAAATAGTGTTGCATAGCTGCTAGCTTGGCTAACACTTGTTGTTTCCATATCTTCCTTATGGCCTTACATGATATCTGGCCAATATTTTCTCTCTAGAGTGAGCAGCACTCTTGTAAAAGGAGTCGTCAGTGTTCAGCTCTTGTTTATGGGAACAGTCTAGTAAACTCCAAAGCATCAAGTTATTGCTGTAGGCACTGTTCTGGCTTGGCCTCCCTTGGCAAGTGATAACAATGGAAAGAGAAACATCTAGCGAGAGACACAGGGCTTTATCTGAAGCTGAAGGTCCCTGACAGACAGATGTGTAGCAAGTCTGTCAAACACAACAAGAGAGGCTGGTGAGAAACTTGTATTAGAGTGTCACTCAGCTCAGTGTCTACCAGGAGGAATTTGCTGCGCTGACACTTTCATCTTTCCGCCGCAGTGTGGGCACATTTGTAGACGCTATCGGTTTTTTTTTATTGACTATTTTGCTTACAGTAACTGTGTAAAATGTCACTCATATGTGCCTTTCTTTTCTTTTTATCTTTGCTTTTACTGCACCCTCCCCACCGCACATATCACATCTCACTTTCTTTCTACCTTTTCCCCTCCAGCCCCTTCCCTAGTCTCCTCCATCACAGTCAGTTCTCCGGCTGAAATCCATGCATCTAAAGGCGACATCGTCACATTGTCCTGCACTTTCACGTCCACCAGCAGGCCGACCAGTAAGATGACCGTCGACTGGTCCTACAGGCCCCAGACTGGAGGCCCACCACAGACAGTGAGTATGCATTTATTTTTTTCCAAGACAGTTCAGGGAAAACATTCTCCATAAAATGCACATATTGACTTGTTCTTGGATTTGATGTATTCACCTGCTTTTTAGAAGGTAATAAACTGAATCCTGATGCTGTGAAGTGTTAGATTTGGTTACATATTTGTCTTTTGGTTGTCACTGTCCCAACAACCCAAATTATTTTTTGACTGTACAATTTATTGGCAACTATGGTGTATTGAGGATCATTTCAGTAGTTTTTTAAAGGCAACTGCTTCCACCTCTTCCCCTTCCTTAGCCTATGATGACTGAATTGACTGATTTTCTTGGGATGTTTGCACTATTTTATCATATCTATTAATTTTTTGCATCTGTCAACAAAAAAGTCCAAAGTCCTTGGAATTTTCCCAGAAATACAAATGTTAATTTTTCCTCAGAGAGCAAACAGATAACAAAAATATACCATCATCTTTTTCCTGTCACTCCTTAAATTACACTGGAGTAGGGAAAATACCATTGTCACTGTTTCATTATTTGTGCTTTTGTATATCGTATTTTTTATATGCTATTAAATAAAAAAAAAAGTAAACATAACTTTGGAAGATCATAACTGTCTTGGATAATGAGACATTTAATCACAGGATTAAGTTTTCTGAGTGCTAGTGCTGAAGGCAACTGGACTTCTTTGAGGTTCGTTGAAGACGTTTTATCTCCCCTCTGAAAGGCTTTACAAGTTCTAAAAGGCTGTCTATGACAGTCCTGAGTTGTGGTCCTGGTTATGGCAGTCTTGAGATCCTTAACCAAGCGATTTAACCCCCATTCACACCTTCACTCAGGAGATCCTAACGACTCACATGATGACAGGATGGGTCAACAACAATCAGGACCACCTCCAAGAGGTTAAACACCTGGGGCTCCCCAGCCGGCCTTTTAGGACTGATGAAGCCTTTCAGACAGTTGAAACGTCTTCAAGAAACCTAAAAGAAGTCCAGTTGCCTTCATCTCCAGCACTTAAGAGTACCATGACCTGGATGACTGAGAACTGAGAACCTACATGTATTGGAGTATTTCTTGTGCTGGAGGCCAGTCATTTCATAATGGTTGGCGGACTCCATTCTGAAACTAATGATAGTACACTTCTGGCGCTGTAGCAGTGTAGAAGAGAGACTTTTATTGCAGCAGGGTATAGAAATCAGTGTACAGGGTGTTAAAGGCAACAGAGGATAATCAAGAGTTAGCAATGTAAATGATCATTAGTTGCAGCCCTTATCAGTTTTAAATGATTTATTGTGTGTGAACCTTTAGGTCCATGATTCTCACACTGGGGTCCCTGGACCCTGGGGGTCTGCAAAATAATTTGGAATAAATTAAAGAAGTTATGTTGCATAGCTACCAATCGGGAGCACTGCGCCAATAAAACTAACATACTGAGCTAGTAACACCCACTTATGTTACCTTTGGGCCAATAAAAACCAGGAGTCCCTGGTCTCAAAAAGTTTGAGAACCCCTGCTTTAGGTGATGCTAAGTTATTTCCGTTTTGGTTTTAAGACCTCACACAGACTGTGCTCATTGCTCAGGTATGTGAGTTTCACTGCTTGCTCTTATTTGAATATGTGGCTGCTTTGTTTGCATTCTCGACCACATTGACGTCTCCAGATTTCTGCACCTGTGTTGATAAAACATGCCTCAGTTTTAATGTAGATACGCGTACCGATACTTTTTTATTTTTTTAGCCTTCCAGCCCAGCTTTTGTGGTTTCCCCAGTAAAACCCCAGCTGGTCAGCTTCTGTAATGCCCCTTCCTTTCTGCGGTGGTATTGTGGTCTTGTTCCAAATTCGGATGCATCCATTTTCCAAACCAAACTCACTCCTGGGTTCAGTTTCAGCGACCGACCCACTGAAAAACCCAACCACATAATCTAAGCAGTTCCATTTGGACTTGAGGATAACCATCAAGTGTGGTTCTGTGAAATTGCATTTGGAGGATTGGAATCTATAGTGTGGTAGCTGCAACCCTATATGCCATCATTTCCTATAGGAGCACTCAGACCCTAAGTGGAGGCTAATGTTTTGTGGCTCCACTGATATGGAGTGCTGTTGGTTTAGTCATTAAGACGTAGTCTCAAAGTGTGTGGGATGGGGGGAGGAGAGGAAAAAGGGAGTTGTTGTATGGGCATAGCATGTGTCTGCACATGTGCGATAGTCAGCAGATATTACTTCACAAAGTCGCACAGTCGTAAAAAAGGTGTGTCAGCAAGTGAACGCCACGCCAGCGCCCAGCCCAGCTTGTTTGTTCTCTCCGTCGCAGATAAATAATGTGTGGCAGTCTCCTGATACATAGATGGAAAAAAAAGACCAAGTAGTGGAAGTTTTCTAATTTCAATTTCTGAGCCTTCATTTACTTTCCATCCAATTTCATTAGCAGTTTTTGGCTGGTTTATTGGCTTGTGTGTGAGTGTGAGTGTGTGGGTCCCCTGGTCGTATATCACGCCGGTGAGAGACCATGAATAAGCATGTGAAAAGCTCCATCAGAAAATATAATTTTGCTGCCAAAGCTTTAGTGTCAATCTGAATTGCTGCAGTGCTTCAGTGACTTGCATAATTACCTCAGTCCTGATGAGAATTAATTTTGTAGATTGGAGGAGAGACGCTGAATGTTCAATCAAATATCAGTGGAAGCTGATGGTAATTGGGGGATTTGGCAATTGAATTCTGCTGAATGATGCTAAAAATAAATCTATTGTGAAGACTTAAGTTAGGAAGCTTTTGTCTGAGATGTCTTAGATTTGTAGTGTTGGTTTTAAAACCCATCCTTGGTTGTGTTTCAGCTTTTTTTTTTTTTTTTTCCACGAGCTTTGAGACTAATGTTTGTCTCCAGACTGAGCAGACTCTGACGTAGTGGCTGCTCTCATGTAGGCCGAGCTCTGCCAAGTCCTTAAATGATCAGTCGTGGATGAATAACAGCGCAGGGAGAGATGATTGGGCTTATCTCTGCCAGGCCCTACAATCAGTCTCTCAGACAAATCCAGCAGATAGACACACAGCTATAAAACCATAAAGCTGTATCAGTTGCAGTGATTGTTCAGCCATTCTGTGTTTGCTTTCTATTTTTTTTCTGCCTCAGTTTATTGGGAGGCCTTGTTGACAGTGTTTATAGTGTGTAAACCTTTAGGCAGTAAATATACACACTTTAAAAGCATAATATGTAACTTTTCCACATTAAAATGCCTAAAAACAACTAGACTTATGTTATATATTTTGTCATGTTTTTGGTCGTCTGGCAGGTTTGTGGTTGCCAGAGGCATCAAAATGTAAATTTATCCATATTTTTAAGATAGACTTTAACCAGGTGAAGGATTTTAGTCATCAGACGTCTGGATCTTAAGTTATCAGAGAAACTACCCGAGCAAACTACCCAGCTCTGCCAAAGAGCAATGGAGTAAAACAAATTTTTAATGTGAAACAGCTTTACTCAGTGTTTTTACTGGATTTAATCAAAAGGTTGGTTTGATTGTAAGAGGAGGAGACCTCTGTGGATAATTCGGCTCCTGGTAAAAACCTCCCGAATGTCCGGATCTTAAGTTATCAGAGAAACAAGGTGGGCAAATGTTAGCGACCGCTCAGCTCGCAGCTCCTTCGAAACAGCGTTATTCAGTGTTTCTACCAGATTTAATCACTTGGTGTGGTTGTTTTGGAGAGGAGACTTCTGTGGACACAGATTTTATACATCCTATAGTTTGTCCACTTATTTCTGCTTGATATTTTCTTATTTTTGCCTAAATCATGACATGATGAGATGACACGTAAAGACAGAAATCTTCAGGACACCAAGAACCATCCACCAAACTATAAGGTGAATTTCTCTTTTCACTAGAGCAGCTTTCTGCCTTTTTAGAGCACTTTAGGTCCGACATAGAAGGAGGCACATGAATTGACAGGATGTAAAAACATCCATGGTGATTTCAGAAGGAATCGATAACTCCCTTCTGTTCTGCTTTGAGAGTAGAGATAAAGGCCACGCAGCTCTGATCTTATCCTGCAGAATGATCTAAAAGCCTCTTAGATGTCTTCATGTTCCTTGTCTGAAACAACCAGTTCAGTACAAGACGTAGCTGAGAAGAGTAATGACTGGCCACTCATATTACATGAGCACTCGCTAATTGTATTTCTTTATCATAATGTAAGGGTTCTTTTTCTGCCCTAATTGAGTTTTATCCTTTTGAACCCTTGAAGTTGGTGTCGTTTGAGATAGTTCATAGAGGCTGTAAGGCTCTGCAGACTGGATTTAGAATTCATTCGTACCAGTGTGTAAATTAATTCAGTTTTCGTGTTGTCCATCCGATTCTTGCAAACACGATATCTCAGTAACGCCTTGAGGGAATTTCTTCAAATTTGGTGCAACTCCTAAGTGGTGGTTCTTTCAGCTTTCTTTAAAATAAAGTTGGATGTAGAGAAAGTAAACAACAGCACACACAAACAGTGACTAAGACCTGCAGACAATAGGCGACAACATATTCGTTCAGATTAAACCACTCAGTCTCTTTGCATCCCTAATCACTTTGCCTTGTTCCTGTTTTCCTTCCTAGTCTCTGGTTACTGGTGACTAATCAAGGACTCATAAACTTCCTAAAACACAAACTCTCTCCGATCTTAGTTTACTCTGAGAAAAAAAAACATCCACTGTAGTAGCTCCACATTTTCATTCCCCCACTTCTCCACCTACGCACATACACAAACACTCTTTCACTCTGGATGTCGTGTTTTTCGGAGCGGACCGGGTCGGCTGAACGTGGGAGTAACGAAGGGATGGAGCTTGTTGTCGAAAACACAACTGACGTGGTGAAAGTAAAAACACAAAGTTGCAGAGTCTGCGACACCTGTAGTTTGCCATTTTCTCTTCCTCTCTGCAAGATTTATGGACACACATGACTTCACTTTGCTTGTTGCATGATCAGATTTTTATTCATATTCCTCAGACTCGCTCTGCTATTGACAATATTGCCAAAAGAAAATGTCCCACCACCATCTGTGCCACCACCTGCTGCTCTAGACACTTTTTCCCTCAGGCAGAAAAATGATAAGTTAGATTTATGACTGATTATTCTTATTATATGCTCTCTGAACAAGGGAGCTGATCATTATTTAGTTGCTGCTCTGTAAGCACATTTATGTTTTCTTCTCCTCCTCTCCAGTTTTTCCACTTCTCCTCACGGGCGTTCCCCCCAAATGACGGTCAGTTCACCGGTCGTATCCGGTGGCAGGGAAGCCCGGCGCGTGGGGAGGCCTCCATCTCGCTCATCAACGCCACGCTGAATGATAACGGGACCTACACGTGTTCGGTCAGAAACCCTCCCGACGTCCACGGGTCCCCGACTTCACACACTGTCCTCACCGTCACTCCAAAGCGTAAGATAACACACACACGTTTGTCCTGATTTCACCTGAGGTGTCCGGCATTTCCCACAATTAATACCACACTGTGTATATGCAGAGACAGAGCTGAGAGGAAGAAGTTTCCACTGCCAGCCTCAGACTTTTTATAGCAGACTAATCCAAACATCTCTTTAGTGTTTGTATAAGCCTGTCATGATGTTAGCTTTATTGACTCATACACATTCGTCTGCCTCCGCTGTCAGCAGACTGTTGACAGTTAGAGGCTGGGATGTGGTGGAGGGAAGCTCATCAGATCTAACTAACCTACTTTTACAGACTGATGTGGATGATTTTGACATAAATTTGTAGTAGTCATCACACTAAAAAGTATATTTCTTTAAAGGATAACTCATATTTTTGGGTGTAAATGATGGATAGGGGCAAAAACATTTCAGAAAAAGCTGAAATGTCATCCAGTGTTGAAGTACATCTAATAAAGTTCTTGTTTTTGCCATTGACAGAATCAAAATGTTATTATAAGTGTCTGACAACATTGTGGATAGGATTCCTGCAGAGGACAGACCTTTTATTATAGAGTAAGATCATTTTTGTTTAACCAGAAACATCATGATATATCAGTACCAGAATCCATTGACAAAAACAGGAATTTTACCGAGCAGAACACCCCCTGTGTTCTGCTAATGCCTCCATCTGTTAGTTAGCTTGTGTTATTTTGTGACTTTCACTGATGGCAGAAGTATTCAGATCCCTTCCTTAAGTAAAAGTCCCACACAATAACACATATACTGAGTCAGTGGTAGACCAGCAACTCCCGTTTTCTGTAAGTCCTGTTTTTTTTAAGTGGAGTCTGGTACAGATAAAACGTCTGTTTCTAGTTTTAAAAAAGGGACTTTACTCTATAATAAAAGGATCTATCTCTGTAGGAAACCAATTCATAATGTTTTCAGACACTTACAATAAAAATCTGAACCTGTCAGTGGCAAAAACAAGCACTTTATTAGACGTACTCTGACACTGGATAACATCGCAGCTCTGTTTCTTGCTCAGTACTGCACCGATTGCAAGAATTTTTGTCCCTGTCATGTATCTACATCCAAAAACATGAGTTAACCTTTAAGAGAAAGTACTTTTTAATGTGGTAACTACTACAAGAACAACAATCTGAACCTGTCAGAGGCAAAAACAAGCCATTTAATGGCGGACAATAAATCATTCACACCCAAATACATGGAGCAAGGTTAAAAAATCTGGCAGTTATCTCTTAAAGCAATCATTTGTTGTTTTGGGAAGTACACCTATTTGATTTTCTCATCAAGGGACACTAATTAGAGTATTTTACGACACTGCTAAAGCTTCGTAACATGTTTTATCTTGTTTGTTAATTTCCCGGCTGGCGAGCAATGAGGACATCACCAGTCCCAGCCATGACACTCCTGTTTTTGTACAGATTAATAAACATGATGTAATTTAGTAGTAAGCTAAGCTAATCAATAACACATGTATAACCGCTGTATGACATCACGTGTATGTGTCCAGTGACCTCTGACCTCCTCCTCTTCCACAGCCCCCAGCATTCGCTTCTCCGACATTGCCGTCCTCCTCGCCTTTGTCCTCATCCCCTCCGGCGTCATCACCTTCATCCTGATTGGACGGATGTTCTGTCCCAAGAGAGAGCACAACCAATCCAAGGCCTACAGGTCGCCCATAGAGGTCACAGAAGGGTGAGTGGATTCATTCAACCAATCAGTGCCATTGGGTCTCTGGGGGATCGTGATGGTCATTGCAGGCTGTGATGGTTATAGATCAAACGTCCACAATCTCGTTGCGCGATTCAGCATTCAGCTTTTCCTGCTTTTTCATTTAGCTGTTTTCATGAATGCTTCAACTGTTGTTTTCAGCTTTCAGCTTCCAAGTTTTGCTTCTGTATTTCAACAGTTTCAGCCATATTCAGCATTGCTTCAGTAGTGGTTTCTTCCTGTTTCGGTTATTTATGCTAAGCTGCTAAACTAAGCTATGCTAAGCTAATCCTCTGCCATATTGAATGAACCATCACGAGTATAATTGCTCTTTTCAGCTAAAGGTATTTACACGCTGGGGGTGTGTTTTTTCATCCAATTAATTAGCATGTCAATTGAGAATGCAAATATTATGCACGTTTTTTTCAGAAGGAGGTGGAATTTTTTACCTTGAATAAAGGCATTAAAGGCATCAAGGCACCAGCATCCCTGTCATAACTTCAAACTGTCCCACCAACATCTTAAAATATGTCTGGAACCGACCGTGGTAGAGCTACATATTTTGTATATATTCGCAGGCAACTATTTTGCAATTTTGTGTTGTTAATTCGACACACGGCTGGTTTGTAAAGACCTCAGATTTCTTTTAATATGTAGGAAAACATAATTCTGGGTGTGAATGTGTTTAAACCACTGAGCTTAATTCAAGCGTTTTTGGTGTAAAATCTGTAAAAATGTAAAATGAACAAGCATCAGTTCAAACATTCCTTTATTTTTGTTCAAAATAACATTTTCCTCATTCAGACCTATTAAACATGTCAATACTGTGTCGAAACATAACAAAGCAGGCTTTTTCTTGGTAATCATGAGTACAATTATTGTCATTTCTGACCATCTTTTTTTTTTTTTTTTTGTCCATCAGGGAGGAATACGGCATCCACCCACCAGAGGCCAAAGTAAAGAGGGCCACATGCTGTGACCTATATTTGATGGTACAGTCCAGAACGTTTCATTATAGCAGCACATAAATAACTTAATGAGACATGTCTGCCAGATCCATTTCACATGTTAAATTTTACATGCCCTCTGCGTCCGACAACGGGACTTGATGGTTTATAAAATATTGATTTTTGCGATGTAGTTATTTTGTGTCTGGGTCTATACTTTGTGTGTCTGTCTGTGTGTAGCTTCCTCTGACTGTCTGGTCTTCTGCCTCCTCTTGTGTGTGCAGGACTCAGATGATGAAGAGGAGTATTACAACCTAAAAAAGAGGCCTCCCACGGACGAAGGCTACGCTGAGTCTCAGTGTTAGACAGCCACCTGCCCCCTGGTGGTTGGGAGGTGCGACTGCATCACGTCGGACCCTGACTCCTTTTACAAAAATGGGAGGTACTGAATGTACTGGATTCTCGTCTTCTGTGCCACAGTCAACCACTCACCTTAGTCACTCTGGTGATGGAGTTTACTCTCTGTGGTGACACCTTTGTATTTTTGATATTCACACCTCAAAATGTCAATAATCTGATTTACCTTTTTGTCTACGAGCTCCTACATTTCTCACGGCTTCTCAAGAGTTTGCTGCTTTTAAGAGAAGTATTCATTCCTGAATTTGAGAGCTTGTTTGATTGACACAAACACACAGATAAAAGCAGTAAATATATATATATATATGTATTTTTTATATACTGATGATTTGTATGTTTCATTCTTTCTCATTATGAAGGAGATAGATATATTTTGTCTAATTTATTGCCTGTGTCAGAGCGGCTGTATGAAATCTGTCTTTGTGTCTTTAGTGGAATATTTCTGTTATATCTTTAATATTTGGAGAGAAAATAAATGGTTTGATTTGGAAAAATTAGTTGTGACCATTTGCTGCTGTTTACACATAACACTGTATATGCAGTGTATTTGAAATATTGTACCATGTGTGCAGTGAAGGTGTGTTATTTCTCAGTGTGGATGTGGTCCTCTCATGGACTGAGTCCTGGTTTTGGATGCAAAGCTTTCTAATGTTGTGTTAATTAATGTTTTAGAAATCTTAATCAATTGTTCAGGAGCAGATTTTTACGACTTTTGACAATTTTTTGACATTGGTTCATCTTCGTTAGCAAACAGACACTGTTTGTTGATAAAGCTGTTAGCCACCATTTTCTCCTCTGCTCTCTCTTTGTTTGGTCTGTTGCACTATTCATGAATGGGTCTCCTCCACTATTTATGAACGGTCTTGAATATTCCTTTAAAAACTCTCGAGGACAGGCTGGAGCTTTTCGGAGCTTCACTCGCTAAAATTGCAGCAGCATCTGTCTCATCTACGCAGTCGCGGGGACTCGAGAGTCATAAAAGGGACCTAATAAAGAGCCGCCACCGGAACACACAGAAAACGATAAGTCCTCATTCTGTCTCGTTTCTTTTCTATTTCTCATTCAGCTCGTTCATGCCCTCTAGGTTTTAATAATTCACACACAGAGATGGTGAAACAATTATCATTCCTGCTTCATCTGAACTACCATGGCAACAACTTACTGATGTCAGGGAGAAAAAAAAAAAAATTTTGAAAAATTGATTGAAGAGAGAAAATGCTGATAGCTAACTGCCTGGACTTGATTTTCTGGACAAACCCAGTTTGGGAGGGGGTAATTCAGATGTTTTATTACCCAGGCTGAAGGGATATAATGTCATTACTGTCAAAATAGTGTATCGCTTACATGAACAGATTTACTTTTCCACTGTAGCTCTTGTTTTTTCAGCTGTGGGCTATTGTTACTGGTTGCTGTTAATCACAGCAAGTGTTGGAACAAATCTTGACAGTGAAATGTTCCTCTTCCTAAGAAGAAGAGGCCAGATCCTCCCCTAACGTTAGCTGCACCTCAACCTCAGCGCCACCTTCTCCGATCAGCGTTGACCCTGGAGAGTAGCATCAAATTCAGACTGAGCAACCAGAGGTTTCATAACATCTGTTCAGTCTTTGTCAGATTTAAAAGAGGAGTGCTTGGGGTTGAAGTACCCCTTGTTTAAAGTATTGCAATCAATAAATGTACAATGTTATTGATTAAAATTCACTTTACCAGGGATGATTGATAAGAGTGTGGCCTAAAGTAGAAGGAGAGGAGTTAAACAGCTCATGTAACCTGCATGTCCAGAAAGTTTGCAGTTAATAACTTGTGTGGTTTTTCTGTTTCAGGTGATTTAAAATTTAGCACAGCCGGAGAAAACACTCCAACTGCAGCGCTGACGTCGTCATCACTGTTAAAATGGCGACTGCTGAGTTTCTCCTTCATCTTCAGAAGGACGTAGTAGCATGAAGGGTCAAATCGGGTGATGACCATTTTCGTCCAGGTGCCGACTTTCAAACTTTCAGCTTTTCAAACTTTCTGTATGTGCGGGTAAATCCTGGCTCACACTAAAAGATTTTTAAAATCTTAACAGATGTAGAAAATGTGAGAGACCACGCACACGACGACAGACAAAGTCAGATTTCACAGTTGTGTTCTTATAGTGTGTGATGTGCAGAGAGAAGACCAACACAGCCACACCATACACTAACAGATTCACAACCAACAACCAGTCTGGACTCTCAGAACTCCAAATCTGCTGACTTTAAAGTCAACAAACATGGCGGACAATGATGTCTCTTGTCTGTCTTCAGTCAGCTGCTTCCTGATTGGCTTTCGTTCCATTCCACGTGATTGTAAATACTGATCATGTTTAATATTTATCATGGCGTTAGAGGGTAAAATCACTCTGAACACACCTCACACCACAGGAAAATCTGACAAGATCATCTTTACAACCATCAGATAATTTTGTCTCCAAAAAAACAAAAAACATTTGGGGTAAAAAAAAAAAAGAAAAAGAACAGACTATAATTTGCAGTCCCTTCATGGTGAAATCACCTGTGTGTCCTTGTTGAGTGCAGCTCCAGGTGTTGGGGCCATGAGTGGACACCTGGTCCACTTTTATTTTACTGTGACTGATGGGAAAACCTTTGATTTTCACCACCGGGGTCGTCGACCTCTGATTGTTTCATATATACAGAGAAAGAGAGAGAAAGCATGAGAGGGAAGAGAGGAGAGAGTGAGCAACAAAAGTGATTTTTAAAGTTTGGTTCCAGGCAAACTAAATGTTTGTGAACTTTGAGACTAATTCGATGCATCTGACAGTTGACGTAACTTAAATATGAGCTGGTAAGGATGCTCCAGCACTGATCATCGGCTTCGGTTGAATTTCAGATAAATGTATTAAGTGTGGAGTGAATGTAGAGCAAGACAGAAAGTCAAATACTCGATGCTCACGCCCCTGATGGAAATGCAGGATATCTACAGAACCAGAGGAATCAGGGAAGATGATTTGGTCCAGTGGTTGAGAGCAGGACGTAAAGAATCCAATGGAAATTGTTAAATTTATTTTTTTAAGACCGATGACGGCTGTGATCGGAGGCGATATCTCAGCAACACCTTGGAGGAATTTCTTAAAATTTAGTGCAAATGGTGCAAATGTTCACATGGACTCAAGGATGACATGATTAGAATTTGGTGGTCAAAGGTCAAAGGTCAAGGTTCCTATGACCTCATGTTATTGGCCATAACTCAAGAGTTCACTGGCTGATTAACTGCATCTGGACTGGTTGTTGGAGGCTTGCATCCACGAGGTGGTAAGTCCAGTTTTTTATTGTGTTTATATTCTGAAAATTACAAACAGTAGATTTATGCTTTTAAATAATTTTCTTTTGTTGTGATATTCATCGTAGCAGTGGCTTCACTTCTTTTGACGTTAGCTCTCATCAAATTCTTGTTTCTCGATTGTCCGCTGTGGTTCCTCTCAATAAAAATCCACTCAGCACTGAATCATTTTCTCATTTGTGACATTTTGGCAGCTTCCACTCACATTTTTTCCCCCCTCCCTCCCTCTCTCTGCCAGACAGGTATTATCAGTGTTTAGCCGTAATAACACCCACCCTGCGATGAGAGAGGACAGGAGCTCAGCTCACTGCAGGTAATGACAATGTTTAGTGTGAAAAGGTCACTTGTGGCGACTGTTTACCGTCCAATCATCGCTGTAACACAACAATCTCTGTCTGACAGTGTAATCAGGTCCCTCTCACGGCTCCCCACATATTACTGGACTGTATGTTGTAACCTCCTGAGACCCTGCATCCTCATACGGGGACATCACATTTTAAGGTTTGCTGCACCTTGCACTTCATTTTTACTAAAGTCAGACCTGTTGTCCTCGTTAGCTGACACTTTTGTGTGCAGTCTAGTGCTAACAAAATTACAAAAAAACAAGATGGCGGCAGTCTGTCAACAAACAACAACATGACCAAAACCTGATCAGAGTTTATGGTTGAATCTTCTTTTTTTTTAAATATCAGTGACATTTCTTGTTTGTTATGGTGACAAATTTGACAAGATAATAAAGATTATAAAAGGATATTACCATTCTTATCACCATTTACCATCATTTAGGCAATGAAATAAAGAGTTTTATACTTTATAAACCCACTGTTCCCATACGCAGACTTTTTTTTTTTTTTCAAAAACTACTTCCTTTTCAAAGACATGGTTTAGTTTTCATGCTTAGCTTTTTCCAAAAAGCCAGAAGAAATTAAAAATGCAAACAAAATCAATGCTCGGGGCTTAGGAGGCCGTGCTTCATGCTCCGTTTATACAGCCTGAGTTTGTGTTAGTATCATATATATGAAAAAACAAACCAAGCACACACCCCTCCAATCGCAACAACACTCCCCAATGTCAGGGGCTTCCACCAGCAGGATAACGCTCCCATCGCACCACAAAAACTGCCCAGAAATTGCTCAGAAATGAGCAGTTTTTGTGGTGCGATGGGAGCGTTATCCTGCGGGTGGAAGCCCCTGACATTGGGGAGTGTTGTTGCGATTGGATGGATGTGTGCTTGGTTTGTGACAATATTTCGGCGGGTGGTACGTGACAAAGTAACGTCCAAATGAATGTCAGAACCAAAGGTTCCTCAGCAGAACATTGTGTTATAACGAGATGATCAATGTTATTCGCTTCCTCCACCAGTGGTCATAATGTTATGGCTGATTGGTGTATATATGTATAGCAGCCGCTTCCTGTAAAGAAAACTGAAACCTACATGTTCATATAGATCAGTTAAATGGACACAGCAGTTGTGGTGAATTTAATATAATTGGATTTTACCATGTTTTCCCTGTATAGGTTGCAGTTGCCTGTGAATCTCATTGTCTTTCACAGATACAGTGACCTTTCACAGTGCAAATGAGGAGCTTCATCACCGTCAGCCTGAAAGCACAGACTCCACTGTTGACGCACAATGCAGCAAACAATATCTCACATTAGATTCTCATGAAAAAAAAAAAAACAACAAAAAAAGACGTAAAAAACAAGAATTACAGGCAGCAAAAAAAGAACACATCCTCGCACAGTTAGTTCATACGCGAAATATAAATAGTTCACAAAAAGTAGGACAACTAACACACTGCTCCAAAAGGAGGTGTGTTCAAAAAGCCTGAGAAACAAATAACTCATCATTAGGTGATGATGTGACAAAGAGGAGTTGAAACAGAAAAGTGAGAACACACTGTAAACTGGGTGTCCCATTTCTCTGACTCCATTTTTTAATAATAAACACACACGCAGCTTCATAATCACAGGATAAATGGCAGCGAAAGCCAGAACCTCGACTGTTTCTCGATAGTGACGGGACAGTGTGACATTATCGATCTCTGCAGCAGCAGCAGCACGTTCGGCTGCTTAACAGCACAATCAAATAACTGGACACAGATTAGCATTTGAAGACATAAAGATGAGGAGCGGCTGCTTGAGGCGGGGTCAGCTCGCCCGGGCCGACCTGCTGCTGCAGCTGCAGAGTGTTTTAAAGACCATCCCACACACTCCTCTCTCCTTCACTCTCTCTTGATTTGACTCTTGGGGATTTGAGGGTTTGGAGTTTTATTTTTCATTTAGACAACCCAAGTCATTTGTAACAGGAGGCTCTGACTGTGTCACAGTTTTATGTTTTATGCCAGTGTGGAGATCTGAAGTGATCCGCCGCTCACCTTTGGATCAAAATCTTTATGTAAATGTGATCAAATAGTCAAATACAAACAGCTCCAACTGTTTTAATAATGTTGGAGGATCCCGCTGGTGCAATTACCTCTGATTATTTGCTGTGTAACCAAATGAAAATAGTATAAAACGCACACAATAGTTTTCCAGGGCTCAAACTGACGTCTTTCTTTTGAGAAGAAGGAGTTAAACGATACATCTAAACAGGAATAAGGTTTATAACGTGTCTTCAATGTGCACAAATAGGAATTTAATCTTTCAGTTTTCTTTTATAGGATATGAAAAAGTTAAAGCTCAGTTTATCAGACTGAATATGATTTATCTGGTTTTAATAAAAGAGAAGTTTGTTTTTCATCGTTTCGAATCGAATCAGAATCGTGTCGCTGATATCTGCAAACATCGAATCGATACGATATCGTATCGTGATGAAACTTGGGATTTAAACCCTCCTACCCTCTAAGAAACTGGAGCCCATGGATGATTGACAATCACTTAAATGATTCACTCATCATGTATCATAATCCTGTGTAAATTAATTGGCTAATTGATGAGTGATTTCATCTCTAGGCCGGTGACCGAGAGTCTCAGGAAAGTTTGGACAGCGTTCACCGTGACACGTGGTGATGATGCGCTGCGGCCGAGTAACGGTGTCATCTTCGCCCGGTGTGACGGCAGCGACCACCGGGAAGAGCTGTGGCTCATAATGATTTCCCCTCAGTGAACTGACGGTGGAATAATCCTGTAACAAGAGGAGAATAGCGGAGCGCAACCCCTCAGGACTCCTCCTGTCCTCCATCCATCCCTCCATCCTCATTGTGTCTGTAGCATCTGCTGGTGCTCGCCGGTGTCAGAGCGGGGGTGGGGACTCTTCTGACACCACAGTGCATGCATGTGTGTCTGTGAGTGTGTGTGTGTGTGTGTGTGTGTTATGAAAGACAAACACAGAGTGTGGGTGTTTGCAGGAGCCGGCCTCACTGTACGGTAATGGTTATAAATGCAGTTGTGGGGATAATGCATGCATTAAACTAGACTGTGGGCACAGAGGGAGAGAAAAGGTGGAGGGAGGGTGAGGGTGAGGGTGAGGGTGGTGGGGGGGAGTTTGCCTCGCCTGCCTGTCTGCCACACCCAACCCTCATGCTTCCTCCTCCTACCTTCATCCTTTCCTCTCCCTCCATCCCTCTCTCTCACACTCCTCCTCCTCCTCCTCCTCTGCTCTTCTAGTCTATCTGCTGGTGTTTCCATGAGAACAGAGAGCGCTGGGTGTAGGGGGTGGTGGGGGGTGGGTGACGTGTCCTAAGAGTGCACACACACTCTGTGTATATATGTGTGTGTGTGTGTGTGTGTGTGTGTGTTTCACACGTCTCTCCTGGCGAGAGCTGCT
Source organism: Lates calcarifer (assembly GCF_001640805.2). Lineage (NCBI taxonomy): Eukaryota > Metazoa > Chordata > Actinopteri > Centropomidae > Lates > Lates calcarifer. Next base: position 2,935,723 of record NC_066853.1, read on the forward strand.
GCCAGAAAACATGCTTTTTTGGCATTGCCGCGGCGATTTGGCCTGATCTGAGATCTGCTGTAACACACACACACACACACACACACACACACACACACACACACACACACACTCAGTCTGAGAGGGAGCAATCAAGAAGAGGCGACTTGCATTATGTGTGTGGAAAGGCAGGGGATAAAACAGAATAAAACAGAGGGGTGAGAAGAGAAAGAAAAATTAAAAAATTGGAGGTATCCAGTCAGTTATTAAAGGAGAGGGTTTTTAGGGTGGGGCCGCTGCTTCTGCTGGAGCCAGAGGAGGAGGAGGAGGAGGAGGAGGAGATGTAGAAGAGAGGAGTGCTGAGCTAAAAGAGGTGGTGGTGGTGGGGGGTTCATCACTATGAGCGAGGAGGAGGAGGAGGGGGAGGAGGAAGGGGGGAGGATAGTGTGAAGGGAAGAGGGGAGGAGAGAGGGATGGAGGAGAAGGGAGGGGTTTAAAGGGTGGGCTTGTAGTCATTGTCAGGCAGCGAGTAGAGAGAGAGAGAGAGAGAGAGGGAGAGAGGTGCGTCCAGGCAGACCGACTGAAGAGCGAGTGTGTGCAAACTGGGATGAGTAAATGCACCGAGCGGCTTAGCTGTTGATACAGCCAGAGAGAAAGAGCGAGAGCGAGCGAGCGAGAGAGAGAGAGTGTGTGTGTGTGCACGAGAGAGAGAGAGAGAGAGAGAGGGTGAGAGAGAAGAAGTGAAAGGGAGGAAAAAAGGGAAGAAAGAAGCAGAGAAGAAACAGGGAGGATACTACAACTACAACTATGCTGTGCTGCATAAGAAGAACCAAACCGGTAAACTGCTCTGATTTGCTTTATCAATCATTTTCTTCTTCTTCTTCTTCTTCTTGTGATAAAATGCTGCGTCTCAACTCTGAACTTTTGTGAGCGTCTGGTTCGTAGTCGGATCAGGACGCCGGGGTGCACTGAGTGTATCCACAGAGCCCAGACACGCCTAGTTAATGTGATTATCCTGCATGAATGGATGTTGCCACAATGCCGCTCAGACCTCACGCTTTAAGGGAGGCACGAGGCTCTGTAACTCGATCTCGGGGCAATCCCCTCCTATTGATCAACCCACCTGAGAAAAAAAGTGAAAGATTATTGAAAGGCGCTTGATAGATTCCTGAGGATGCTCCCTGAACTCACCACGTAATCCGCCATTGTTAACGATACTCCAGATTAATTAGGGCGGCCTGTGTGCTTCTAATTGACGCCTTTAAAGAGGGGGGTGTTTGTGGCTTTTGTGCTTGTGTTATCTCGGGTGGAAATGTGCGACATGGAGAAAGTAAATTTCCACAGTGAGGAGGTTAAAAAAAAGAAGAAGAAAAAAGGGTGGGGTACGGATTGAGTGAGCAGCACCATCATGTCAGTGGCCTCGGGGGGATACAATGGGAATAAATGAGACTAAATGGATTATCACAGCCCTCCAGCTTTATAAGTGGATGCTGTCAATGGAGGCTACTATGAAGTGTGCACTCATTTAAAGGGTGGTGCTGGGTAGTTCATAATAACCCGTGGCTGCTCTCAGAAAAAGAGAGGAGGTGTTGCATGGATGGTGGAGGAGAAGGTGGCACTCTCCCGTGCTTCACTCGTGGTGGTTTTGTGCGTGCGATCGGCGCCGGGTTCCTGCTGCTCGCTCCCAAAATAATTGATTTTATCAGGCTCATAATGCACTGGATTCTGATGGCACTTGATTGCTTCTTAAATGTCAGCCTGTGTGAGTCATATGAGCTCTGGCAGGGAGGAGAGAGAGAGAGAGAAAAGGAAGCAAGGCAGGATGCAGAGAGGCAGGGTGGAGCGTGGCTGGTGCACATGGAGGGGGGGAAAAAAGATGCGAGAGGGAGGTAGAGAGTGAAGGGAACCTGGTGGAAACAGAAATAGAAAAAAAGAGGACAGAGACAGGGAGGTATGGGGGAAGGTAGAGAGAGGCGGGCATGCAGCAAAGCAAAAAAAAAAAAGAAACTGCAACTGCATGGTGGCTACAACCGGCAAAGAAATGTGGTGGTGACAAAGTGAGGGATGGTGGTTGGAGGAGCCGAGCAGGCGCGAAGGTGAGGATTGAGAGGGGGAGGGTGGAGAGGAAGAAGCCGGCGTGCTGCACACACACTGCAGCCATGTGGGTGAGGCACCGGCTTTTTTCCCACAGAGCGCTGCCGCCTCGCCCCTCGCCACAGGAGGGAGGGAAAATATCCGCCCTGAAACTACAAGCACTCATCCTCCTCCTCCGGCGTAAATGAATCCGGACAGACTCCTGGTCTGTGTTCACGGGTGGATGAGCTGAGTTTTCTGCTTTAAAACATGGCAGTGCTGCTGTGGAGTGTTTAAGTGCTGTTCTAACATCTTCACCAGCTGAGTGGCACTTAATTCATGTCACCTCAGTCGCCCCAGCTCCAGCCTCAGCTCCAGCTTGATTTGAATCGAGCTGCTTGTCTTCGCCTCGGGGTTTAGAGGCCGAGCGAGGATCAAGTTCTTAACTTCATGTCCTCCTAAGTCTCAAATTCAGGTCCTCCACCACCAGGCCTCCTCACAGTTCTACCTAATTGTCTGAGTACCTCTAGCTCCGCCCCGCCTCCCCCCCACCCCAGCACCAGGACCATACCGACGTCCAGCTCCAGCTCAAATCCCTCTAGAACCAAGACCCAGACTGCCGCCTTAAAGAAAACGCTCTCCTCTCGTGCACTCAGAGACCTTTCCTCAGAGCTGGGCCACAGCCCACATTGTCAGTTTCCTGCCTCCCCCCTTCCCCTTGCCCCTCTCCCCCATCCTCACCCCCCCGGCCCCCTATGAGATCAGTGGCGATTGCGGAGCCTTTGTTCAGGCAGAGAGCCGGCGTAATCGAATTAAAGGCTGCTCCAGAGGATGTAATGACGCTGGCATATGGCCGCTTATTAGCTGCTGCAGGTTTTTTTTTTTTTTGTTTCCCGGGCTGTCGTAAAAGAAACAGTGCATCCTCTAACATCGCTCATCAATTCACCGTCAGTGGAGACAGAGAGAGACAGAGAGAGAGAGAGAGAGAGAGAGAGAGAGAGGGCTGTGGCAGTCACCACCTGAGCCCCCCTCTCCTCATCTGCAGGAGATAGCTGGCTGAAAGGGTGTGGTGCTCTGCTGTGTCTGTACGAGAGAGAGAGAGGGAGAGAGGGGAGAGAGAGAGAGTGAGTGGGTAGCAGTTTGCTCAGTGAGAAAAAGAGTGAAAGACGACAGAGAGAGAGAGAGAGAGAGAGAGAGAGAAAGGAGATGTTCAGCAGTTGCAGACGGTCCTCGGCGTCTGGACGGTTCCTGCAGAAAAGCAGACAGGCGTTGGATTTCCAGGAGAGAGGAAGTGTGTGTGTGTGTGTGTGTGTGTGTGTGTGGCTCGGGAAACTGTTGTAATGTGACAAATGTTTGTGGAGTTTCTCATTTGATGTAAATCCGACTCCGTGCTGTAATATTTTATCACTACATCGTCAGTAATTACACATTAAAGTGACTCGGGTGAAATAAATTCAGCAGCTGCACCTGTTGGGTTCGTGATAAAAGAGGCCTCGGTGTATTTCTCTCCTGATCTGAGGCCGGGCGGAGCGGCGAGGTGAAAAGGGAGTCTCCCCTTCTTGAATGGATCAGAATAAAATGAAATTTAAATGCATGCCTGGTGTGTGTGTGAGTGTGAGCTGTGGTTGTGTGGTAATTCAACCAGCACCTCCTCCTCCTCCTCCTCCTGAAACAAGTCCCTAATGGCACCGGCAATGAGGCAGTGGGAAGGTGGCGGATTGTTACTGTGTGTGTGTGACCATTGGGGATGGTCTGTGTGTGTGTGTGTGTGTGTGTGTGTGTGTGTGTATGGATCCGTCGGTAAAGCCACTGACTCTGGGGTGTGGTTCTCACGACAGCCGGTGCCCACCCAAGGACAGAGGCAGGCGGGGAGAGAGAGCACAGGCTGCAGGCGAGCTGTAATAGACACATCCAGCCGTCAGATAATCCACCAAATATATTTCAGCAAAGCCCATTTATTACCTCCACAGACAGGAGAGACGGACAGCTTCGTCCTCTGGTGGACGTCTCTCCTGTATTTAGAGGAATTAAGCTGCGAGCTGCAGAACATCCAGTGTCCTGCAGCAGACACTGAGAGTGTAGCTGTAATTGTCTGCTTTGCAATCATGCAAGAAAAGCAGTGTTACACAGCAAACATTCCACTTCTTGTTGGATGATACACACAGTTTTCACTGGGTAATGTGGTGTATCTATGGCAACCAGAGCGGCTGCCTTCAAAGAGGAAGCACTGCGGGCTAATTGTAATAAGTCATTAGATTAACCTGATAATGCAAATATGTTGTCTCGCTGCAAATTAACCAGGGAAGAGGTTTAAACGGTCGTGGAAGACTTAAAGGGAGTGTGCCCACCTTTGGGAGGTGCTGCTCGGTATTTATGAATGAAAATGTGTGCCGCACACACACCGAGCAGGAGCAGGAACAGCGCCTGCAGGAGGAGGGTATATGTGACCAGAGTTCAATGAACAGTCAGGAGGATTTAAGGGTTTGCAGCCATGGTTCTGTTCAGACCATAAGAGACTTGAATGTATCGTCACCAACGTCTCAATCCGCTGACCACTTGTGGGTATTTATTACAGTTAAGTTTGATGTGGCAGTGGCTCAGACGGATAAAAAAACTCCCAGCGCAGCACTTTTGAAGGGCGACACAGGCAAATATCAATAATTGAAATGACGGGACGCTCCAGTTGTGGTCAAACCATGATGGTGGTGATCGTTCCTCCTTCGTCCTCACGCACAGATATGAGATCACTCGGCACTCTGCTGCGATTTTATTACATTTGCGTCCAGATCTCTTAAAGTAAATGACGCCCCCCCCCCCTCTCCGTCCGATCCAATAATGATGTCATACCCCTTTATTCCCAAACACCCTCATCCATCGCTTTTTCTCTGTCTGACTCACTGTACGCAGCCAGGAAAGTAATTCTATTTAGAGTTAAGTGCCAGGGTCAAAATTTTGGCACTTGTAAGCACCCATGAGATCAGACATAATAAAAGCCCAATAAGTCACCAGAGACCTGAGCAGAGGGTGTGCCAGTCTGTCTGCCTCTGCGCTGGCTTTTTTTTCTTATAGCTGGACGCTCGCTTTAAGTTTATTTCCACACTTAATAATAGTCAACATTAAGTCAACAGCTCCAGCCTGGGTTTTAAACATGAATCACTGCACCAGGAGCTGCAGAAAGTCACTAAAAATCTACAGCCGGCAGTATTACGCTGCTTTCTTTTTTTAATATTACATGGCACAAAATTGCTTCCAGGAAGATGGCGTATATTAAGGATTGCAGGAAGCGCCTCGGGGCAGGATTTACACCCTGAACCCAGGAGATTGCATGTGAATAAAGGTGGAGGAGGGTGGATGTACCAACACAGCTGCACCTTGGCCCCCCGCCGCTCCAATATTGCTCTGACACTCTGACCCTGAGGAAGACGTGTTGGTTTAGGGCCTCTGGCTCTTAAATCATGTCGCGCAGATGTGATTCCTCACACGGGCGGCTGTCCGAGTCAGAGCTCATCGCCGGGGTAACAACGCTATCAGAGGCAGAGGGTGGGTGGGGTAGATGGATGCAGGAAACCATTTCCGCTTCCAAACTCACTGACCTTAAACGAGATGTTGCTGCTGCTGCTCGGTGACACAAACGCACACATGTAACCCCCCCGGCCTCGCACCACACCCTGCTGCTACATCACACACGCCACCCCCCTCCTCCTTAGCCACGCTGATTGCTCCGACTGATTTACGAGCTCCTATTGGCCCGCTCCCCTGAGGGGTCAGGTGCGCTGCCAATCAGGGTGACATATAGTCTCTCATAGCACCAACCAGCAGACAGCGCCGTGATGAGTTAGCACTCTGGTTGTCAAGGTAACCTTTGATGGTTGGGAGGGGTACGGCGGTGAATGCTGAGGAGATTCGAGCAGGCAGCTCGTTCCCTAGCAGCCAGAGATGGAGCCGGAGAAAGCTACTGTACCCAGAGAACAGAGGGTGGCTCATTATTTTTGGAGAAAGAGCCTCAGTTTTTTGAAACATTCCTCCGCTCAGTTTTGAGGATATCCTGAGCAGAGGAAGCAGGGAACCACATTTAAGTTTAATTATTCACTGAATCTGTTTCAGCAGCATTATGAGGAGGACAATAACAGCCTCATGTCTGGATTGAATAACTGCTATAAATGCCTGGAGTCATTTGTTGTGCCCCAAATCCTGGTGTATCCAATTCATTATGCTCAGACAGTCGACCCACACACAAATCTGTTATGCTCCTGACTCACAATGGCGCTAAATCTCCCTTTTCCAGCACATGAAATGATAAAATTCAGTGCAGTCACTCTATTGTCAGACCAGTCACTGTTTCCTGACAAAGCCTCGATACCTTAAAGGACAAAACAAACGCTCAAAACCATTTCGATTCTGCAGTTTTTACATCTTTATCATTTGGCCGACTGATGCTGCATGCTCTTTGACAGTTTGTGTTTGCTTCATGTTGCTTATTCACGTTCATTTAAGGTGCACATTTGAATCTTTTGATGAGTTGAACCTTGGCTAAAGAATATTCTTTTACCTTGATTTGTTTGCCTATTCATTTTGAATGTACTGATTCATTTTGTTTGCTCATCATTCATTCCTTTATTTGATTTGATTTCTTTTCATTAGATTTTAATGACTCATAGCACAACCCACTATTTGATGGACAGCTTTGGATCCAGTTACCGCAGGTAATATCATGGAACCCCTTTCAATATTACATTGTGTACTGTCCTATTCCTAACCCTGTTCCTTATCCAGTCCTACACTTTTACTCAACGCTGAAACCTCTAACCCAACTTCCCCAGTCTATAATTCTCCAGTTATGGATATAAATACATCAGTTCATCAGTTATCTACCAACTCCTTGTCTCTCTCTGTCCTCTGACCTTTCAACTCATGACATACTGTACCTGTCGTTCCTGAGATCTAAGCCCAAATAAAAGAATGCCAGCATGATTATTTGGGATGATCCTCAAGCTACATACCACCACAGTTCAGGGATACTTTGCAAGTTTTTAGTGCATTCCCTCTCCGGTTTCCAGTGGACCTGCATCATGGCTTACAGTAGATATTAACCGGCTGTTTTCTCTTGGCTACCAGGTGGAGAAAAATGAGGAGGCGGACCAGAAGATTGAACAGGATGGTACCACCAACAAACCCGAGGACAAGGCCCACAAGGCTGCCACCAAAATACAGGCCAGCTTCCGTGGACACATAACTCGGAAAAAGATGAAAGACGGAGAGGAAGAGAAGGAGGGAGACAGTCCTGCTGCTGCAGAGGAGGCGACAGAGGGAGGAGAGGAGGCAAAGAAAGCAGACGGTGAGGAGGCACCTGCAAAGGAGGAGGAGGCTGCAGGAGACGAGGCCAAGAAGGAGGAGGAGACGAGCCAAGCCAAAAGCCCAGTGGCAGACAAGCCAGCTAATTCTCCAGCAGCTGCCGCTGCCTCCCCTGCGGGCGCAGCGACGTCTCCTGTAGCGGCGGCCCCGGCTGCCGCTTCTCCTACGGCCGCCACGGCGCCCTCTGAGCCCCAGAAAGAGGAGCCAAAGGCGGAGGAGAAAGCCGAGGAGAAGCCCAAAGAGGTGGAGGCGGCCAAGAGTCCCACCACAGCCACAGCTGAGGAGAAGAAGGAGGAGGAGAAGAGTGAAGAGAAAAAGGAGGAGGCCAGACAAGCCGATGTGCCTGCTGCTGTCAGCCCGACAGCTGAGAAGGAGGAGCCTAACCAAACAAAAGATAAACAAGGTACGCAGATTATTCTAAAGCTTTTAACCTCCACTCGTTACAACAGGATTACATGCAAACAAGCACATAAAGCTGTACAGTAAACCCACTCGGGAAGGACCTAGAAGAACCAAACACTTGGGTGTGCATTTGTCTGTAAAGGCACTGAATTTAGAGTCCAGATTTATAATTCCAGACACTCTTGCCAATCAAGAAGCAATTTACTTAGTGTAAAAATCTAATAAAGATGAATAGGTGAGCTTTTCCCATAGTCTGCTTGGCAGGCACCACAGGAAATAACTGCTTGTCGAGTCTTTGGGATTTAAAGATCTTTGGCAGTGCTCCACCATCCACTGGTTAACACAGAGACACAGCTCAATATTAGATTAGACAGACTTGTGCCTCAGCCTCTGCAGGATGGGAACTCCATACTGATGAGGCGTGGAGATTGGGGAATGGAAACGCGGCGTTAGCGCTGGTTGCGAATGATCGTATCTTAAAGTTGTTGTGAAGCGGTGAGGCTGTGTTGTTTGCTTAATGAGAAAGTATCATGTTTTGCGAGTCAGAAAAGTTTATGAACGTCTTATGAACCAACATATTAACCTCGCTGCTACAGTCATTAAAGAAAACACAGAAAACAGTGGTGGATTGATGACCCCCATTAAACCTACACGTCACAGCAAGTCAGAACATTGATAATATCCTCCAACACCAGCTAATAGATTTCAAACCACCATGTGATGTCCAATTATAGCAGCAGCGTGTACCTGAGAGGAAACTGGAAGGCCATGAAATTATATTACAATGTTGATGCTGTGCACTGCCCACAACATATACTCGACATGAACTCACATTTCTGGTCCAAGGACTCTCAGACTGGGTCAGACAGGTAGTTAATGGAGCATGCTCAGTCTGGAGTAGGTGGGGGTGTGAGGTGAGGAAACACACACACACACACACACACACCAACCAGAGAACTACATGGAAACTAGGTCACCTAGGCAGCACTGTCTCCCTGTTGTCATAGCTACCACCTCGATGGGATAGCTGGCCTGCATGGAACAGAGTGGGGATAACAGGTGCTCTGATTTAAATGAATGATTAATGATCCCTACTGGTCACGATCCGCACCGGGGAAGTCTGTCACAAACAAACACTACTTGACAAAGAGCTGCTAATTAAGAATCCACTGCTGGCCACAATCTGCTTTACCAACTGAACTGACTCCGAGAGCAAATTAATATTTATAACTAAGTCGCCTGGTTAAGGTTTGTCAGCGCACAGACATACACAAGGACACCAGGTACTCTGATCTGACTGAATAATTCATGAGGAAGCCCGGGTATGATCCAGATTCTCCACCACAGATTGTTACATCTGACCAGTTAGTAACCGTCATAGCATGATTCCAACAAAATAAAAGAAATTAGTGATTTAAACAACAGCTAAAATATGAAATTCATTCACAAATGAGACATAAGTAAAGTAAAGAGGAAAAAAAATCACATCATGTTCGATTCAGTTAAAACTCAGCAGTGTTCTGTTTGAGGTGTAACTTATTTTTAGACTTTCTGGGAGAGGTGTGATGCTTGTGATGTACTTGTAAAAAGCATGCATAAGCTTCTTTGCATCTCTGACAGAACCCATTTGCAGGTGGAAAGTTGCGTTAAAATCAGTGGTAACACCCTCATTTCTTGCCTGAGGTGAAACATTCTGAAATAATGTTGTAAACTCAAGCCACATTTTCACTCTTTCACTCTTTTTCGGCAATAACAAGGACGTCTGTTTTGTCCTGATTTGTGAAATGATGCTTAACCTTTAAACTGAGGTCAGAAATGCACACAGGCTCACGTCATTAGGATCAATAGCTACATAGAGTTGGATGTCATCTGCGTAGCGGCGAACATTAGTACTGCTCTTATGGACGATGCCCCCTAGTGGTGACAGACTGTCTTGAAAGATAGAGGACCCAGGGCGGAGCCTTGCAGCACCCCATGTGACATTTCTGTTCTTTATGATGAGAAACTTAAACTAAGTCTTATGTTACAAAACAAATAAAAGGTCGAAAAAAGTAGAATCTGTACATACATATTACTGATCTGCTGATGATTGATGCCCATCCTAGTGTTTTCTTAAGGCCTTAAAACACGTGGCGCATAACGAATAAACAACATGAAAATACCACAGCTGGCTGCAGGCACATTTCAGGATGTCAGCGAAGTGCCACATCTGAGGAGGCAGAGATCTTATTGATCCAGAGCAGTCAATAACAGTCTGTGTGATTGGTTGATGCCTTTATTCGTGGTACGCAAGCTCAAAAAAAAAAAAACCTCCTTCTGAATTTTTTACTCATAATGAAAACAACAGCTTGTTTCAGTTTCATTTCCACTAATTTTCTTCTAATTTCCCATCTGTGTTTAAAGTGCCACAGTAAACTATGCATCATGTTCTCATTAACATTGTTTACTGGAAACTTAAGAATCAGTGGGCAGGATCCACAAGCCACGAGTGGTGGGGTTTGCTCTCCCATCACCGACTTCTTATTTGCAAATGCATCGGCAAAGCTAAACCAGCGTTTTTAGGCAATAATATCTCTGGTGTGGATAACTGAGGTGGCACCGGTGTTAGAAAACCAGAAATGATGGGCATTGGCACTGAAAATTGGGTGAAATTGTATTTGCATCACACAGTTCAGTGACTGCAGAGAAGGACATTCTCAAGTCTGTCAGACTCGCTAACAAGCTAATTACCTCTTACCTGGAAGATCTGCTATGACTCATGCTGTCTTGACTCACACACACTCACACTCACATTAGTACAAGCGCTAACACTGACATGATCGCCCCACTTCTCTTGTCTTCCTCTCTCGGCCGCGCCTTCATATTCACACACACACACACACACTCGCACATACACACACGCCCACACACTTGCACTCCATCACCCCAATCTCCGATGCAATGATGTCATTCTTTGATGCCTCGTCTTTCTATTAAAAGAGCATGAGATCACCGGGGTATGACATCACCGCTCTCAAGGCACTTGAATAAAAGATTCGGTCTGAAGTAATAAAATAAAGATCGCAAAATCGCGGTAACCCATTTACTGTATGATGAGGTCTTATCCAGAAATGACTATTTTTACACTAGATTTATAATAATAATAATTTAATTTATATAATAATAAGAAGAATAGAACCAACAAACCCGATTACTAATGGCTTAGTGATGTATCATTGTATCATTGATTGTTATTCAGTGGTACTCACCTCTTTGTAAGCCACCGCAGGATGTTATTACAGTGCAGTACACCGAGGACATCACACAGTATCAGATGTGACAGGCGGAGCTGCTGCTGTTAGCGTTGTGATGTCAGTTAAAATGCTTCATGGGTCCATTAGGAGCACTCTCCTCCTTCATTATTTACACAGCCCATGTGGGATTTCAGACATTGTAGGTTGCGTTTTCTGACTGACATGCTCTTTGTTTTAGTAAACTTGTGGAATTACATAGTTCCCTCTGTGTATGTTTTTTTTTCCCCAAAATGAATTTATTTTAAACAGAGAAACTTCTGAGGTGAAATATTTAAGATATTAAAAGTAGCAGCTGATGTATAAAATCTCAGAAGACTCATATAAAGCTTTATTATTCCAGCCTTGCAATGTAAAACCCTCGTCTCCACAGGCTAATTTTCTCTTCCTTTCTCTCCTCTCCCCCTTCTTTTCAACCCTCCATGTCATTTTCTTTCTCCCTCTTCACCCCCTCCTCAATTCCCTCCCTCCCTCCCTCCACTCAGATGCTGCAGAGGAGTCTAAAGCAGAGGAGGCCACCCCGGCTGATGCAGCGGCGGAGGCCACCGAGTCCAAGGATGACTAAGGCAAAGTCTAACCTAAAGAAAGCAAAATTAAGAGTATGAAGAATAACACAAAAACAAAAATCTAAAAAGGTTGCTCTTTGCCTTCCCAATGTGAAGGCAGTCCGTTTCTATTTGTTTGTCATTTTTTGTGTGGCAATGATTTTCTCATGTTGGGGGAGTTTCCAGCGTGAAGTTTTTTGGCTCAAGCTAATACTATGAGGAAGTGGTGATGATGATGATGATGATGTTGATGTTGTTGATGATTATGATTGTTACCTTGATGATGATGATGATGATGATGATGTAGATGGGGGAGGAGGATTTGATTTAGTGCATCTTCACTATTTAATGTAAGTGAAATAACGGTGGAATGAATGCTCTCAACTGGATATTTACACATTTAAAATGCGTTGCCAATGCACCGTCCTTTATTTGCATTGCAATGCACTTTCTCCGACACATTTTGCAAAGTAAAATCCGTTCTTGCAAATGCACGCACAAAAAACAAACTGGTTTTAACATGCAACCCGAGTTTTCAACACGGTACACGCGTATTGAGAACACAGCAAAATAGGTAATGTACTGACACATTGGATGGAAAATAGAATGTATAATTAAATGTGTGATATTTCCAGTTGGGCAGCTTTATCCTGAATCCAAAAACCACATATAGGACAAGACTATCACTCTCTCTCTCTATTGTGCTTGAGTCATTCAAGCTTGGTTTACACCCCTTTTACAAACTCTCTGTTTACTCACATTTACAGTAAAGGACCTGTTGCCATTTGAATGATCGTATAATAAACTATAGAAAACAGCTATAGTATTGATGTAACTGGCTCTTACATGACAATTTGTGTTCTGCCAACCAAACGTGAGAACAGTAGCATGAACCATCGAACCAGATGCATGATGGGAACTCTCCCTCTGAGAGGAACTTTTTCGCAGTCACAAAAACTTAAGAGGTGTGGCGGCTTCTTTTTGATGTCTTTGGTGTTGTTATGACAGTTTATATGAATTGGAAAATACTCTTGCACTGATGTTACGAAAAAAAAAGTAAAAAGTAAAAATCAAACAAACGAGCAAACAAAAAATACTTTTCCTATGTTCCAGTGAGTGCAATGTCCAGTTTCAACCTTATCAAGGAGTTCAAACTTGTGAGAAAAAAATATGAAAAAATAAAAATGGTTTCAATGTCTGTTTTCAAAATAAAGCAAATGTGCCAATTACCATCATAAACTGTGGAGTTTGTTTACAGCTACTGAATGTTGTGTTGAATATGGCCAAATGGTCAGTGGTCAGCGTTTTCTTTCTTTTTGGCATCTTGGGAAATACACTTATTTCCTTTCTTGCAGAGTCCGTTGAGAAGACTGGTGCCATTCTCATATCTGTCAGTTCGATATTAAGCAGTTGAAGTGAAGAGACAGTTAGCTTAGCTTAGCATAAAGCCTGGCCCTGTACAAAGTTTATAAAATCCACCTCTAAAGCTCACTACCTAAGGGCTGTTTTATAGTCTGTCAGACCGAGTTTGTACAACGTGCTGTCCGACCATGTTGGACATCAAAAGTGTTTGCACTCTTCTTGATGGCCACCCTCAAAGGCTGAGTCAAAAGCCTGCTGTCACAGAGAGAGGGGGGAGTATTATTTCTCCTGGAAGATATTCATAGTGTTGCACACATGTTAAATGCCACAAATTGTTGTGTAATAAATGAAAAAGAGAGAGAAGACTGCCTAATCCAAGGTCAGAAATGTGCAAAGATATCCAACCATCTGACAAGAAGATAGGCTAGAATATATCCCTTAACACATTATATCTATTTTTATGTAAGCCCTGAGAAGAAAGAGAGATTTTCTTTGCCATGATCTTTTTCTAAATGTGTTTAGTTTTCATCTGTCAGAACAGGTGAGATTTTTCTTTTCTCTCAGCTGCCTCTCCTAAGAGCCATGTGATGTTTGTCTGGTCAGGATTTTTCAGTGTTTCTAAGTGCAATGCTCATTTTGGCCACAAGAGGCTGAACTGCACCACTAGTACCTCAGTCCAGATAGGATTAAAAGCACTCATGTTTTCTTCCAGGTGAGAGGCTTTAGGTGAGTCGGGTGAAGTAATGGTGAGCAGGTTGCGCCTTCAAGGCTTTCTGGCTGAAACATTTTAAAATAAATTAATTAAGTCAGAAGATAAAATTCAATTGTAACCCCAATCTCCCAGCTATTAGTCCTGTGTTTGACCCACTCATCCACAATAGTCTGTTTTATCTCGAGGCGTTGTTGCTCTTCCATGCATGTTTATTTAATCTGCACAAAAATCTTAAATATTGAGTGCTGAAGTTTTTCTTGGCTGAAGCCGAAGGTAAGGGAGTAGCACAGCTGTGGGTGTGGAAGTTGAGACAATATCTCTCAGTGATGGAGGAACATTTCTAGAGAAAGGCCAGACATGTGTTGTTCATTATATAGATATGCCTTAGAGTGGGAAAAAGTTTCAGTTTCTGAGAAATAATGTGTTGAGCTGATGTGAGCTTTAGAGGTGCTGCTGGGGAGATTTTGTTACCTTTGGACAGGGTTGTGCTCTTTCCCCTTTTTTCCAACCTGTGTCTTATTAATGTCATCTGTACTCCTAAATATTCCTTACTTGATCCATCAAACTTACATCAAGTCACTAACAAAACTGTAGCAACTGTAGACGTAGGAACCACTGTTTTAAACAGCAGCAGAGGGAACACCTGACATTTCAAAACACATTACACTTCATTTTAAAATGCTAATCTCTCATAACAGAAAGAGATCATTATTGAAAGAGACTGAATACAACTTTACCATTATGCAAAAGCACATGCAAATTGCAGGGAATTCAAATGGGACCTAAGCGCCCTCTGTCAAGATAGCATGGTTCAGTGAAAATGTAATAAATAATAATAACCCCCAAGGTTAACATAAATACCAACTTCAGTCTCTCAAAAGTTGTATGACCTTCACGCTAATGAAGCTAGTTTGCTGAACAAGCAAGTCCTGGAATAAGGATGATTTCTTTTCCTGAAAACTTTCTTTTATTGCCCACTGAGTCACACAGTCTCTTATACCTTCCTGGTCTTACATATATACATACATACTTATCTTCAAATTGAAAGAATAAAAAAAAAAAATCCAGTCCTCTCCTTTCATTTTTTTTCTTAAATTCCTTTATCTCAAGGACTTGTTTCACTTTTGTGACAAAAAACAGTGAAAAAAATGAAGCTTATTTTTTTCCTTTTGCACTTTATTTCCTTGAAAATAATGTCAGGATGGTGGCCCTGAAGGTCCAAACACAGCGACATGAAAAAACAAACAAACAAACAAACAAACAAAACACTAACACATTCATTAAAAACATTACAACATTTGTCAAAAGAGACCCTGTGTAAGGACAGGATAACACTTTTGTTTTTGATTGGACAGAACGCACGTCAATAGTTAGTTTGCCTTGTGAAGTTAGCGAAATTCAGCTGTACAGCCAGAAGTGATTCTTCACGTGGAAAACACTATCACAGCCTCTCAAAATATCCACAGTCTGTGTTGTTTACAGTTGCTCAAATCGTTAAAACACAAACTAAATCTGATCTGGAGACAACAACACAAACATCACATAATTATAGTGTCATATATTTTTAATGTGTAAATATATTAATGTGTAAAACACATTTTGATTATGTTTATGTTCTGTTTGAGACACATTTCAATAATTCAAATCCAAAATGATGCAAACACAAACACAAAGATTAAATAAATGAATACACTTTGACAGGAGAGACAGGCAGAGAATACAGAGGGAGAGCGAGAACAAAGAGGAGAGGATGGAGAGAGAAAGAGAGACAAGGGGAGATGAAGGGAAAAGACTCAGAACCACTTGATAGATAATTTATTCTACCCAGTGACAGGGTTTTAAAGCTAATGTTTCCCATTTTTGCCCTCTTTAAAATGCATATTTGTATGTAAGGGAAATCAAACCAGAAGGTATTGAAAAATGGTATTTAAATGTTAACATACTGATTGAAAACCCTTTGGTTAAGGGGGTGGGCTTTCAGTGTTCACTTTTTCATGCATATATATCTGGATATGCTCAGTGGCTATATTCATTTCTGTGCCTTATTATGTTGTTTTACTATTTACCCAGTAGTTATTTCTCTTCTGAGTTTCAGTTTTGGGCTGAGTTTTTTTTTTTTTCTAACCTTTGAAATGAGGATATTTCATCTGACAAGTGGGAAGAATGTAAGAGGACATCTATTTATTTATTTTTAGAATATCTTGTCTTTTTTAATTTATTGAGAGAATTGGTGTAATTCATTGAAAGGTATAACTACAGCTAAATCTTGTAAAACATCTACGACGTCTCGCCGTCTTTACAGTGAATGTATTTTAAGACCAATCCGAGGTGGTTGCTAAGTGGCCCAGAATCGAACGGCCAATCAGCGTTGTTCTGCCATGTTTGCTGACGTATGTCGTCTCCGGCCACAACGTGCCATGTCATTGGCCATAATCTTGTGGGAGGAGCTCAGAGAGGCGGAAAGAGGAAGTCGGAAAACAGATTTAAACCAAGTTTGAAGAGCTGCTCCTGTTTGCTAGTGCCGTGAAAAACGTCCTTACCGAAGAGATGTGGATGCTAAAACAAACTCTGGATCTGCTTTCTTGTCGAACACGAGTGAGGCTGGGTGCTGAATACACCTGCGGCGTGAAGGTAAGGCAAACAGTTAGCGGCTAGCGTTAGCATTAATGTTATCAGAGAGCGTTAGCATAGGCGGCAAGCGTTAGCATTAGCATTACCTTGTAATGATATCTTAACTCCATTTTCAGTCGTTTATGTGGCTTGGGCAAGAGCGTGTTTGTGTTTCTGTGACTAAAGCGTCCCT
Organism: Lates calcarifer; assembly: GCF_001640805.2. Lineage (NCBI taxonomy): Eukaryota > Metazoa > Chordata > Actinopteri > Centropomidae > Lates > Lates calcarifer. The sequence continues at coordinate 2,952,241 of NC_066853.1, forward strand.
GACATGATTACTATACCGACATATTACTGTTTCTTTGTAATTTTGTGCTCCAGTCTGGTCATTTTAAGTCGGTTTATGGAGGATTATCATGTCGATGTGATTATTTTGTGTCTATTTGTCATGGTATTGGATCGGTTTGCGTCTCTAGCTGGCTGTTTTACATCTTATGGTCAGCTTCTTTGTGGCTGTTTTGCATCGTATTATGTCTTTGTGTCTATTCCTGGTCATTTACCGCTTCTTTGTGGCCAGTTTGCGCTTTAGGGTGGCATTTAACTATCACATTGTGATCGTTTTTGTCTCTGTCGGTTTTGTGTGTCTTTGTAGCTTTGTGGTATCAATCTGTTCATAGCCATCCATTGATCCCCTGTTGTGTATATTATTGATTAGATAGTTGTTTGTGGTGACTTGAGACTTTATTGAGCTCAGTTTTGTATTAAAAACAAGTTTGAAAACTAGATTTTAACTCCGTGCTGAGCTGAGATTACTGTGTGAAATTATTAGAAAAACTGATACATTTCAAATACTGCATTTCTCTCTGAGATCAATAAACTCATAATCTAGTAACACAGTTAATTTATTCACCTTAAAACTCAAAATGTGATTGGTAAGATTCTAGTGTTTAGTTTTCACTGTTGTATTCTTCTGTTCAGGGTTTGAAGGTGAACTATTAATATTCTCTATCAACAAGGTGATTTGTTTTTTAAGTTTTGTACTTAAGTTTTGTGTTTTCCAGGTGTACTGGTTCAGCTGCTGCAGCCTGGACGGAAACACCAGCTCTCACCTGACAAACCAAACAGGTATGTGTCCTAAGGATATACTGAGTCTGAAAAAATGTGTTGATGAGCTGAAGTAATAATGTTAGTAACAGTTTTATTGTTTAAATCCCTGGTATTTCATGAGTATAGTATTAAATATAATAATAACTGATTAATTGTGTATAAATGGTCAGAAAATAGTACTAGTTAAAATAATTTTTTTAAAAACTCAAAATGATTGTAAGTGAAGTAAAATAATAAAAAAAAAATGCTGCTCTCAAAAATTTCCCAAATGAAGGTTTTTATTATCCATTCTCAGTAATATACATGATTCCTCAAGTGATTAGTTGACAGACAATTAATGTAGAAATTTCAGATTTAAGATGATGATTTTAGTTAATATGTCTGTGAACAGCCTTTCTGAATGACTCCTTAAACATTTGGAAAATGTTGTGGTTTGACTGTAATTTTGAATAGTGTGAAAGTGTGTTTTGGGGTTAAATTGTTGATGAGGAAAAGGTCATAATGTATTACTCATTTTCCATTATGTATATCCTCCTGGTGTCGCCACTTCATTCATGATCACAGAGACGTAGTTAGTAGTTGAGTTGTTCATTAGTGTGTTCATTTTATTGGTCAGAGGGTGATTTGAAAAAATATCTTTACAGTTTATAACGACCAGTTCTGCACTTAGGTACTTAAAAGTTTTCACATAAGCTGCTGTTAAGACCTTTGTAAATTTGATTGTTATTCATTAAAGGAAAACTACACAAAACAAAGACATTTTAAATATGTGTTCATAAGAAGAAGATTGAAATATTGATTCTGTACGTGACCGTCTGTGGTGGAAGAAATACTCAGACTTTTTACTGAATTATAATACACAGCACAAGTTAAAATCCTGCATTCCAAAACTGACTTAACAGGTAGTGTTGATTATTGTTGTGCAGTTCACAGTAACATACATGACTACTTCAGTCATAAGTTGATAGACACACAATTAATAATCAGTTTACTTTTTCCTAAATATTTGTTGTTGTTGGTTCTTCAGGAGGTGATGACAGTAAACTGTTGATTTTCTGAAGCAGCCTCTAATGTTTGTTAAATGTTGTGCTTCAGCTGTAATGTTGAATATTTCTCTGTGTTTTCATGGTGAAACTTGATGAGGAATAGGTAGTAGCGTATTGATCATTTTCCTTTGAATGTTTCTCTGTGATTTCCTCCAGGTGTCACCACTTGGTCCACGACATCGTCCACCATCGCAGAGACATGGTCCATGATCGGAGAGGCATTGTTGAGGATGAGGGAGACATCGTCCACGATCAGAGACACTGTCCACGATCGCAGAGACCTTGTCAAAGACGAGAGAGACGTTGTCCATGATCAGAGACTTTGTCCCATGCTTCGTAGAGACCTTGCGATAGAATCGGCGGAGACGGGGGTCACCGATTTGACGGCACTGCCCGCGATCATGGAGACATTGTCGATGGTCACAGAGACAGCGTCTATGATCTCAGAGACATCGTCCACGATCGCAAAGACATTGTCCATGATCACAGAGACTTTGTCCATAATCTCAGAGACAGTGTCCGCGATCACAGAGACGTAGTCCACGATCACAGAGAGTCTTTGTACAATGAAGAAGTTCTTTGAGACCAGGACAGAGGCCTCCAGGTAATTCACAAACAGCTTTACATCAACTGTCCAACACAGAGCTCTGACATTAAACTGTTTATGTCCAGTATTCAGTATATCAGAAAAGTGTAATAATAGAAGTAATTTGCTGCATAAAGATAATGTATAAATAATCTGTATTATCAGACGTAATGTAAAAGTAACTAGAAATATCAGAAGTAAGATGTAATTGTCAAAGTAATCTGTTACTACACGTAACAGTGAAAGTTATATGTAAATTTAGGGGTAATATGTAATTTAAAAAAGTAATATATAATGGTAAAAGTACTCTAATATTAGAGGTAACAGTAAAAGTAATCTGTATGTAAAAATGTCACATTATATTGAGGCGTCAAAAATGTCAACTGTTATTGTTAAGGATCAGTCAAAATGGATTGAAAAAATCATAACTTCAGTTTGATTGTACATGAGCAGAAATTCTTAATTATGTGAATGTGTTACACACACCAGACTACACTGTACAAAACAATATCTAGTTTACAAATAAATTATTGGACTGAGTTGTTCATTAGTGTGTTCATTTTATTGGTCAGAGGGTGATTTGAAAAAATATCTTTACAGTTTATAACGACCAGTTCTGCACTTAGGTACTTAAAAGTTTTCACATAAGCTGCTGTTAAGACCTTTGTAAATTTGATTGTTATTCATTAAAGGAAAACTACACAAAACAAAGACATTTTAAATATGTGTTCATAAGAAGAAGATTGAAATATTGATTCTGTACGTGACCGTCTGTGGTGGAAGAAATACTCAGACTTTTTACTGAATTATAATACACAGCACAAGTTAAAATCCTGCATTCCAAAACTGACTTAACTGGTAGTGTTGATTATTGTTGTGCAGTTCACAGTAACATACATGACTACTTCAGTCATAAGTTGATAGTCACACAATTAATAATCAGTTTACTTTTTCCTAAATATTTGTTGTTGTTGGTTCTTCAGGAGGTGATGACAGTAAACTGTTGATTTTCTGAAGCAGCCTCTAATGTTTGTTAAATGTTGTGCTTCAGCTGAAATGTTGAATATTTCTCTGTGTTTTCATGGTGAAACTTGATGAGGAATAGGTAGTAGCGTATTGATCATTTTCCTTTGAATGTTTCTCTGTGATTTCCTCCAGGTGTCACCACTTGGTCCACGACATCGTCCACCATCGCAGAGACATGGTCCATGATCGGAGAGGCATTGTTGAGGATGAGGGAGACATCGTCCACGATCAGAGACACTGTCCACGATCGCAGAGACCTTGTCAAAGACGAGAGAGACGTTGTCCATGATCAGAGACTTTGTCCCATGCTTCGTAGAGACCTTGCGATAGAATCGGCGGAGACGGGGGTCACCGATTTGACGGCACTGCCCGCGATCATGGAGACATTGTCGATGGTCACAGAGACAGCGTCTATGATCTCAGAGACATCGTCCACGATCGCAAAGACATTGGCCATGATCACAGAGACTTTGTCCATAATCTCAGAGACTGTGTCCGCGATCACAGAGACGTAGTCCACGATCCCAGAGAGTCTTTGTACAATGAAGAAGTTCTTTGAGACCAGGACAGAGGCCTCCAGGTAATTCACAAACACCTTGTGGTGACTTGAGACTTTATTGAGCTCAGTTTTGTATTAAAAACAAGTTTGAAAACTAGATTTTAACTCCGTGCTGAGCTGAGATTACTGTTTGAAATTATTAGAAAAACTGATACATTTCAAATACTGCATTTCTCTCTGAGATCAATAAACTCATAATCTAGTAACACAGTTAATTTATTCACCTTAAAACTCAAAATGTGATTGGTAAGATTCTAGTGTTTAGTTTTCACTGTTGTATTCTTCTGTTCAGGGTTTGAAGGTGAACTATTAATATTCTCTATCAACAAGGTGATTTGTTTTTTAAGTTTTGTACTTAAGTTTTGTGTTTTCCAGGTGTACTGGTTCAGCTGCTGCAGCCTGGACGGAAACACCAGCTCTCACCTGACAAACCAAACAGGTATGTGTCCTAAGGATATACTGAGTCTGAAAAAATGTGTTGATGAGCTGAAGTAATAATGTTAGTAACAGTTTTATTGTTTAAATCCCTGGTATTTCATGAGTATAGTATTAAATATAATAATAACTGATTAATTGTGTATAAATGGTCAGAAAATAGTACTAGTTAAAATAATTTTTTTAAAAACTCAAAATGGTTGTAAGTGAAGTAAAATAATAATAAAAAAAAAATGCTGCTCTCAAAAATTTCCCAAATGAAGGTTTTTATTATCCATTCTCAGTAATATACATGATTCCTCAAGTGATTAGTTGACAGACAATTAATGTAGAAATTTCAGATTTAAGATGATGATTTTAGTTAATATGTCTGTGAACAGCCTTTCTGAATGACTCCTTAAACATTTGGAAAATGTTGTGGTTTGACTGTAATGTTGAATAGTGTGAAAGTGTGTTTTGGAGTTAAATTGTTGATGAGGAAAAGGTCATAATGTATTACTCATTTTCCATTATGTATATCCTCCTGGTGTCGCCACTTCATTCATGATCACAGAGACGTAGTTAGTAGTTGAGTTGTTCATTAGTGTGTTCATTTTATTGGTCAGAGGGTGATTTGAAAAAATATCTTTACAGTTTATAACGACCAGTTCTGCACTTAGGTACTTAAAAGTTTTCACATAAGCTGCTGTTAAGACCTTTGTAAATTTGATTGTTATTCATTAAAGGAAAACTACACAAAACAAAGACATTTTAAATATGTGTTCATAAGAAGAAGATTGAAATATTGATTCTGTACGTGACCGTCTGTGGTGGAAGAAATACTCAGACTTTTACTGAATTATAATACACAGCACAAGTTAAAATCCTGCATTCCAAAACTGACTTAACAGGTAGTGTTGATTATTGTTGTGCAGTTCACAGTAACATACATGACTACTTCAGTCATAAGTTGATAGACACACAATTAATAATCAGTTTACTTTTTCCTAAATATTTGGTGGTGTTGGTTCTTCAGGAGGTGATGACAGTAAACTGTTGATTTTCTGAAGCAGCCTCTAATGTTTGTTAAATGTTGTGCTTCAGCTGTAATGTTGAATATTTCTCTGTGTTTTCATGGTGAAACTTGATGAGGAATAGGTAGTAGCGTATTGATCATTTTCCTTTGAATGTTTCTCTGTGATTTCCTCCAGGTGTCACCACTTGGTCCACGACATCGTCCACCATCGCAGAGACATGGTCCATGATCGGAGAGGCATTGTTGAGGATGAGGGAGACATCGTCCACGATCAGAGACACTGTCCACGATCGCAGAGACCTTGTCAAAGACGAGAGAGATGTTGTCCATGATCAGAGACTTTGTCCCATGCTTCGTAGAGACCTTGCGATAGAATCGGCGGAGACGGGGGTCACCGATTTGACGGCACTGCCCGCGATCATGGAGACATTGTCGATGGTCACAGAGACAGCGTCTATGATCTCAGAGACATCGTCCACGATCGCAAAGACATTGTCCATGATCACAGAGACTTTGTCCATAATCTCAGAGACAGTGTCCGCGATCACAGAGACGTAGTCCACGATCCCAGAGAGTCTTTGTACAATGAAGAAGTTCTTTGAGACCAGGACAGAGGCCTCCAGGTAATTCACAAACACCTTTACATCAACTGTCCAACACAGAGCACTGACATTAAACTGACATTTAAACCTTTTCTGACCCCATAATATATGACATTTTTTGACCATTTTTGATGACATAATATACTATGACATTTTTTGACCATTTT